>NW_017806072.1:2727315-2730061 GCF_001891065.2 Hippocampus comes
CAGACGTTTTCCACCGCCTGCTTGCCGAATTCCCTGCACTCACACAGCCCACCTTCACTTCAGCGACTGCCAGGCATGGGGTGGAACACCATATCGCCACCACGGGCCCACCGGTCTACGCCCGCGCCCGGCGCCTGGACCCGGCCAAGCTGGCTGTCGCCAGGACGGAATTCGACAACATGGAGCGTCTGGGGATTGTCTGCCGCTCTCACAGCCCTTGGGCCTCTCCTCTCCACATGGTCCCTAAACCCGGTGGCGGCTGCCGCCCTTGTGGAGATTATCGACGGCTCAACGACGCTACAACACCCGACCGTTACCCTGTGCCGCACATCCAGGATTTCTCAGCTCACCTAGCCGGCAAGGTGATTTTCTCCAAGGTTGACCTCGTTAGGGGCTACCATCAGGTGCCCGTTCACCCCCCTGACATCCCTAAAACAGCAGTGATCACACCTTTTGGATTATTTGAGTTTCTGCGCATGCCGTTTGGACTTAAGAACGCTGCTCAGACCTTCCAACGCCTAATGGACTCTGTGCTGCGAGACCTTCCCTTTGTGTTCGTGTACCTTGACGACATCCTGGTAGCAAGTTCTTCCACGGCAGAGCACATGGCACACCTCCGAACCCTTTTTCAACGGCTCAGTCAACACGGACTTATCATCAACCCAGCGAAGTGCCAGTTTGGCCTCTCCACCATAGACTTCTTGGGGCACAGGGTCATGGAGACAGGCGCAGTTCCCCTCCCGTCCAAGGTAGAAGCCATCACAGCGTTCCCACGCCCAGTCACCGTGAAGTCCCTGCAGGAATTTCTTGGCATGGTGAACTTCTATCATCGTTTCATCCCGGGAGCGGCTCGCACCATGCAACCTCTTTATGAAACCCTTAAAGGCAAGAAGCCCAAGCACACTGTTGACTGGACTGAAAGCAGGGTCAGGGCTTTTATGGACACTAAAGCGGCTTTGGCACGAGCTACGATGCTGGCACATCCCTCCTTTTCTGCCCCTGTGGCACTGACCACGGATGCTTCGGACTACGCGGCGGGGGCGGTGTTTGAACAGTGGGTGAACGGTACCTGGCAGCCTCTCGCTTTTTTCAGTAGGCAGTTACGCCCCCCTGAGCAAAAGTACAGTACTTTCGACCGTGAACTGCTTGGGATGTACCTCGCCATCCGCCATTTTCGACACATGCTGGAAGGCCGCCGGTTTTCGACCGTGAACTGCTCGGGATGTACCTCGCCATCCGCCATTTTCGACACATGCTCGAAGGCCGCCGGTTTACAGTTTACGTCGACCACAAGCCTTTGACCTTCGCCATGTCCAAGGCCGCAGAACCATGGTCCGCCCGACAGCAACGCCAGCTGACCTATGTCTCCGAGTTCACTACAGACATTCAGCACGTGGCGGGGAAAGACAACTGTGTTGCTGACTGCCTCTCCAGAGCCATGGCGGGAGCGGTCCACTTGGGTCTCGACTACTGCAGTATGGCGAAGGACCAGGCTACCGACACCACAGTGCAGCAGTGCCGGTCGTCCACGACGGGTTTGCAGCTGAGGGACATGGTCTTTGGCAGCTCCGGCACCACTTTGCTCTGAGACGTCTCCACAGGCACCCCTCGGCCTGTGGTTCCCTTGAGCTGGCGACGCCCGGTTTTCGATGCTGTCCATGGACTCTCTCACCCGGGGACCAAGGTTTCTCAACGACTGGTGGCAGCCAAGTTCGTATGGCACGGCCTGAAGAAGGATGTCAGGGATTGGGCTCGTGCCTGCGTGGAGTGCCAGCGGGCCAAGGTACACCGCCACACCAAGGCCCCTTTGGAACACTTTCACGTGCCTGAGCGACGTTTCGACCATGTTAACATCGACCTGGTTGGCCCCCTGCCCCCTTCTCGGGGGTACACCCACCTGTTAACTATGGTCGATCGCACCACACGTTGGGCGGAGGTCGCCCCGCTGTCATCCATTACATCGGTCGACGTGGCACGGGCGTTTATTGGCGCCTGGATATCCCGTTTTGGCGCCCCTTCGGATATTTCTTCGGATCGCGGCGTGCAGTTCACTTCCGAGCTTTGGACTGCAGTGGCAGACAGCTTGGGGGTGAGGTTGCACCGCACCACGGCGTATCACCCGCAGGGCAACGGCCTTTGCGAACGTTTCCACCGGTCGATGAAGGCTGCGCTTCGTGCCACCCTAAAGGACGCCAACTGGATCGACAGACTCCCATGGGTCATGCTGGGCATCAGGACGGCGCCCAAGGAGGATCTCCGGTCTTCCTCCGCGGAGCTTGTTTATGGCCAGCCTCTGCGGGTGCCTGGGGATTTTGTGCCGACGGCTTCTACTCCTTGGTCGGCCACGGCACAACACAACGCTCCACCCTCTTAGAGAATGCCAGGCTCTTTGCCCCTCTGCCCACTTCCTGCCACGGTGTTCCAGGTTCTCACGTGCCCAAGGACCTCCTGTCAGCCGGTTATGTGTTCATTCGCGTTGATGGGCACAGAGGGCCCTTGCGCCCTCCTTATGAGGGCCCCTTCCGGGTTTTGGAGGCGGGACAGAAACATTTTGTAATTGACATGGGGGTAAACCTGAGCGGGTCTCGGTGGACCGCCTTAAGCCAGCTTGGACTTGGCCGGGCCGGTTGAAGTGGCTCGCCCGCCGAGGCGGGGTCGTCCTCCTACCGGACGCTTGTCTCCTAGCCTTCTCCCCTCTGACCCCTTCACTGTGCCTCCCCCGTCTCCAGTTTCTACTGTTCCTCCG
>NW_017806072.1:2730240-2749502 GCF_001891065.2 Hippocampus comes
ACCTGAATAGGGACGTGCCAAAAGGAGAAGAAGCAGAATTCTGGGGGGACGTGTGTGGTGACTCCTATGTACATAATTCACCACCAACTGCAAATGTGTGAATGCAATGTTCATATGCTTGTCAGAGAGTTCACGATTATTTGGTAACGGGGTAGAAATAATTGCAGTTCCTTTAAGGACCGCCATGTTAGTCTGCTTGTTTCTATGGAAACTTACTTTCGGCGGGTTTCGTTTGGCGCGAGTGTTTTTTTTTGGTGTGCTAATAAAAAAACACGACACACTCTCTCTAGGTGTGCGAACGTGAGAAATTGTCGCTTTCTTCGAGTTCTACAATTTCCACAATGTCATTTTAAATTATGTTCCAAACTAACTCTTTGCTGCCATAAGTCATTTTCGATATTTTGAAACTGTAACGCTTGGCCAACTCTTGGCCAAGGCTCCCTTGTAAAAGAGGTTTTTAATCTCAATAGGACCTTCTTGGTTAAAGAAAGAAGTTAAATAAATCAAATGTCATTTTTAATAAATACTGTGGGCTGTAAATTGCCCCCGGGCCATAGTTTGGACATCCATGTTATAGAGTTACAATCCCTGCTATTGCTCCCACTATCAACTACATTTGTGAAATGCAATGAGTTATATTTCTGGAGCGATGAAAGCTGTTTTTTTCTCTTTGGAATGCCCTTAGTTTTGAGGGCTATAACTGACTTTGTGCTCATGATGCAATTCTTCCTACTTGCTATTTCAGACACTCTTTTAACTTTGTCCTCTGTTTAAGAAGACTTGGAGGTCAAATAACACATTTGTGTATGAAAGAGCAAGCGTGTTTGTGTGTCTCTTGTATGCGTCCCCTGACATCTGTGCCCTCTCAGGGTGCGAGGAACAGACAGAGTCCAGAGCCACAGTCACAGGTCTCAGACCAGTGGGGTGTGAAATGAATTGGAAGTCCAACACACGCTCCCCCCTGCTGCGCTCACACAATCACTTGAGAGTTAGTGTTGACTGAGCGTGTGTGTGATTGTGTGTGTGTGCATTTGCAGAGGTGATCTAAAAAAGCAGAGCATAAGGAGCGGACAATGACAGAGACAAGAAACTCTTCACATTCAGAATAAATATTTATAAACACTTCAGACAGCTGCACCTTTCATTAGTTGGATCACTCCCTCCCTCCCCCCAAGGGTAGATTATCAAGCACAACCCAGATTCAAAGGCCAAAATACTTTCAAATCTCCCGAGCAATGTTCCACATGGTGTGTTAAGTATCACTCAGAGTTTTTTTGCAACACAAAAGTAAAGTACAGAACATTCCTCTATGTTTAGCAGGAAGGGAAGATACATGAACAGTGCACCCACTCAAGTTGTATTTTTCACTGTTAATATTATTCAACATTTCACCCCCACCAATAAAGAATAATCATTGACCATACATAGATTGTATGAATAAAAATACTTGGCCACGTCATCAGTGCAGCCGACGTAGTAAACATGTGACGCCCCTGAGCTACAACAAAGACTACCAGTCGGTAAAGGGGAGAAAAAAATAGTAAATCACACACAATTTATGACAACACATCCAGTTTCCAGGTTTTCCATTGTACTCACTTTGACCTGGATTTAAATCACTGAAACATCATCTTTTACATTTTCATTCAGTTCACAGCCTGGTGACACACCAGCCCCATAATGCTCACTGATTGCCCAACAACAATAATGTGTTCCCATCACATATTGCAGATGCCGAACATTAATAGAGAGCATATTAATTGGCAAAAAAACAGTGACGTTTGCCAACCTTTTTCCACATATTTTTTCCGCTACAGAAGTGATTTTCATATTTCTATGACATTGACCAGTCTCAGGAAAAAACTCCATGCTCTATGATGCAACCAGCTTCAGACTTCAATGAGTCACACCTTTTTGGTGGCTGTACACTTATTTCTAGGTTCAGCAGAGGATGCGTCAGAAGTCCGAATGGGAGAATGCACATACTGAAAAGTAGATTCATAAAGAAATACCTAAGCAGGAACTGAAGAAAATGTGTATGTGCGGCTAGGACGCAATGACTCTGCGCCGAGCTGCTGAAGGCTGGTGCCATTTGAGGAAAGCATCTGCCACTAGATTTGGGCACAATACTAGCAAAACAAACGATTAATTTAACATTTGGGATTCATTACCACTGGGATAGTTACAATTCACGAAAAAGTATGTCCTTGTAAAAAGATTAAGACACCTACAAGAGGAAATGTTGTCAGGGAAGCTTACAGCAGTGACAGAATATCAAGGTAAGATGGGGTGCAAGAGAAAAGGTCACACGCTGCAAGATAAAAAGGTTACACCGTGTAAAATACACGGCAAACCCATGCAAATGATACAAAGAGGAGACCCTTCATTCAGTGACCCACCACTGAAACAAACCTATGGCAGCTCACCTTTATGAACATTGAAGCCACATAATCACAAGCTCAAAAGATTTGTTTGTACAAAAATAGAGATGACCAAGTGACATAGGAGCCTCAGGCCTGGAACCAACAATATACTACTGTCAGATCATACCACCAGTTTTGAGAAATATGACAAAACATGATGTTTCTGGATGGGGAAATTGCAAATGCACAGATTGATTGAAAACTCTAAATTGTCCTAGGTGTGAACGAGAGTTTGAATGGTTGCATGACTACCTATATGTGTTATCGTGCCGCGCAATTGGCTGCCAACAGTTCAGTGGGTAACGTCTGCCCTTCTCTCGCCCAAGTCAGCTGGGGTAGGGTCCAGGCCACGTGCGACCCGTAGATGCTGTAGAAAACGGATGAATGAAAAATTTGCAAATTTCAGGTTCATATTTAAAGTATGCAAAGATCACATATTAAACAAATTTAAACGCCCCTATCTGGACCCCAAAAGTTTGAGAACCCCTGGCTTCGGGCTGGTCCAGCGGCTGAAAGACAAAGCCTCCTCTGTGACTGGCTAAGACCACCGTCAATCATCAGTCACGCCTCCGCAGCACCTCCCACAGTCGCACCGAGGCAGAGCAGCTCACTCGCTCGCTCCTACAATGCTTTGAAGGCACTTGCAGCTCATCTTCGGTGATTGGGAGAGCTGAGGGGAGAGAAAGGGACAACCTCGTCTCCTCAAACACCGAGCGAGGTTGTGGCCAAAGGAGGCAGAAAGAGGCTGAAGAAAGAGAGCCACAAGAAGAGGAGGTGACGGCGGCGGAGTTTTAAAAGCAAGACCTCAAAGCGGCTCGGACCTCCGAGGAGGACGAGTGCTTTTCGTCGCCTGCTTTTCGTTCTAGAAAGTAACTGATCTGCAGCCGCATTCGTCATGTCATCGTCCGGTAAAGACAACAGCGGAGCCCCGCATGCCAATTACGTTGGACCGTACCGTTTGGAGAAGACGCTGGGCAAAGGACAGACAGGTTAGCGCCTTACTCCGTGCACCCGGTTTTAATTGCTCGCGTAATTTGATGAGAGCTCGCGCGGAGCGTGTTGCACGTCATTTAAGTGTTTAGATCGAAGCCCCTCACGCGGCTCCTTGTGCTTTGCTGTTTCCCACTGATCCGCTGACATAGTCATTGTTCACGCAGTGGGACAAGGGGGGGGGGGTGCATGGGGAGGACTGTCGTAGATTTAGGTGACGCTGTTGTACATCGTTTTGGACTGCGAGGTTGTGTACGCGTGTGTGCGCGCATCCCGGCAGGACTGTGAGAATAAACTTTTGGGTTCCTTATCCCCGTGGGTGTGCGCGTTCTCGTGTGCGTGTTCCGGTTGGAGCACAGCACCGTTAATCCCTATATGCCCGATGCATTGATCTATTCTTAGTCCCGAGGCAGGCTAGGCAAGGCAAGGTAAGGCAAGGCAAGGAAAGCAGTCAGTCAAACGGTTCTCCTCTAGGCTGTGGCTGCATGACGTGGGTTTCCTCGACATGGTGCCTTGGGTACCACCCTGACAGGTGCTGGGAAATAAGAGCTACATGAATCTGTCTTCATATCGCCTTGGGCATGTTTGTGGTCTCCCTGAAAAACAGGCACCTATATATCTCACTATTGACTCCAATGACACTGCAGTTTGTTGTTTTTGTTGTAATTCATGATAGAGACAGGACTTCACTTCATCATATCTGGTTTGAGGGGATGTTTGGTCGTGCTGAGTGTGGATCCGTGAGGTGAGCTATGCACTGTCAGTGGAGCCATGCATGAAAAAGAAGAGGCAAGCTCTGATGCATTGCTTGTGACCCTCTCAAAAGCCCATGTTTCTGCTGAGAGATTTTCCTACCATCTGTTGTTTAAAACCTCCCAGCAAATAGGCGTTACTTGTGCTACCTGGCCCAGCTGGTCGTGCCGAGCAGCCGTGTATGCGTGCAAATTGCATTTTCTCGGCCAGTGTTTTCTTCAAATGCGCCCCTGCCCTGGTCTGTTTGGGCATTTCCCGATTGTTTGCTTGTGGGGATTTCCTCTCAACGCTGATATGTGCCTTAAGTTTCACCTTTCCACAAACTTTGCTGCATCAGAATTCAGTTCTATTAGCCACATTAATGTTCCAGTCAGGTAAAGCCTCGATAGGCTTGCATTTCCAGTCACTGGATGTGAAGGCGAATGACCACACAGTGTAAGCATTCCATTATCATGTGATGACATGAAACATAATCATGAACAGACAACAGTGTCAAGCTGTACTATCGACTAGTGTACTGAAGCATATTGCTGCGACCCCCGTGAACGTGACGTAGAGCCATTCTGGCTGGCTTTGCAGAGGAATAGCACGGCTTTATAGAACCAAACAAAGCTCAAGTGTTGCACAAAGGTACCATATGTTGTTGTTCGCTTGTGGACAATCAACTAATGATATATCTGCTACATCTGCTCAGTCCTACAATAGAAATAAATGTTGCATGGTGTTTTCCCACAAAAGATTAATTATGAGTATATCACCACAAGTACCTGGGCTCTCCCTCCTCACTGGTGCTGCTTGTCTATAATCGTCACTTGATAGAAAGACCCAGTTCAATATGCTCTCTGGAGAGGCTTTGCTGGTGGTACGCTGCTGGTGCAAAGGTCTGCTGGGTCCAGACTGGTAATGATACGGTGTCGCCTGGATCATCCGCGCCTCATGATGCATTTATGAGCGGATTTTGTCCCAATTTCTGGCAAGGCTTGTTTGTCAGATCCATGTAAGGATAGATAAGCTCAAGTGTCAGAATTGTTTCCTGAGCTGTCTGTGTTGACATTTCACTGGTAAAATCCAGAGTTTGGCAGAGACAATTACTAAATAATTATTTTTCACGTGATCACTTTTTATGCTGCCGTTTGAAATAACATTTACTTGTGCTGAAGTAAATGGCTGACACATGGATTGTGTATTCTGTTCGGAAAACAATTACATAAGCATTGCCCATGCAGCTAATCCACGCTAGACCTATTTAGATTAATGACATGCATAATATCCCATTTGACCGTTGATGAAAAATGTCAGCTCTCTCAGCCAGCTCTTTCAGAAAGGGTCAGCCTGCAACTGTGCATGCCTCACGCACCAGACCCAATCATGAGTGACCGTGGGCACCTTCCATTGGGCTCAAGCTGTGGTGGTTGGCCGGTGTTATTAGAGGAGAGGAGTATGTCCTCTGCTTCAGCTGAGCAATGGTGCTCTTCCCTGTTCATTAAGTGATTAGTCCTGACACAAACACACACACACAACGACCAAAGTGGTTCTGGTTTGGCTTCCTGATTTAATCCCCTACACAGCCAAATTCCCCAGTCGCTCACACAATCACGTGGCCCAATGGGGAGGCCCGCTCTAGCTTAGCGACATAGCCCTTGCATGTTGACAAATGCAGACTCATTGCACACATTGCATTGTCTGTTCAGTAAACTGATACATAATCTTGCTTTTTTTTAAGCTCTAGTAACAACAGATGGAGATGACATTTGCTTGCTGTACACAAGCAGTTTTTGTCTGTCTTTGATGCCATCTTATCTGTATTTCCTTGGGTTGTAATTGCTTTCTGTGCAGTGTCTGCACCCGACCGGGCCAGAACAGGGTCCTCCAGTAGGTTGTGTCTGCATGGGCGACTACTCATTAATTATGCCACGGAGGCTTGGGAGACAATCTTACACCAATGACAGTTATTGTGCTTGAGTGTTGGGACCCAGTGAGACCCGTGTGTCTGCTCGGTGATTATTGCGGTCCTGCCTCATGTGAGAATGTGTCACAAGACATGCTTCTACTGTGATATTGCCATTCCCATTGAAGAACAGATTAAACAGTTTTTGCTCTTTGTGCATAAGATGTCGATGGTATTTGTATGTATTTCTTGCAGTTTATGAAACTTTATGAAAGCTTACAATTCTGGATTTGTTTTGTTCTCAGAGTAGCTAAATTATTGCTTTGGTTGTTTCTACATCAGAAATTGAAACCCAAATGCCTTCTTTTTTTTTTTTTCTTTCCTCGCTTTCTTACTTTATCCTGTAGGCACTTGATTAGCGGAATAAATGCTGCCTATTGTTTGGCTAAACGGTCTCTTAATCCAGTGTAAATCCTTGTTCTTGCAAGATTTAGGTATTGACAAGCTGTGAGCTGGGGGTTGCGTAGGCTCCTGGATTCTTCAGTGGACATTTAGAGTGAAATTGTCAGCTTCAAGGGGCTTCATATCGACATATGCACCCAACAAAATGCCCCTTGTGATGTGTCGTCCCTCTGTATCTCAGTTTGTATATCTGCTCAGGCGTTCTCTTTTGCTGTTCACTGCATTTATTGCGGAATCTAGCAGTTTCATTTATCTTTATGTCAGCACTGCTCCCGTTGTAGTTCATGCAAGGACTTTACAGGGCATGAATATGCAAGAACGACCAAAATGTTTTATCCATCTTTGGACGCACACACACACACACACACACACACACACACACACACACACACACACACACACACACACACACACACACACACACACACACACAGCCATATTGGTAAGACTGCTACGGGATTGCGGTACATTCCATGATAATGAAAAAAACGTTAATTTGCTTTTCATTGATTGCTGGTGAGTTGGGGTGGTTCATTGAGGTCAATTTCAAAGATTTCCTGTCTGGTGGTGGCAACCCATGGTGTTTCACACTACATGATATTCCTCCTCGGTGATGACAAGTGATGAGGGAATGTTCACTCACTGCTGACAGAACACGAAAACGCCTCTGCCACCTGTTGCTGATGCCGTTATATTACATTCCATTAAAGCCATGCTGGGCTCGGATACGAGCAATAACCTCCACCCTAAGTGTTCACAAAATGACTCAGAATTTCTTGTGAGACTTTACTGTAGTCTGGCGAATGAGGTAAATAAATGGAAAAAACACTGTTTGTGTGTGTGTGTGTGTGTGTGTGTGTGTGTGTGTGTTTGTTCAGCGATTTCGAAGGCTTGACCCAGTGGCTACCCAGCGTGACTCGGAGTTAGGAGCCTGTGTATGTTGGTGCTCTGGAACCCAGCAGGGCAAACAGGAAGCTGAACCTGTCTGGGCACAGCTGTTCTGCTTCTCAGGCCAAAGCCAAAGTCCTGCCCCTTCAGCCCCGAAATGGACCCTAAATGGTGTGAAATTAGTCCATGTTCATATGTGCTTCATCTGATCCGTATGTTCCGTCTTTGAATCGGATTACTTTGTGATGATAATTTCCATCATAGGGCACCCTCCTCTCCCATTCTCATTCTCCTTTGCACCCCGCCCCCCTCCTCCCCCGGCCAGTCAAGATTCATACGGGGGTTCAACCATGTGGTAAATCAGACAAGACCTTGGTAGAAGTGCATCGATTGGGCAGAATGTATGTAGCCGATGATTTTCAGAGATTAATGATGAGGAACGAGGTCGAGGAGTGTTGGGGAGTATAGTGAAGGATGAAGGCGGAGAGGACTGCTAGCAGCAGCAGTAGTCGAAGAAAATAAGGAGCCTTGAATAGAACCACATCAGGAGATCTTGATAGTTGTGAGTGCAGTGAAATTATTAAGTCAAGCAAAGTATTGATCATTCTCTTCATCACACCCTGTCCTCCTGGCTTTTTTTCATTTCTCTATTGCTGACCTGCAGAGGCGGAGAAGGCTTGATCTTTAAATGGGAGGTCAGTGAATTAGTGAAGCGTTTCTGAAAGTCTCTTGCGCTCTAACATTCTCGTATTGTACGATTGGGATGAAATTCCTAAGACTCAAACAAAATATGCTACATATGTGAAAACAAACTTACACATACAAATGCTGTCTTTCCTGCTTTTCCACCAAGTGGTCCAGTTTGGTCCAGCTTTGTGAGCAGGTATGTAAGCAGTGTGACATTGTACCAGGGTGATACAGTATAAAACGTTCAACAAAGTCTAGGAATGTAACAGTATGTAAATACATGAGAATGATGGTGGACATGATTTATTTCCCCCATGGTTCATTAAGGAGACTTGCAACTTAAGTGTGTCCATAGCGACATACATGCCCCATATATTGCTCTGGAGATTGAGGCATCGCAATGGCGGCGTTTCAAAAAGTGGTTTTATTTGAATACAATGTTATGGTAGCTTTCAAACGACTGACATAGTCTTTTAAGACCGATCAGACCAGTTTACATTGTTTCGCCAAGGTATGGTTCCGATTAGGGGGGAAACGATCCTTGAGCAATTCAAGTACCTTGGTTAAAAAATGCTACAGGATTTTTTTTTCTGTCTTTGGTACCCGTTTATTTTCTGTACACTGTCAAGAAGTAGTCTAGCCAACCACAGCAAGAATTATTCATGTTGTGCATGAGAGTGACACGCCACTAACACCGGGAGCAAGCCAAGTTCACAATAAACCTTACCTTATCTAGTAATATATGGACATTGATGTCTTTGAATGCTTTTATCTTGAAGTTGTTCCAAGCAGCATGTCACGGCGTATATCATCGATAGTCAGGATTTATATCTATGATAAATCACATATGGCTGCCACCGATATCAACAACACGATGCCCTGAAATCAATTTCAATCGCTAATTAAGGACGCTAAAAAAAGCGACTAAATAATATCGACATTGTATTATATTGAGTTTTTCATATTTCATTGCTGCCAGTGTTTGGCGGTGGCTCCAGCATCTGCGGTTAGGAGTGTTCGTGGCAATCAGCTCGCCGCAAAGCAAATGTCCCATAAAGGCTGGCGAAAACTGTCGAATTACAGTTTATTAGACGAAAGTGATTTTGCACACTTTGATGCCAACAGACTGACACATTTGCCGTTCCTCCTGATCACTTTTCAGCAAACCAGGCTTACGAAAATGTGCTGTTTAACCCGGCAAAATCTGTCTGACGTCACTTCCATCTCATTGACTAATATCTGTGTGGAGAGATTTGTCTAAAATTTAACTTACTGATGTTTCTTGAAAGGAAAATAGTAATGACTCAGCCAAAATAGCTCCACCAGCCCCCCCTCCCACTCCCTTTAAAACCGCTTATTTATTTCTATCTATCTATCTATCTATCTATCTATCTATCTATCTATCTATCTATCTATCGATCTATCTATCTATCTATCTATCTATCTTTTTTTAATTCAAAGTGACTTGCGTTCGAGGCGGATGTCCTGAAGATGCGCGGCAATGAATGTTCCATTCCGTGCTGCCCGACCCCCACCACATACACTTTAAATAGGGTTGATAACGGCGCGCTGCGCCCAGCTAAGTTCATTGTGAAAAAGGCTTCAGAAACTGAATGAAACAGAACAGGTTGGTCAGGCCTGCCATTGGAGTATGAGTATCACAGATTGCAAGAGAGGAACAGAGCAATAGAGGGTACTGTGGGTTCAAATGAAGTCCTGGTATCCCTTAAAATGTCCCGGTACACTCAAAGCTAAAATTGAGAAGTAAAATTGAGAAGGCATGTGCTGTATTTTTTGTTAAAATATTACATTTCAGATAAGTATTGAATGATCTTAAAAAATTCTTGCTTGTTATAAAAGACACACAATGAAAAAGTCAGACAAAAGAATAAAAATTTATAAGGGAGCTACAATTCAATATAAGGGTGCTGGAGCACTCCTCAAAATGAACTACAAATGCCTACGACCACAAGGATCCTCAACGAAAGGGTTCTGGGATGGTACAGGTTGGATATATTGGGAAACTTTAACAATGGAAACAACACAAGAAATGAAAGCTAAAATTTATTTTCCTCCCCACGAGTGATTGTGCAGTCCTCTTCTTTGTTGTTTATGCCTTCATGTCATTTAGAATTTCATGGTGATTGTCTGCTAGGGCAGTGGCGAGTGTGTACACCGCTTGTCCCCTCCCCCCAGGTACTCCAAATTGTTCCAATAGTAGATCTATTTTCATGTGTCGGCTGCCAACGCTTTTCGTCTGGTTGTCATGGTTTCTCTGCTTCTTGCTGGTTCCCAGTCTGCCCTCATGAAGAACGGAAGGGATTGCTCTCTCTTCTTCTTCCACCTACTCACTTGTGATTTTCTTCTAATTCTCTCGCTCTCAAACTCTGCAAGCGGCTGCAATCTGAAATCAGCATCATAGTATCTGAAGATTGCCTGCAAAGTATGCAGCCATGTTTTCAGCTTCGTTGCTGGCATACGTGATGTATGGTTCGCATATGCTTGTGCGGGCTACTTGCTTTTGCGTGCACTCAGACATACGGCCATGGATCAGACAGGCTTGTCCTGCTCTTTGCTCTGCACTCTGTTCTGTGTTCCCATTTTAAATCTGCGAGATTAGCACATGTGGGGAGCCTCGGCTTTAGTGGCTGTCGGCTCAGCTTGCCTTGGCAGGATGTCCTGTGATTGGGGGGAGCTCCATCCTCATCCCCTCAGCGCTGGCTCTCCTACTCTGCTTCATCCATTAACAAATAGATATAGGTCTGCCATTGACCTTGACTTTGCTCCAGTTTTCTCACTGCACCACACTTACACATCCCACAGTAGTGCTCAAGAATCCATCATCGGCCCTCTGTATAGGTCATTAATCAAAGCAATATGGTAATTGGAAGATTATTCTCATTTTGATCAATACTCATTGCATTACTATTATCCATAACTCTGAAAGATCAGTATGACATTTACAATAAGTTCATTTGCTGCATGAGCTCAAGGAATATGGATTTTTGTACTTTATATATTTTATTTTGATTATTGTCCATACTTAAAAGAGATGGTAATTTGATTTAATTTCTTTGATTGGCTCTGCAGAAAACTCCATCCAATTTTCTATACCGCATAACCTCACGTAGGGTCACGGGTGGGCTTGTGCCGATAGTCTTGCTGACGTTAACATCATGCATCTCACAATATTCTGCGCCAAATTCAAACAACGCCATTTTGGCAACATCAAAATCGTCGAACACAAATACCAAATCTGTATTTTCCCATTCAAGTCAGAATGGTCAAAGCAAATTTTCCTGAGAGGGGAATTTGTCGATGACATAAGAATAAGAATAAGGAAACCTTTATTCGTCTCACAATTGAGACATTCCCAATTTACAGCAGCAAAGTTATGAAAGCAAGAAAGTAGAAAAACAAATGTCACATCTCCCTATATCTGAGGTCTCTATGTGGAGTGTGCGCATGCGTGAAAGCCATGTACGTGCTCCATTCGAGGGACGCTCGGAGGTAGGTGTCTTGCTGTTGGCCGGCTAACAGCCAGCTGAACGCTGTACTAGCAAAAGGGAATTTGCAAACTTAAGCCGGACCTAAGAGATGAACTAGTTCAGTGCAAAGATTGGAGGAGTAGCACAGCGCAACGCAATGCAGATAGATTTAAAATGGGACCAGAGAGAACACATTTTCCATTGAGCTGTGTATGGCATAGGATTCTGGAGGTTAAAGTAAGTTACTGTATTTTCTCAGATAAAATGGAAGATTCCATAGGTTGATGCGCTATGTCAACTCACCGGTGTACACTACATGCCAACATGTCTGAATGAGATAAGTAAATATGACTTTGTGAATATATGATGAAGATAGTGTACCATTTTGATCAAATTGGAGTTTTCATTTGTCGGCTTGTGTCTTAGAAAAAGTACAATGCATAACCCATTTGAGTTGATTCGGTCATTCAGTCGCTAATGTCAATAGGAGTAGCGGATGCAAATTTGGGGCCTGAGTTCGAGCATATTCCACTTGTCCAGCTTGCACATCTATCTCAATATGTCCTTTTTTTTTTTTTTTTTTTAAATCAAAGTGAGATTTGAATTCACTTGAACGGAACGTTGACTGATAAACAATTTTTTCACTGCTGTCCATTGTAAATCCTTCTTCTCTCAATATCGCTACAAAACTGCCATCGCCTGACGTCCGGAAGATTATTCAAAGCTCACAAGAGGCAAGAGGCAGGGTACACCCTGGACTGTTAACCAGCCAAGCGTAGGGCAGATAGCAACAAACACCCATCACACTGAACTTGACACCTGCGGACAATTTAAAGTCTTCAATGAACCTACCATGAGTCTTGACTTAACCCGAGGTTTGTCTTTGTATGTGAGGTGAAACCAAATGGCCTTGGTGAGAACACATTGAATGAGCATCAAAAACCATCAATCTGCCCTGACTGCCCGTGATTGTCTTTGTGACACCCTTGGGTGGACTAACCACAACTAATTCAATTGTTGTTTTTTTTTTTTTTTACTCATGCCATTGGAGTATTTTATTTACACTGTCTTTTGTTAACGTGCCTTAATGGACAGTCTGCTTGGATGTATTTATGTTAATGGACCAGCCATAACTGTTTCTTCTGTTCATTTGTTTTCTGTGTAGACTTTCCATCAGATTGTGGGTCAGTGGTTTCATCCTTTGGCCTGGTCAAAGCTTCAGATATGCATTGTTTGAGTTGTGTAAATTCTGTTTTATAATGTTATGCTTTTGTTCCAAATCTTCCACCTCATACGTTAGAGAGCAATGGGAACCCAACTCAGTTTTGCTCTATTGCTGTGGACCAGGGGTCTCGCTCTTTTGCCAGACAGGTTTCATTTCCCTATGTATAAGTCATTGCCAAAGTAAATTTGCTGTCCCATTACAGTCCTTATGTGTTTTCCAATGAGCAAAGGGTATTTCTACTGAGTGCAAGTAATGCTGTGCAGCATCACAAAACATATCCTATTTACGAGATTAAAAACCTCTACCGTACGTACGTCATACAATATAACCTCCTCCTGTCATTATAATCCGTATTTTAATGTGTAGGGTGTTGGGTTAGCTCAGCTACTACACAAATGTCGCATCCAAGACGGTAATACAGCTACAGTTGCCTTTCTATTTCGTCATCCTTGCGCCTCAATCTCCAGGCACGACAAATGGATTCACGTTTATTCCAACTGTTAAGGGAATGTAACATTTGGATTAAGCGTGGGTCGATCGGTCATGCCTGCAGAATGGCGCGACTGTTACTTTGTGCTTTTCACATATGAGCTGTGTTCAGGAAACGTAGTCTCTACAATGTGCATGCACTACAAGAGAGTCTGAATTTGAGAGGTTTTCTGTGACATGAATGACTTTAGCCGTCGTACACCTTGGATCCTACACTGACATTGTGTGAATGAAGGTTAATGTAACTGCAGTAATGCTACTGCTTGGTGGAAGCATGTGGATGTAAGCAACATTACGCTGGCTGTCCTACCATTTATTTTGAATGGTATTTTTCTTTTGGATTCTTAGTTTTACAGTATCCATTAACCTTATATGAATTTTATCCTATTTTCTACATACATTGTGTTTTATAAATAAATGGAAAAAGATAAAATTGCCATTAATTTCACGTCATTTGTAGGAAACATCATATATCAGGATGAATGCTTTATCTTTACTGGTATATAAAATGTTGTTTTTCACATTGCATAAAGTGCAATATTAATAAAATATGTGTGACGAATAAAAAGGTTGTAGAATACATTTCTGACCAAGGAGGTCAGATGCTGTAATGAACTGACCACAATGTAACTCTAACTCATAAGTTAAATGCAGCTTTTACCTTTGAGAGTGCACTATCATTGCATCACTGTACTCGCTAACTTATCTATATTCCTTACCTACTTTATATGGTTTAAACTCACTGTTGCCAATAGAACCGAGTGAGCGGCAAAGCAATGCAATGTAAAAGAGGAGCATTGCTGCATTTTCATCCCAGATGGTTGCTTTTTTTATTCTAGGCATAAAGCTGATTATTCCTGATGATGTCGGATGTTAGTGACGTACTTGAGTGCGTATGTTTGTGTCTGTGCACTGCATCCTCCTCCTTCACATCAGTCTGATGATCCATAACAGTGCCAAAGAGGCATAAATCACAGGAGTTTTAGCACATGAGATAGGCAGAGTGGACTCAGTGCAGCCTCAAAAGAAGAGGAGGTTTCTGAGTGTGACCAAAAAAAAAAAAAAAGCGCTGTAAAGCACCTCTCAGGGTCAGCGCCTCTATTATCATTCAAATCCAGGACACAGCATGGGTCTCTCTCTCTCTCTCTCTCTCTCTCTCTCTCTCTCTCTCTCTCTCTCTCTCTGTCTCTCTCTGTCTCTGTCTCACACACTTACTAGACTTTGTACAATGAGAACCCCCAGCATTCACACAAATCGAGATGCACTGTGCAGCTGCATTGTGGGAGAGAGGAATCCCAGCGATCTATTTGCCTTCAGCAGGGATGTGACGTCGTAATGGAGAAAATGCAGCCACAGCAGGAAGGGCCATACAAATGCGGGGGCCTGTGGGCAAAGGACACTCACCTCTTAATTAATTAATCAAGGGTAGCCCGCACTGTTCACCCTGATTCTTAGTTATTTATTGCTGACAATTTCATGCGTTTGACTTTGTGGGGTACAGTTCAGGGAAGGCACTTTTATATTGCAGCATCCCCCCCAGTGTGTAGAGCAAGGCGCATAAATGCACAGCAAGATGCGTGTGGTGTGGAAGAAAATCCCTGACCAGAAAAATCTTTGTGATGAGCTAAAACAGAGATTGCCACCTGATCTAATAAATGTTCTTCTGGATGAACTGAAAAAGGTCTATAAGACACACTTCTGAAACATACACTGTAAAAGCCCTTCGCAGAGGAGTGCAAGCTCTACGTATTGTTCAGTTTGTGCTTTTTAGTTTTGTGTACACTATACTTAAGGAGGTTGTCCTTCAGCTAATGCAACCTTGTCCCAACTTTCATTATAAACACATTTACCCGTCCCTGTCAGCAAGTATGCATTGACTGTGTTGATAGAGACGATAGGGACTCGAACGTGCATGTATATTTGGCCTTTTTTGTGGCAACGTCTATTTTGATGTGAAGAGTCTGTTGCCATAGCAACCTGGTCATATGCGACACTGCAACCATCCTTGAGCAAGGCTTTTTTTTTTTTTTTTTTTTGGCCTGCTTTGCTGCTGTCGTCGGCGCTACTTTAGTGTATTACAGTTTGTGCAATTGGAGCATAATCCAGGTAGATTCGATATAGATTTAGCAGTGTCCATCCATTCTCTGCACGGTTTATCTTGAGCCATAACTTATTCCAGGTGACTTTGGGTGAGAGGTGGGACATGCCCTGAACTGATTTCCAACCAATCACAGGGCACAAATAGACAAGCCAAATTTTCTCACTCACATTCACATCTCTGGACAATTACAGTCGTCAATTAACCAACCATGCATGTTTGTTGGAGGTAAGCAGAGTACTCAGCAGAAACCCATGCGGGTATGCAAAGAACATGCAAAGACCTTCCACAAAGGAAGACTGGAGCCTGGACAATTGATGAATGTGAAAATGATGCTGTGTCAACATCCCTTGCAAGCTAACGTGATGTAGCAAGCACCCTACTTTCACATCTCAGCTGCAGTCTAGTACTACCGCTAACCGAGTAGGCTTACTTATCACCAGCTCTCTCTTTATTTCTCTATTCATTGCTCTCTTTTCGTTCATGTCTTACCAGCCCATTTCTTCTTGACCTTTGGTCCTCCTGCTCCCTCATTTCCTCGCTTCATGCCTAATGGATATTTCCCTGCAGCCTCCAGACCTTACATTACTGTTCTGCTCAGGTAGGTCTCATTTCATGCGGAGGCGATTAGATCTCACTGGAAGCAATTCAGGTGTGATAAGCCGCAGTTTTGTGGACTCAAAAGGCAGAAAGAATTAAATCGAACCATTACTTATGCTCCCTTGCAGTATACACCTGCCAATCATGAGACTGGTGTCCACACATTTAAGTGAACTTGAAGACAAAAAGTCGAGTCCACACACAGTTTTAATACAAGCTCGATATTGAGGCCTTTCGAAGAACAGAGCAAACATGTGTTAAGTGTTCACCTCATTATTTCACTGTTCCATCTTTCCCGCTGCAATAAAGAGGAGAAAACAAAACGGTTGTTCAAATAAATATTTCAAATCTCACACACAAGCACAACCATGTGCAAGCATGCGTATAAATGGGTTAATTCGATGCGAAGGCAGACTAATGGAAGAGGAACATACTGTGTTGTCTTAATGGGCCTGTTCTTGGAATTGCTTGTGAATACTGGATTGAATAGAATGTATCATTATACTTCATGTTACAAGCCACAGGGGTAAAAATAACAAGTAGGTGGTCTTATACTAATTCTCAAGCTTTCTACTGCAATGGATCGAGACAAAAAATGTCTTTGTACTTCAACAGTATCTTTGCGGGTTGTTTTACAATGTGAGCTGTCTTGTAATTCTAAGTAGAGTTATGTTTCATTATTCGGATTCTGTACTTGATAGACTCATACTGAATCACACATAGAAATGCACACGGACCTGCTATACAGTAAAGCCTTATTGTGGCAAAACTCAAGAGTGTAAATCTCTCCGATAAAAGACAATTCGATACGTATCTCGATGTATGGGGTAAGATTAATCTTTAAAACCCGCCTCAAAACTCACTTGTATTCTTTGGCATTTGACTCAGCATGACTCAGACTTGATGTTAGTTTTACTGTTTGGTGCTTTCTACCGTCTTTGTTTTTTGATTTATTGCTTTATTTTTGTATACAATATGAGACTTGCTCCATGTACAGCACTTTGTAGACAGCAATGGCTGTTTGAAATTCAATGCAGTTGGATTGAGTGGGACTGCAATTTGATTCGATATGGGACGGCTGTAGCTTTTGTCATGTTCATTAATATATAAAAACGTGTAAAAGCCCAAAGCCCACCCTATTCAAATTGTGAATTAAATAGAAAGAAACAACAAATCATCAGCACCTTCAGAACGTTTTATACCTGGCGTGCATCGCTCTTGAAAGACAATGCAATTAATTTCTTGATACATGCACTGCAGTATGATTCAAGGAGAGTACACTTTAAAATGTAAAGATTTTATTAGGTTTGGTGGAATATAAGATTTTCCAATTCTAATCTGTTTTCACCCTTATCGGTTCACACCCCTCATATTTGGCGTTACCACCTTTGTTACCATTAATGTTCTGGACAAATACCCCTAACGCCAGCGGGCGTGTTTAAAACCTGGTTGGATTGAGGCTGACAATAACCTGAATTTATGACTCTGTCGTTTCCAGTGTCACCATACTGCAATTTATAACATTCTGTACCAAATGAGACTTGATTAAATATTTAAACATGAACCTGGAGGAGCTGTGCGTTTGTGTGTATAGTATATATCATTTTCATTCTGACAGCTGAAGTGAGGATGACAAGATAGAGACACAGAGAAATAAAACACCTGGCAAATTGTCATGATTCCAGTCAGCATATAAACATGTGACTCCATGATTTTCCAAACTCCTGGAGACTCATTCATCCCCAGAAAGTCACGCTTGGAGGCTGGATGTGTGTGTATTAGCCCGGCTCACGGCGGACTGTATACCTTGCTCAAAATACAAGCTGACATATCCATATAAAGACATGTTTTATTTGCCCTTAAGACACGATGAACCAGGCATTGACGCAAACACAGTGTACACACAGGATACACCGCAATCCTCTCCTCCTTTTCCATAGCGTTTCATTTATGTGAAAGTGAGGCAAAAGAACACAACATCGTTTCTGATGTGCTTAATGTCCCTCTCATTTTGTTTGATTTTTGGAAAAGGTCCTCTCTCATGCTCCTGTACCCTTTCAAGCTCTCCTGACTGAAGTGCTCTTCAGCGTCAATTATACAATTGTGTCTGTATCATGTAGAAGTCACATGTATGAAGAATGATGCGCTCACATTGGGTCCCTCCTGGGGTTCGAGCGATATGGCGATCTTTGGAAGTGATTCACTAAACAGCACGCAGGACAAGCGGCAGGCCTGCTGTGGTCAAGACTCCATGCTTTACACGTTCCTCTTTTTGGTGTTCTCGACTGTAATCTCTCACACAGAGGGTGAGAATGATGGAGTGGCCATGCAGCACAACCACTGCCTGGACATAAATAGGCAGTTTTGCATGAAGTGATTACTGAGCTGCCTTTGGGCGCTTTCCCAGTAAAATAACACAAGAGCACAAATGGTGTTCATTATTGAATAGCTTGTAGGTAACTTGCTTTTAGTGCAATTTGTATTTCAGTTTTTCTGAGAATGGAGTGGAAGGGGCAGATTGGTAGGCTTTGGTGTTTGTTCGAATACAAATATTGGTGTTTTCATTCTGTCTACATTCATTCCTTTTGACGGCCAGTTGGGCATGTATGGCTGCCATTGCAATGGGTTCCCTTGTTGCGCTTCAAAGTGCAGATGAACAATGACGCAAAGCGTTCTGCGAAAACAACCAGAAATTTTGAAGGCAATGAAGTGGAATGATTGCAACGGCCGAGTCGATCTCCTCATATGAATCCGACTGAATATGCATCTCAATTGCTGAAGACAAAACTGAAGGAAACATTTCCAATAAAAACAGCAACTGAAGACCGTTGCAGTAGAGACCTTGCGGAGCAGCTCACCAGGGATACACAATCTGGTGGTGTCTATGCGTTAATTTGAAGTTTGGAGTTTAATTTATGATTGTTCATTTGTCCAATTACTTTTGATTCCTTACAGAGTGCCCCCCCCCCTCCCCCTCCACACGCACACACACGTATGTATATGTGTATACAGACGCTCCCCAGCATACGAACGAGATACGTTCCGAAGGATCATTCGTCAGGTGAATTCGTTCGTAAGTTGCTTCAGTGCTATATTTTGTATGGAATGTATGTTTAAGGCTTATATAAGTATGTTTAAGGTTTATATAAGTATAATAAAATGAAGTTTAACTTACTTTTGGAAGATGTACTCGAAGGCTTAAGGAGATGATGGAGGGGGAGGAGAAGGAAGAGGAGGATTTTATATCATGGGGCCGAGAGGGTCTTCGTCG
>NW_017806072.1:2749541-2774707 GCF_001891065.2 Hippocampus comes
TATTTGGGTCTTGTTGCTCGAAGAGTGCGATGGCTTTATCTATGAGCGAAAACCCCTCGGCCAAGAGTTCCGTCTCGAATTTCTTCATGGGGACAGGCGTATCCTCCTCCTCCTCCTCTTCTCACAGCGCCTCACGTCGGTATTAGTGGCCGAAAGAAGCACTACAGTACTCGGAAAAAGGCGCGCAATACAAAATCTAACTTACAGCATCTCTGTCCGAGAACATTTTTCGACATACCCGTACCCGCAAAAATGTTCGTATGTACCGTTGTTCGTAACTCGAATGCTCGTAAATCGGGGAGCGTCTGTATGTATATGTATGTATGTGTAGATGTATATGTATATATAAATGTGTGTGTGTGTGTGTGTGTGTGTGTGTGTGTGTGTGTGTGTGTGTGTGTGTGTGTGTGTGTGTGTGTGTGTGTACGTACGTACACTCCAAACTGTTGTAATTCCTACACCGGCCACCTGTTTTGGCTGTAAATACCCTCAAATTAAAAGGTGTGAAACACCAGAAAGTCTGCAGTTAAATCTTTGATTTCAAATCCATTCTGGTGGAATTGTATCTGTGTCGCTATATCTGTGGACTTCACTGTACTTGCCACTTTGCAGCGCTTTGCAGAACATGCTGCGTGGTGTCTCATGCTCAAGCATTGAGGTACTTTCTGGGCAGGTTTATTCATGATGCAAGCCAAGCATTATAGTTCATAAGGGCATGACATGCTATTTTTTTTCAATTGGCCCATTGTCAAAAGTTTTAACGGGTGCTGAAATAACTTTCTGGCATCCTTTGCTGGTGGACAACACTACCACAGTGGTATATTCATGGTAGGTTGGAGCTTGGCACATTCCGATCCGACTACCTTTGCTATCCTGCCTCCACCTTTCTGTGGAGAGACGCTTTCCAGGCCATGTCTTAATGTTCCTGAACTTTACCTCTTTTTGGAAATATGTTTTATGAATGAATTCCTCACCCATCAATTACTCATCTCAGCTTCCATTTTACTTCTATTTCTCAACTAGTATTAATCATATCTTATCCTGAGACAGCTTCTGTATTTTTAGGTCTTCAATTTATGTTTCAATTATTTTAGTTTTTACAGTGTTAGCTCTGCTACGGTTTTGAATCATTTTTGGTACCTTGGTCTGATTAATATCTTTTCATCAATATTTTTTATTGCCAGTTATTCCTGAGAGGCAGCCCTCTGCACTGGGAGCTTCGGCACTGCCCTTAACTCGTGTGGTCCCAGCTCTTGGTCTGGGCAGGCTCTTTGCTGCTGGGGCCTACGAGCTTGTGGTGGCGCAGACGGCTCCTTGAGATGGTGTTTTCTCACCTGGATGTTCTGTGCGCAGCCACGGGTTCTTTTGGGGTTTTTACGTTGTTATTTTAAATGACACTGTGGTTGCGCACAATCACATCACGTTGATCCAGATACATTTATTAAGTATATCTACTTTGAGTGCATTTTGTGTGTGTGTGTGTGTGTGTGTGTGAGTTTATGACCAATTGTTGGAGGGGTTGATTTTCCTTTGTGTAAATCACTTGAGTTTCACTATATGTATGAATAGAGCTACACAAATAAAGTTTGACTAATTTATTGGTTTACAGATCGCCCTGTTAAGGCTTCAGTAATTGTGAGATCACAAACTTTTTCCTCTCTTGAAGTGTGTACATGTACACAGTTTTCTGTGATTCGTCTTTCTGAATGAGGTGATCGGGTCAGTGTGGAAGTGCCTGTTAAGCAAATGACAGTGATTAAAATAGGAGTTGGTGGGCTCTGACCGTCATCAGGTTTTCCCCGTAAAACACTACCCCCTTCCCAATGACATGCGTAACATTATCACGAATGAGCTGAGTGAAGTACTGGGAGGGAAAACTAGCCGATTCACTCCACCTGGTTTGATTCGCCAGCTAGTGCAAAGAAGAGCCAATATTTGCAAATAATTCGATGGGAATTATTGTTGCAGGGATTTGTGATCAGCTTGATGTGGATAGTCCCAAGTCGATTGTCTCTGCAATCATAACATTCCACATTAGAGCAAAATATGCGGGGATATTTATGACTCTAGTTGCACAGAAAGAGACCTGTGTGTGTTTTGGTCTTTAACTGGTCTTTAGCGCTTCAAAAATATGGACTACCGTCATGCTTGATGCCACGCAGTCCGACCTCTGCTCAGTGAGCATCGAAGCTCTTGGCATGAGTTTTGTTTTTTCTTTCTTGGTTTGCTTTTTAAATTTTATTTTGTAGCAGGTATTCCAAAGAAGGACCCCAGTGAGCGGTATTCTAAAGACCTTACTGTTCCACCCTCAGCGGTAAGGATCTGGCTGAAACCAAAGCATGTTTGTATTGTTATGAAAGCTAATGGCGAGTGTTTTTGATTTGTACATGTTGTGGAATTCTCAACAGTTAGGCAAGCTCATTAACATTGTCTGGCAAACAAATTGTCTTTCGGGTTTCTTTTTAAATCTGAAGCTTCAGTCTACAGAATGGTGTGAGAGAATTGCGGAGGAAAAGAATAATGGGAACATTTTTATACAGACGGCGATCGGAGGCGACTATTTGCAGGATCAGTGCAATCTGAAAACAAAGAGGTACTTCGGCGCTGCGCAGACTTATCAGTCAAGGTTGTCCCTTTTTAGCTTGACAGAGAATCCTCGTGTACAAGAAGTGAAAAGCAGATGGCCACAATAAACCATGAAAATGTTATGCTGATGCTTGCTCAATAACTATTCCCCATAAGATACATTTCATTGGCTGACTTTCTTTTTTATTTTTAAACACTAAGGATGTTTTAAATGTTTATTGCGTGAACCACAAGGTTGTCATTCACTTCTTGACGAACAAAAAACATACGTGGGCTGCGCATCGGTGCTCCATTGAGCTACAGTATATTGTGAGCAATTATCCACTTCTGGAAAGCTTGTTTGGCCAACAAGTTTGAGGCAGGCGAGGACTTGACTGAGCCATCTCTGTCCTCGTGTGAACAAATCTTCTCTTTACACAAATAATGGAGGGCATATCATTCATCCAGTCTGGTATTAAAGTTAGGTGAACTAAAAGCCAAGCAACTTCAGCCCTTGCAGTATTCACAGATTTGAATAGCTTTTAAATTGCCTCAATACTTACATAGTCCTTATCCAAAATGGTAAATTATTCGTATCATCATGAGCCAGCTCTCTGATTTAAAGAGGTTTCCTGAAATTTCCCAAGCCTGCCTTGATTTGAGCTGAATCCATTTCAAAAATCCTGTGCTGAGGTGAGTCTTCTTTCAGAGAGGCGCTCCTTTTCATTTTATATTATATATAGTTTTTATACAAGTCATTTGTGATCAAAGGTACTTACTTTCTGCTCAACTTCTCCCCTCTCCACCAGCTTCTCTAATCTTTTCCCCTGCCACACCTTTTCCAGCCACTCCTCTTCACGAGGCTTCCAGTGTCGCCCATCTCATTGTCTTGTCTTCTGTCTCTATTCCTACGGTCTGTCTAATAAGATCACCACTGAGCTTTGCTCTTCACTCTATTCTCACTTATTGCTTGACGTCAATGAAATGGGGTACCCTTTCTTCCATTCCTTTCTCCACCTGTTCTTGCCGGGCTTCACCATCCCTCTTTTCTCGGGCAAAACAATTCTTCTGTATATCTTGGCCCTCCTTCTATGTGACGTGCAATGATTGTTGCAGGAGGTGCCTGAAAAGACCTCCCCCCACCCGTGACTGTTGACTCTCATCTTTCCACACACAGTAATTGATACGGCTGAGAAGATCTTTCCTTGTTTCTTATCAGAATTGTTCACCACATAATCCTCTTTAAATGCTTACCGCGCATAATACAGTATCACATTATACAAGAAATGTAAATTTACATGACCTCACTCGTTAATGCAATTTACTGTATACCATACAATAAACAGAGTGAGCAACAAATAAATTATACTCCTTATGATGTATGAGGTGTGTCAGAAAGGTTCCAGGACTAGAACAAACGCTGTTAAGTGTTGCCCTGAGTTACAAATTATAAATATGAATATAGCAAAAAAAGAGAATGAAAAGAAACTAACTGGTTTTCTGAAGTGTAATTAAACCAAGTGATGTGTACATGCACACCGGAGTACACTGGTGTGCCATGCCTTTAAATGCTGTGGTATCCTACTCAAGGGCTGTGAGAGATCATGCGGGTGTCTGAATTTATTAAATTTGGTCTAACTTCAGATCTGTTCATAAACACATTTTCAGACTCATATTCCTTGGGTTGCTCCTCACAGAACGCTCAGTAAGTTTTGCTGTCTCATACATGGCGTAAGTCAAGTCAGCTTTATTGTCAAATATGCTCTATTTACAACATACGGCACAGATGAAATTTCTTTCCTCTCAACCACAGTGCAAACATGCAGTGCATTGAAAACACACTCAGCTAAAAATAAGGGCAGTGAAACTGAACTTCATTAAAAAAACAAAAAAAAAACTCATTCACTACCTCATCATCGTTTTATGGGGCATTCAACATTTTATTCAGATACGTTTTAGTTCAACAGTACAACAGTAGAAGAAGATAAGTGAACTACTAAAACTGGACCCCTCAGTAAAGATGAATCAAATCTAAACAGAACTTATGATTCTTCACACGCCGTCTTAACATTTTTGCCACTTGCAAATGTGCATGATCCAATGATGACACGACTGATTGCTGCTTTCGTCCGTTGGCTGCCCTTGATAACCCCATTTCCACTTCATCACCACTTGTCGACTGTATTGCATTCTTCGGACTTGTCATACTTGAGGAGTCGTGACTCATCACCAGTGATGAATCTCCGCAGCAAGTCCGGTGTCACTGGTGTCATCATCACTCACTCTTCTCATTGCTTCACGACGTGACACAAAATTCCCCACAGAAATTGGCCCGTCATGATAGGTGGCCCAACGATCGGAAATACCACAACAAAACGGGGATTCGCATTTTCTGAAACAATGCGAATTCCCATTCATTCCAATCAGTCGTGAATACAGGAGGTTATACAATCGAATGCAAGGCGGAAAACAGGATATTCACCCAGTGTATATGCTAATCACCTGCTGCTACTTATCAAGAGCCCAAAAATATTGCCGTGGAATTTTCATCAAAAAAACACATTGCACAAAATTAAAAAACAACAAAACTTAAAATATTGTCTGGGTGTAAACTGTCCAAGAGCAACACTTTTAAAGCCATGCTAACATGGTCATGATATCATGAATTTGAGATTTTATTTTTAGTTCGGCATACATACAAAAGCGCATTTAAACCTAATTGCACATATGCGCACCAACTTCTCTTTCTGGTCACGTGAAAAGTGTTTTTCTAAAGGAGTAATGTAGCTCCTCAAAGCACTGTGACAAACATGCAAATAAGAGCCCTCAGTTCTTCCATTTATTAACGATTGTCACGGTCATGTGCACACTAAGTAACACTGATATTTTCTAAAAGTTACACTTTGAAGCCGGAACAAAATGTCACATTTTTTTCATGTATAAGTTTTTCTTTAAATGCCCCCTAAATCATCAGTTTAATTTTGATACATGGTTAGTAAATATTTACCTTTCATAGAAAAAAAGGAAGGTTTTTTTTTTTTTTGCGTGAGTTCAGGTTTCTTGGACTTTCAGAATTGATTCAAACAAATAAAGATAAGAAATGGACGAGTGCAAAGTGTGCGTCAATGTGTATATACAAATTTGCTGGTATACTTGGAACAACTCCCCCAAAAATGTGTGAATGTGGGTGAAAACAGACAATAGATGGAAAGATAGCGTCATAGAAAAAGATTTAGGCGAGCTGCTGAGATTAAATCTCTCCCTGGCTTGGACCAGAGAGATTACCAATTTGCAGAGAAATGCTAGATTGGGAATACACACACACGATTGTATACACATGTGGTTCTCACACACACACACACACACACACACACACACACACACACACACACACACACACACACACACACACACACACAAACAATGTGGTGTATTAGGCCTTACGACTGACCCCAGGCCCAGGGTGAAGCAGATGGCTTGCTCTTTGGGTTGTTATGTAAGCTAAATGACTCAATGTGATTTCTTGCCACATGTGCAAATTGTTGTTAGACTCTTTGCACGTCGTCTATACATAATATATCGATGACCAACGAGGCTATAGATTTTACAGAATGGGGGTGAAGTGCAATGATGACAAACTGGATTTTAAAAATACAATATGCGTTTGCGCTGCTAAGAGTGGAAGTATAGAAAGAGGACAGACGGATCATCAAGAAGTGGGATGGTAGTGGCATGGTGCCAGGGAGGAAGAATGAGTTGCCAGATAAGCATCCAAACACGCAGGCACACACACACCAGTGACATCAGTCAGCCTGTTGGCATGGCGACCCTCCCATCACCTTGTGCGGTCACCTTGTCTTGTCCCGACACTATACTGAGAGTGTGTGCGTGTGTGTGATGGAGTAAGCCTTGACAAGATGACGAGATGAAATTAAGAATGTGTTAACTGTAGGGGCCTGTTGCAGGGCAAAATATCATTCACAGTGTTTGGTCTTTATACTGGTGTTAACCACTGCAAAATGGGCATCTCGGTTGTTATGGGAAATCATTTAATTATCACATCTTCACTGATCATTTCACTTATCTAGCCCAAATAGACTTTGTCAGTCACTCTGAGTCACTTTGTTTTCGGCCTCCTATACTAATTATTCTATAATGCTAGGTATTAATAACTTCATGAAAATACATTTATTGTTTTGATTTATTTATTCTAACAATCTAAATGTGTATCGAACCATGGGTCGGAAATAGGGAAACAAATCTGATCTCAATTTTGGTGTAACGTTTTAGCCCTGATAGATACTTTTTTATTCAACCACAACGCTGCGCCATCAGTGTTTCATTTCCATTGCATTTTCCTTTTCCGTTTTATGGCAGCATAAACGATCATCAATCTGAACGATTTGTCTTCAAAGCACTTTGCGTAATTTGAAGGTAGAAAGGCACTATAATCCAATCTGGATTATAGTGTCTGAGAATCTGTACCACCAGCTAGTGTTTTGTTTGTGTATTACAACACTGCAAAGGGCACTCTTCGTATATCGATGACAGGGCCTTGTTTTTACTGAAGAGCAATGGCTTTGTTGATATAAGGGTACTGTTGCTGTTGAATTGATAATTATGTTGAGTATGAGTTTTTGTTCATCAATGAGGCTATCGTGCAAAATGTGGATTGACAACCTGTAGCATTTTGTAGAATCTGACATGTTTTTTCTTTCCATTCTGAGGTGCAGGAAGATGCCAAAATTGTCTGGGTTTGAGGTATTTGGCCTTAGGACATCAGTCTTTATTTGTCGCCTTATACTCGTTCTTGGCACAAGCACACCATCAATGCTGACTCCTCATGGCCACCCTAATAGACACCCAGAATTTATCACATACATTGCATTGACCAATAGACACTAAAGCATTTTCTTCATCATTTTAAAAGCATTTTCTTCATCATTTTAAAGTGTTGTTTTTAAAGCCCACTCTTTACATGACTTTGTGTATTGTTTGAATATGAACTAATCCAGAATGCAAGTTCAACTAATTCAGTATGAAGTGATGAAGCGATAAGACAGTATAGTCAGATCAAGTATGTTCTCGAACAAAGGGCTGAGCGGCAGGAAACCTGTAAAGACATTGTTGCGGCAAAGGTTACACAGAGATTAGCTCATACTACAGCTTGCCTGTGAGAGTACTCCTGGGAAACAAGCATTCAGCAGCACCCCCCCACCCCACCCCTCACTGTACACCCGGGCTGACTCTTGACTACCGTGGGTGTCTGCTTTGAGTTCATCTCTTATTTATGTATACATAACGTGCATGCTTATGATGGAGTACTACCAGCGTGGGGCCGTCTGGAGGTCACATGACTTGACTAGGAACCGAAGGCAGTCAAGCAGCAGAGTTGCGTTTGAAATCGAGGTGACACGCTCAAACAGAAGTGTGCTCGCTTCTTCACACGTGCACACTTAGACCTATAATAGTGGAGCCTGCATTTGTTTTTGGTGATCATTATTGTCAATAGTGCAATCTAACCAACCTTCTCTTCTTTAGTCATAATTTTATTGCGCTTCCCCTGTGATTGCCAAACCCCTGACATGACAAGAGGGCCTCGATAGTAGGTCTGCCCCCCCATGGCTGCCTGTCAAGAGGAGACCATGGCACAATTTGCCTTTCTAAAAAGGCAGTGCTGCTCCTTCTCTCTCTCTCTTTCTCTCTCTCTCTTTGTCTCTCTTTCTCATCCCCATATTAGCCTATGACTTTGTGAGTGCTTCTGTATGTATTTATTGAATTGTGCATTATGATGAAAAAATGTTCCCCAATTTTGCTCGTGAATCTTGTCATTCATCCAACTCATTCTCATTCATCCAACTCATTTCATTGTCAAGGCAGTGAATCGATTGCAACTGGACTGCTGTTCGTCTTGGAATATGTTTTGCCTCTCATCCAAGTAGGCTTCTTCACTTCATGCAGGGAGTTTTCATCCAATGATGACTTGAACGACAGAAGCTTCTCTGTAAGACATCTTAAGAAAAGAATGATACCATTTGCTGGCTCGTGGCCGGGGTGTGCTTCCAACTTGGAGTATAAATAGTTGGGTTTGCCACATCAACTTAGGCCGGTGCAGTTGTAACCAAGCCTTGCTGCATGAACTGATGAAGCCTCCTCGGATGAGAGGCGAATCCCCCTCAAAGACAAACAGAGCAGACCAGTTGTGATCACTTCAATGCCCTGAGAAAGATGCATCATTTGGTTAAACTGAGACTTTTGTCAGGCAACATGCTAGCAGATTCTTTTTGATCATTTAAAAAAAAAAAAGACTATCAAGGTCAGTGCGAGAAGAACTTGGGTGAAATTCTTTTGGAATCTCGTTCATGCCAAATTTCAACACATTGATTAAATCGTGAAATTTTGCAACAGCTATACTCAAATTGAAAGCAGAAGAACTAATATTTAACACATCACTTGACAGCCTCTGTTTTGATGCACATGCTCTTAGTGACATAAGTCAGACCGTGTGTGCGTGCGTGTGTGTGTCTGTGTGTGAAAGAGAAACCGTGTGCGTGTGTACACACGCTAACCTGGGCTTCTTAAAGCTGAACGCTGCTCCGCATCAGGACTGAGCACCGCTTTAGGCTGGTTCTTGAGCGTTCGCCCCAGGCTCGTCTTGCTGAGTGGTCCCTGCGTGCTCCTCAAACTGACACCACTCATGCACGCTCACGTTCAAGTACTCGTGCGAGCACACCTGGGGATTGACACGTCTGTGTAAATGCGCGCGCAGGGTTGTAGCCTCTACCAATGCACAGTATGAATGTAGAGTACTTGTCATCTTACATGTACTTGTATGCTCTACCGACGCTGAAACAACACACACGGGCAGGTGTGCATAGTGTGGACCCAGAGATTAAAGATCAGGTTGTTGCTTAGGATAGCTCACCTCAGGTCATGCCTGTCAATAATTATAACACTGCAAACATGTGCCCATGAAGCCAATGAGTTCTTCAAGGTATTACTGATTCAGGTTCATCGACCTCCTTTGCGTGCAGCCGTTGTTGCATTAGTTTTCTACATCTGCTCGGAGTGGGAGGTGCCGGATCTGCATCCAGTGTGTGTTTGTGTGACTGTGCATGTGCTGAATAACTGCAGTGCCCGGTCGTGAGTTGGTTCCTGCCAGACCTGACTAAGACACACTCGTACAGAGCACTTAAAGTCTACCCTAGGATTTCAATGAGTATTACTAGTGCTGGTTAAGCGAAGTGTCTGTCCATCCGTGACTCAGTCGAAATAAACATTTGATTGAAATGCTGAGGTTAGTTGCAGCAGAAGTGGGAAGGAAAGAGCACTAGAGCAGGAGTTTGCCGTGCTGGAAGGGATCCCTGGGGTTCTGCAAAGTTTGGAAAGAGTAAAAGACAAACATTTTGCTTGCTCCTATACAATGGACACCCATACATCGGCTGTGCTATGGCACATTTATTCATTGGAACATTTGTTTTTGACCTGTTCTGTGATGTTCGTTGATTTGTATTGAATGTAGAATATATAAGATCAGATTTATTTCAAACCCAAACTGTTAAGTTTTCCTCTTGAACAAGGGCCAGGCGATCAACCGACACATCCAAACAGCGATCCTGTGACGTTCGCAAGAAAAGGCGAGATTTGTGGCAGGACACAGGCAAGTTTGGGAGGGACATTTCCATATTCCTAACTGCATGTCATATGCATGAGACTTTATTAACATTGTCAGCGACAAAGTCATTTATATATTTTTGAAATGTAAACACAACCTTTTTATTTGTGTTGTGTTCAGTTGTGACCTATTCATTTCAAAAGGAGTCATTTCAATTTATTGATATTAAATTGTCACATTTAAAATGTTTTATTTAACTGTATTAAGGATTGCGTTTAAAGACCCATTTTCTCCATGTGGTAGCTGTTTTATTTTCACATTGTCTGTTAATAAAAAATATGAACGGTATTTCTCCTCTACTGTATCTGCAGCACTTGATAGGCTGCATATAGTCTTTATTGATTCTTGATAGTTCCAAAGGCTATGTTTTGTTTCAGGATGAATCAACATGGTACGGAATCATGACAATATTTTTTGTTTCACTAGATGAGGAGCCTTTGTATTTCATCTTCTCTGCGTCATATCAAAATTGATACAGCTCCCATTTCAGTTAACGCAAGCAGCATCAAAACAGCTTCATCCCGTCATGACTTTTCTCATAAAGTACAGCCTTCATTTTTCATCTACTCCTTCAGCCAGGTAGCAAACTTGGTACGTGTGTATGTGTGTGCGCCTTCATCCATGCACGTGTGCCACTGGACCTGATGATTGTCTTCGAGATGAGCTACGGGTGTCGAGAAGGAAATCTGATGGCGCGACAGAGCCGTCAAAGTATAAAAGGGAGTCACAAAAAATAGATTGGATGGCGAGGGCGTGGTGTTGCTCGGGGTGATTGGCAGGGCAGATGGTTTGTGACTGGTGAAGCACGTGTGTTGATGGCAGAGGTGTGTGTCTGCGTGTAAGAGAGTGAGGCAAGAACAGAGCAGGAGCAGGATTGACAGGGGGTCAGTTTGATCTCATCGGCCTCTGCTGATTGAAGCTTTAAGATTTGAAAGAAATGTGTGTGTGTGTGTGTGTGTGTGTGTGTGTGTGTGTGTGTGTGTGTATATTTGAAGTCCCATTAAAGCAGGAGCTGGTGGATTTGTCTGCACTTTAGGGCTCTCTGTATGTGATGTCAATGATGGAGAACACAGGTTTGGGAGCTGGCCTTCACAAGTCAGAAGCCTTGGGAACACCTGTTCACTTTGGCAAAGGCATACTGTTGTGTGTGCATGTGTGTAGGTGTGATAGAGAGAGAGACAGTGAGAGAGAGAGAGAGAGAGAGAGAGAGAGAGAGAGAGAGAGAGAGAGAGAGAGAGAGAGAGAGAGAGAGAAAATTGAGGCCAACCTGCTTACATGTTTCACAAGTGTGTGTATTCATGTAACATTTTACATTATACAGTACATCCGGCTGCCACAGCAAGATTTAAATGATAATGGCTCCATTGACCCTGAAAAGTGCTGAAATTGCGGGTGTTCTATGCATGCACACGTGTGTGTGTGTGTGTGTGTGTGTGTGTGTGTGTGTGTGTGTGTGTGTGTGTGTGTGTGTGTGTGTGTGTGTGTTTCGAGGGCTTGTGGGGGGTGGGGGCTGTGTCTTTGGTGGTGTGCTTAGTTCTTTTTCCACATTAAAATGTCTTGACAGTGAAAGTGAGGTGGACAAGCCTTCTTTGTTTAAAACATGTTTCTGCTTTTGACTGGAACACTTTCTACATACGCGCACACACACACTCTCACACTCACATGCGCACACACACTACTTTTTATTGGAACAAAACACCCCACTAACCAGCTGGCTGCAGGACAACCACAAACGTAAATGAAACTCCTATCTTTAAATATATTTACGTGTGTGTGTGTGTGTGTGTGTGTGTGTGTGTGTATATTTTGGGGTGTTTGTCACACAGCAAGTCTATCTAAGGTCAAAGTGTTTTAGCCCCCCCACCCTCCTACTTCTGACTTCACTCAATTCCTCTGTCGACCGCTTAATTTCTATCTACTGCATGTGCTTTAAAAAAGAAATTTGATTCCTACTTTCCCACTCAGCGCAACCTAATTTGTTTATGTTTCACTGTTTCCCCCCCTCGCTTTCTCCTGCTATGGGTTGATCCGGCCTCCTTCCCAACTGTGCCCTCCTGTCCAAATGATGCATTAATCCAGGTTACCCCAGCCTGTTGTTTATGCCACACAATGGCCTCACACGCGCACGCATATTTGCTCACAAAGGTTCCCCTCGTTTTAGCCGTCACACAGGCTTAACACATAACAGGCAAAGAACACAAAGCCCATTGGTGTACTTTGTTTTGTTGTACACCATCCCAAATCTTTCGGCATCACTTACAATACACGGAGCTGCCATTTCCAGTCACCGTCACTCGGAATGTCAGTAATGAATTCATTGCGTGTTTTGGTGATCTATTACTGTTGGCGTGTTTTGGTGACCGCACTGCTGCTCAGTACATCGACCTGGCTGTTATCCTCCTTAAATAGGCATTGTCTTAATAATAATAATAATAATAATAAGATGCCTCGCAGCTGCTATTTGCTCATTTTACATCCCGTGAGCAGATGCCATTTGTGTCAGTTTTTATTTTTCCCTGGTCCTGATTGGGATTATGCATGTCTGTTGTGATTATGCGTGATAAAGGTCATGTAGCTGGGAGATGCTCTTTGATCAGGTATTAAATCAACCTTCTGTAATGTTCACAGTTAGGATTCTAGCGTGTTTAGATATCAGATGAAACTCTATTGTATGCAAGAGTGATTCATTTCCTTTGGAGGTTTGGAATCGAGTGTCTGCTTATGTGCATGTATTTTGTTGTTGAATGGCTTGACAGCTGAAACTACATCACACACCACAATGACGCTCTGCCATTTTGAGGTGAGTTAGAAAGGAGAAGAATGTTACAGTGATAAGGTGACTATAAAATTAGTCACCACCATTTTGCTGTGTGGGTGGATTGTTGAGTAGCTCCCAGAATCTATAATCTATAAAACACTGTCTTGAACTCACATGTTGAATTGGGCAGCATTACACATGTTGCCAGGTTCTCATGGATTACATAAAACACAGTTTATTGAATGACGCCCGCCCCTAAAAAAAAAATCCCAACTGAAAGGTGACGATGAAGTCAGAGACAGGAAGGACACCATTTCTGTTCATAGTTTCGCTCTCATTCCCCATCACACACTGACGCGCGCTCACACTTGCAAGCGCACGAACAAGGACACACGTTTCCTTCGGGGCCCCATCGCACTTATAGCCGCAAGTTAGTCCTTACGAAACACTGTGAAATGATTTCTTCACTTCATCCTCTTTTATAATCAGTGCACACATTTTAAATGAAGTGGAGTCTGACCTGACCACTTAAAGCAATTTGAGCAACTTTCTGTAGTCAGTGGAATCTCACCATCAAAGTTGCGATGACAAAAGTTGGGCTCAAGCTGCTCCGCATAAAGTGCAACGTACATGAGCAGCCGATGCACCGCTCAAATATTGTCTAACGTTCTGATGATTGCACGGTGTCTCTGAACAAATTTTCCATCTGTTCAAGCGTGGGATGCTTCTATTATTCTGTTTTGCAAGCCAATCGTTTCAGCGGCGCCATGGCCGTGTTTTCTGATCCAACTGACATTAGAGATTCCACCGCATCCACTTATGCTTCATTGTCCAATATGGCGCATGTCACTCCCCATCACTGCTCCTATGGAGCGCATCTTACAATGGTGTCTCTCAGCTCGACAACACACGTTTGTGATTATTTTTCCCAGGCTTTGCGCATACCTTAACAACTCCCTCGCTTAATTAGCGCTTCACATTCAGGCGAGCATCCCGATGTGGTCATGCCTCAATGGAGGGATAAACAAAGTGATAATGGGGAATGAAAAGGGCTCTCAACCTCTGCATCACCCACTAAAGGAAATGGAAGGCTAACAATGACTGCACGTCTGGTCCCGATGTCTCTCAAGTGACACAGTTAGTTGTTGGTGAGTACTGGCAAAGCAAAAGTCGGGCAGCAGAAAGGATCAGTCCGTTTTAGTGCTACAGTTGACTCCCTGTAAGAAAATACAAGTCTCTTAACTTAATGGGCCCTACTGCCTCTTTTTTCATTGCTCCACTCCCTCATTCTTGGCGAGCGCTCTTGTAGGGAGGCAAGTGGCATTTTCTTAAAGGCAATAATAACACACCTGAAAGGGCCGTGCTGTGTCCCTCAGTAGCTCCCTAACCTGCCATTCCCCAAACCAGTTTAATCACCGTCTCCCCGCTCGACTGTGCGGCGCAAGTGCGGAGTATCAGAAACCTTGGATTAAAACAAACAAACAAAAACATAGTTGTACTCCTCTTACCTTGTGCAGTACACGTTTGTGAACCAAATATTGATGAAATGTCTCCATGTTTCTTTGTTAGAATGCTGTATTTATGTTTTTGTTTGCCCACTAGATCTAAAAGTGTGTAGATAGATATTTCACAAGATTAGGTGCAATAACCTGCATAATAATAATAATGCAAAATACAATCATGGGATTAGTGCAGCCTGTAAAAAAGGACAGATTTTCAAAAAAAAAAAAAATCAAGCATTGGACACTTAGGCAAATGTTTTGACACCTTTAATACAGCCCAGGAAGATCAGCAACTTGCAGTTTAAACAACATACTGTTAACTTGTTTGTGTTGATTGCCGAAGCCAGTCAGGAGACAAGTGGGAGAAACCTTTCCATAAAAGAAGGGTGCTCCTCTAAACTCTTCCTTTCATTTCTTTAAAAAAAAATGAATGTAATGATACCCTTGTTGTGTTTAGACTTATCATTTGCAAGCTTTAGGGACATCCAAACCACCCACACACACACACACACACACACACACACACACACGCACACACACACGCAAAATAGCTCTCCTCCAGATAATGCCGACTGATAAAATGTCATGTGTTTGAATCTCGGGGAGATGAATTTGCCATATTTTGTGTTCTTACACATTATTGCATCTACTCGATCTTCAGTTCTCCAAAAGCTGTCATTTCTCGCACTTCTTTTCATTTCATGTTGTTATTACCCGTAAAATGGTTTTTGAATGGCTTTTACAGACACGTGGCGATAATCGAAAAACATCACAGGAACGCTTTATATTGCTGGGAGCATACACACGTACATTACTGGGCGCTGTTCTTCCTGGTGTTACACTAAACAGGCCTTCAAGAGGGAAATGACTGTGCTTTCAGCAGGAGATCTCGGAACTGCTCGGCAGGTCCCTGAAGAAGCCTGAGCTTTTCTTTGATCGGTACAAAAGACCTTCTCTCTGTTCTAATTTGTACCCATCTTACCTGCGACCAGAGGCTACAGCACAATCTGGGTGGCAGTGCAAAAAAACGGAGGCCCTTTTGAACATACTGAAGTGAGGGCGGGAATAGACTTGAAATACAGTGGTACCTCTACTTATGAACGTCTCTTCATACAAAATTTTCAAGTTACGGAACGTCTTACCAGGAAAATATTGCCTCTTGATACGAAAGAAATTTCAAGATACGAAAGGTAAAAATACAGTATGGCCTGCTACTTGTAGCTTCGAGTTTCCTGAATGCAACATACAGTACTTATAGCTGCTCTGCCATTGGCTATTACCGAGCATCATCCTGGCATCCCATTGACTGAGAGGGACTTCTACCGTATGTGTCTATGTGTGTAGATAGATAGATATGTGTCTATGCAGCATCTTCGTCATTTGCCCCTCGGGCCATCCGGTGTTCCGATAGTTTTACATAAATGTGAATCACCCAGAAAAAGTCTTCACCAGTCGGACGATCACTCAGTATGCTGATGTTTGCCTTGGACATTTTCAAAGGATTGTTAAAAGCTGACAAAAGCAAATGTCCTTGGATCAGTTCTTTACAAAACGCCAGACAAAAACCACTTCTGAGAGAGAACATGGACTAAAAAGGGCAAAAAAAATGACGAGGACAAATAAATGACCATTATTTTTATTCTTTACTCTTTGTTTTTTACATTATGCCCAACTCTCATTTATTGTGCAATGATCTAATTGTAACATGCATTTGTTAGGTTTTGATGCATTTTTATGCTTTAGGAACATTTTTGTCTGAATTTTTTTTTTTTGGGGGGGGGGGTTCTGACGAATTAGGGCATTTACATGGAAAACGCGTTTCTACTTACAAAATGTTCTAGTTAAGAAATTTCTTCCAGAACAAATTAATTTCGTAAGTAGAGGTACCACTGTACCAGAACGAGATGGATGCTCATCATCCACTGTCTCATCTCGCTCTGTAGTAGAAATATTTCACACTTTTGCTGAGGTGAAAACATCCTGCACCTCTGCACTGTGAGATGGGCTGCACTGTGAAATCCGACTAAATTCCAGTGGGAACAGTCTAGATTAAGATGATGAGAGGAAGAAAAGGAATGGGAACCAAGAGTCAAATTTTAGTTCATCTTCAAAACCTTGTTTTCGTTTTTTAACCGAGGGATCATGTAGGAAAGAAGAAGGAAAAGAGAAGACTGTTTATCACCCACTGGGGGAAATTTACATGTTTTTTTAAAAGATAAGACACATGTAAATTTTTTATTTATTTATTTTTTAACCCAAAGCTGCCAAGAAGAAGAGAGAATTATGTTTGCATCACTGGATATGCCTGGTCTCCAACTTGAAAGAAATGTAACCCAATTAAGTGTCATTGATGATAAGCTGTCATATTGTTTTCAGATGCATCGTGTGTGAACACGGTTGTGAAAAGGCCACCAGGGACACTGTGACTCACCACAAAAAAAATGTCCGACAACTTGTAAAGAGCATGAAAGGAGGACACGATCGCCACTGACCTGCAGAACTGAATATTCAAAATGACATCAGTGACATATTTGTTCAAGCCTTCTCATTTCCTTTGGCATTTCTCTTGTGAATATAGATTGGATTTACTGAGGGGAGCGGTGATGGGGGTTACGGTGTACAGGTGGTTGAGGGAAAGGTGCTTTACTCTTAGATGGACCTCATGCAATTTTGAGCAGGGCCCATAGATGACACAATCATAAAAAAAAAGGGAAAAAAAAGCGCTCGGTGGAGGCCGGAACCTATTTGCACCTTGATGCAGGAAGTGGCTTATCATTCCAAAGGGGTTCATTGATTGATTGATTGTTTTATTTTTGCAGCAGAAGTAGTGCACTTCCTCTCGCTTCCCTTCAAAGCAGGAACTCATGTCAAGCGTGACTTTGAAAGTTGAACATCTTCCCTAATGACTGACGTCTCTTCCAAATTGCTCATTTTCCAAGAGGAAATCATCTTAAATGAAATGAATGAACGTAGTCTAGGCCCCCATTATCTGAATCGCAACAGCTTTATGGACTCTTAAGTGAATTTTTCAACCCGCACAACAGTTTATCGATGAGATCTTACTGCGTTTCTTACATGGTGATGGTTGAACTCAAGTTTTTGAGGCATGTTCCTCCTGATTATTTTGCAGAAGGACATTTGGGGTGTTCTTTTTTTTTGGGAGGGGCCATTGCATTTAACCCTTTCATCCACGCTGTAACCTGATAACATGGTAAGCTGTCCACTCTAGTAACCGCTGTGCCTGAAAGGGTTAATCAAACGTGATATTTGACACTCCGGTTTGTAATGAGTGCTTGCTGGAAGACTAGAGCCGAGCGTTATAATTTCCCTAATTGTCAATGGTTTTCACCTCTTCCAGACTGGGTTGCAGCTCTGTGAGGACTAGATCTGATCAGTGCTCTCCCATTATTCTCTAACCTGTGTGCGGAAGGAAGTCGGAGCGCTATGTATGCTTTTTCCCCCAAAATATTTATGCAGCAGAATAGTTGCCTTGAAGCAAATATTTGTTTTCACCTGTCTGATGTAATGTTGACATACTTCAACGCCGTTGCTGTTTGATTCTGAGCTGCGCCGACAAATTCACATCCCTCAGCTTTAATATAGGCAGCATCAGCAGAATATTCCGAACCAGACCTTCTGGACCTGTGAGTGCAGCACAGACTTCATTTGCAATTTACATGTTAATATTCCGTTGAAAGCTGCACAGGGGCTTTTATGACCGCGTCTATTTAGTGACCACGGATGAAAGTGAAACCTTAATTAGTTGTCGCTGTGCCAAAATTTCCCAAGGATTGTTCATGCCTGTTTATCCTTCCCGGAGCATTACTTGCTTGGTGGTTCTCTCTTGCCCACCTTAAAGATGTTGCGGCCATTACTCTGCTTATTTGCTTTGTCATTTAGATTCCTGAGGATAAAATAGTAAGAATTTGCCCTGCTATTGCTTGACACCTCAGCATATCTTGCATGAGTGCGGCTCAGTGAGTATCGAACGAATAACTTCACAAGTGTATTTTTGCCGTGATTTGGCTTTTTTGGTGCCATCTGAACATAATAACATTAACAGCGAAGAAAGATGGCAAAAAAAAAAAAAACGTCAACAAAAATGCTAATTGGACAAACATTAGGACAATTCTTTTATTAAATATTGTCTCTGCAACTAATAAATGATTGATCATACCAGCAGTGTGTGACTTATCGTACTTCCACAATTCCTTTTGGATTTTTTTTTTTTTCCTAAATTCACTCAAATTTTGGGGCGGTAGATCAGCAACATGGAACAAAATGTTTTCAAACATATTATAGACACAGCATATTTCCCCATTTACTCTCACTTTGAAAGTAGGCCATTGTCATCCAACAGCGATAATAGTCACACACTCGTACGCACACACACACACACACACACACACACACACACACACACACACACACACACACACACACACACACACACACACACTCTCTCTCTCAAGGTCACAGTCCGCGCCTTCTCCCCTTGGCTTGTCCCCATTTATCCAGTCTATAATGGGAAGTGCTGACTGGTTTAGGACATGGTTAACAGCCCCATCACATCTGTGAGTTGAAAATATAACCTTGTTCATTCAAAGGTTTGCATCCAGTGTTGACAGACTACAAAGATAACTAAATTAAACCTTCAGCAGCTGATACATTGGTGTCAATGTAATAATGCCATTATTCGGGGTTTTCATCATCCTGTAGCTCAGATGTCTGCTCTCGTGTGAACTAATGCCTTTTTGGAATGCTATTTGATGAAAAACACTCTCGTCTGGTGATCAAGGTCTGAGGCAGAACATGGAGGTCAATAGTAGCGGTGGATGCACTTCAATTGGTTTGCCTCCTCCTTGCTCCTTTCTTTATTAGCTGTGCGCAGCTGCATTAGGATTTCCCCGCGGGAGGAGGGAAAGAAATTAAAAATGGGTAGAGTCAGTGGACCTGACCGACATTCATATTTATTGTGCCTTCCTGGACTCGAGCTGCATTGCTCTGTGTGTGTGCGTGTGTGCGTGTGTGTGTGTGTGTGTGTGTGTGTGTGTGTGTGTGTGTGTGTGTGTGTGTGTGTGTGTGTGTGGCGTGTGTGGCGTGTGTGGCGTGCAAATATAAGGTAACAACTCTGAAGCCCCGGGGTCTATAGCTGCTGTAACCCTGACAGTTAGTGAGGCCAGGTAATTACCTTAGAATGACAGGTCTGCAGGGCATTACGTGTGTGTGTGTGTGTGTGTGTGTGTGTGTGTGTGTCTGTGTGTCTGTGTGTGTGTATAAAAATACTGTCTTTATGTATGCAGGATAGGCACAAGTGTGTGTATTTTTGGGGGTTGTGAGAGATAAGAGCAAGCTGGCGAACCCCAGCTTTTCCTATTCAGTTCAATCAGACGGGCTAAATTGACGTGTGCAGAGGAGCACCTGCTTGCATATGCAGAGCGCACAGTGAGAGGCCTCGGCTTGACATTCCCAGACCAATTGCATCCCGAAAGATCAGCACATCTACCGTAGTTTGTGGGAAGGTAATGTTTTGCTACTAACATTGCATAGTCAATTTTTAGTGTCATCACTCAAATGACTCATGTGAATGCACTGTAACCTGTGCATGATGTTACATACATAGACATTTGTTCTTACGTGTGTGTGCGTGCGTGCGTGCGTGCGTGCGTGCGTGTGTGTGTGTGTTTTTAATTGAATGAAACCAATTCATTTTTCTGTTTATTGTTTCCTTTGATGTGCATAATTAAATAGAAGAAAAGAGTGTTACTGACGTGCCTATATTAATGATCAGGAACATTTCATTAACAGCTTCTATAGGCATGTCTCCACAGGCCATTACTTTTTCCTCAATGCTGGATGCTGAACTCATTCATCTCCTATTTTTTTTTTTTTTTACATCTTTTTTTTCCTCCTTTAGTGGTTTGTATCTAAACGTGTGCGTATGTGTGTGAGGACTCAAAGCAGAGGATTTAAGCTTCTCAGCGCTCGTCATGGCTCCACTGAGGTGGGATTTGTCCAAGTGTGTGGTCGAAATGACGCCTCCAGCATAGCACATGACCACACTTTAATTTATAGTGGCTTCTACAGAGGAGGAGAAGAAGAGGAGAGGACAGAACGGGCAAGGATGAAAGGCAGCGCAGAAAAGACTAGGAGCAGGATTTGGTGTGTGATGGAAAGGAACTTTCAAGGTCATTCAGAATCAGAACGACTGACTTTTTGGAGTTGATTAATTTTATATTCACTTTCGAGGTGCAACGATGAATCTACATTCATTTAAAATCTGCCCTATTTTTTTTCTCTAGCACGTAAGGTTTTCATAACATTAATTATATTACTTCAATATATAATACAATCATTTCTAGTATTTAGTACTGGTTCTGATTCATGGCCCGGGGGCCAGATCTGGGCCGGCACATGTTTTTATATGGCCCACGAAAGCAAATTATGTGCATCGGCTTCACGTTTCTTGCTAAAATAAATTGTAAAATACATTTGTAAAATAAATGTAATATTTGAAGTTTTAACTGAGGCCTGAATTCAAAAGTTATTCACCAGTTTTGCTGTTTATATGTAATATAGCTATGTTATTTGTTTTCACAGTAATAATGGCCCTCTGAAGGGAAACCATAACTACGATGTAGCCCCCGACAAAAAGTTTGACACCCTTGGTGTAATCGATTCATCAATTTAGAGACTTTTTTTTTATTTAAAATTGTCCACATCCTCAGAATTTCAGTCTTTCAACAATAATTATTGTCTGATTTGTCAAGTCCTACATGAAAGCAGATCGATCATTTTTTTTGTTGTTGTATTTTTCCAAAATAAGACATTTGCAAAAATCTACCTTGACCTAACAAAACGCTGATCATCATTTTTGCAGATTTTCTGATGGACGCTGCCGACCAAACCCTTTTTCTGCACTGTCAATTTGAAATATGCTGATTTTCAATCAATTGAAGTGTTTTTGAAACCGATTAATCAACAAACGAATCGGTGATTTAAAAAATCGGCAGCCTGAATTCACTGAATACAACTCACAACTGTATACTGAATACAACTGTAGTAATGGGCAGTTCACCACTAAAACTAACAACCACCACAATAAACAGTGTGCTGTGATACATGTCTTGTAGTGGTTGGATCAGGTTATACAGCTGTATCTATGTTAGAGCTGAGCAGTGTCCTAAATTATGTATTTCAACTGCCATAATACCAATAATGGATTTCATATGCTGGCTTGTCTTGGACATTCACGACGTCTGATTTAGACGGGACCTCGTACATCTTATTGACTCTTCGTTTCTTGCCAAGATAACAAGTCAATGGCAGTTGTTTCCGCTGCTGACTTTACAGAGTTTGTGTGTTTGTGTTCTCGCGGCCGTAATGTTTAAGTGTGTGTGGATGCCACTGGCAGAACCAGAGCAATGAACGAGTAGGAAAGTAGCTCATCCCGAAAGTCATGTTTTATAGGAATACATCAGGTAGCATTTCTCTGTCGCATAAAAACACCCAGTGATATATCGATTTTATAGATGATTTAAAGAGTCTTTCCTATAAAATAGAGATCCAGTAGTATAGATGGAGATTGTGTCAGAAGCACCTAGGGATGATCTAATTCTTCCTTCTTTTTCTTCAAAACATGATCCATCGCTGAGGGCTGGGTGATATGGCTAAAACATGTGTCACATCAGATATCGATAATTGACTTGCACTCCCGCACACAATCATAAGAAGAAAAAAAGTCTTCAATGGATTAAAGGTGTAGTACGATATAACACAACTATCGAGAGGTAAAAATACCTTTCAAAATGTCTGGCAGTAAAACTAGTTTTCAAGGAACGTACACTGTTGTGCTCATTGTAATGTCGTGAAATCTGTAGGTCCTCTGTTTACATGCTAGCACCTCTCACCAGAAATAACGTGGAGGGAGGAGGAGGTAGAAATGTTTTATGTATGTGTATTTGCTTGCATATAAACCTTTGTGCTTTTGGTTTTCTGTTCATTTTTGATGAAATCATTTATTTCAAGAATATTTTGTAAACAGTTACTTCCAATTTGGGTCACATATACCGGATTGAGAGTCGGACACAGAGATCACTGGAGAGAGTGACGAGTGATTGATCTAGTACTAGGTTACAAGTTATACACCGTATGTTTTGTTGATTGATTGAATGTTTGAGTCAAAGAGATAACGGTAAAAACTATGGAATGTCTTTCTTTGTTTTTCAGTTTTCACGGTACAGAGTGTTGTTCTTTACTGGAATAGAGACACAGCTTGTGCTTTGAATGTATGTAACATTAAGTAGGGGAGAAAAAAAAAACAACCCTCTCTTGGTCCTAAAATAGTGGGGATGAGCTGTAATTTAGCGATGACATAATGACAGTCTGATGATGACGAATGGGTGGGCCGCCCACTGGTGAATGACGAAAGACGGAGGAGCGCATGCATTTCACTTGTATTTAGAAAATCTACCTTAATGTAATTTTGAGACTATTTACTCCTTCTTCGGGAGTACCAGAGTCCACCCATGACCGTCCTTCCCCCTTCTGAGGAAGATGGGTGCATGTTAGGTGGTGGAATTTTAGACAGAGCCTGTTGTCCCCTCTGTCACATCTATCAGCCAATATTTTACTAATAATACAGTACCTTGAACTGTGTCGTCGTACGGCTCCTCTTTGCTGGGGGGAGGCTGCTATTGCTTGGACTTGCTGTCTCAGCGACCTTATAGACTCAGGAAACTAATGTAGTACTCCCTCGACTGTATAACAGTTTTTTTTTCTTTTTTTTTAATCGACCATGGTGACTTTTCTTAAAAATCAATGCCACCGCTGAAAAGTGATTGCTATGGAAACGCGGCTCAGGAATAATTTCTCCTATTTTTATGATTTTAAGGAAATAAAGTGGCAGCACGGAATAATATATATACGGACACAGGCAAAGTCAGGAGGCCAGGAACATAGTTAAACTATGTAAACAGCGAAACAGCACATCAGAGCTTGAAATTGTCAAAATGATAGCTCTGGGAGTTCTCGTGTTAACAAATGGTGCCCTTGTGGGGTTGACAACTGCACTATTACATCAACTGGAAGAAAAATGCCAGCAACAGACTTTTGTGTCCTCTATAACTCCAAATTCATACCTGTGAATGTGAACAACCTACTTCCTGCACTGCTCAACAAAGCGGAGTTACAAAGTGAAGAACTTGGATATCTGGGCAGGCACACAGCAGTGAAAGCTCCTCACTCCTCTTCTACAATGTCATGAGGAAAAAAGAGAAATTCTCAGAAGTAAAACTGATTCAAGTCCGCCTTTGCCGGGAGGGGGGCGACACATCTTATGAGATTTTATCAGAAATAGGTCACGCCGCTCTGTGCATGTAGCCCATTGTAAGTCCACAGTTTGATGCGGCTCTCTTTTAAGCTATTGACTACATGCAGATTGTCCCATAAAAATGATGTTTCTTCTTTTTTAACTGCGACTTCTCCCTCTACGTACTGTGTGCCCCAATCCAACATTGCCTCTTCACCTCATATCCTCTTGATTGCCTGTTGAATTCTTCCAAAACTTATTGCTGCTGGCCACACAATCATGGTGCACTTTTCAAGCAGCTTCGCACTTATTTGGAATATGTGTAGAAATACCCCTTGGGTGAGAACGTTTTTCTCTGCTGACTGACTGTTTGTATTCCACCTTTTTGTCCTACGCTCACTATAAAGAAAACTCATTTCAAGGGCTTTTTATGTGTAATCTTTTAAGCTACACCTCTACTCCATAATACCTCTCCTGTGGTTGCCTCTGTGGGGCTACTTATGATACTCTTTTCCGACTTAAATATTTCATAATCGGTATGATCTTGTTTCATGGGCTTAGAATTCTTTCATTCTACTGGGCCTCAGCTGGATAAAACAGTAGGCATTTGTACTGAGATTTAAAATTGTGGCCTTACTATTGGAAAGGAACTAAAAAATAGCAATGGTGGCAGGTGACAGGCGTAATGGCAGCAATAGTTACATTTTATTCATCATACATATCTTTGAAACAGTTCCTTAAACCCCAAGCCAAATGTTTTGAAATTAGGCCAACGTCGAGCTTGATTGTGTTTAGTTTTCTGCTGAACGTGCCCACCGTTTTTGTGAGGTGTTTTGCGGACAGAACGTCTTGTATAGACAGGGTGGCGCTCCACGGCAGAAATGTCATTTGCAGTAGTGGACGTGATCACATTGATGCATTGTGATACCTGCGGTGGCAGGATATATTAGGCTTGGGAATTTGAGACTCCTCATCATTCAGATCTATTCAATTACGATTCAAAAGGCTACAATTTGATTTGATTTCTGATCCTAAGTTGAAGCATATTTCCTTCTTTGAGTTTTTTGTTTCTGATGTTATTATGCCTGCTAACCGTGTGACTTCTAATAACAGAACTTTTATTGAAACAAAATGCAAGAAGTATGAATTACAGTGAACCATAATGCCAACAAAGGTTTGTCAAGCATTCAAAAAAGTCAACAGAAAACAAAAATATGAGTGTCCTAGTAGTGTGAATTAACAGACCGGCATCGTGTTGTTATTATTCTTCCAGTTCTCATGTGCAAAGAGAAATGTACAAGTGGAAATGCTTTTAAATTCAGGTAAACGTGTTAATGGATTCAAGTCCCCCCCCCC
>NW_017806072.1:2775678-2783748 GCF_001891065.2 Hippocampus comes
CCCCCCCCCGCCGACCCCCATACCTATGATTAAGGACTTTTCCATTATCAATGTGTCCCAAAGCATACCCAATTCATTTAGTAATTTCAGCAAAGTATTTTTTGTTTCTCAACTTGACTCTAAATGTCCTAAAGTAGTCCGTTTTTTTTTTTTTTTTTAAATTTTGCCTTTCAAATGTTGTTTTGTAACTCTGTAAAGCATATTGAGTTACCTTGTGTATGAAAAGCACAACATCAATAAAGCCGCCCAGCCGAAGGAAGGCGTGAGGTCCACGATGGGAAGTTGCGCTGCATCCACGCAGACCCCCGCTATCGTGACTCCCCCAAACAGCATTGTTCTGCTTCACTCTTGTCTTAAAACAGCTACAGGAAGAATGCCTCCATTGTTGCTGTCAACGAGGTCATTGGGGTCATTTTCATCCTCCTATTACTTGTGACAAATAATGCAGATAGTGATAACCATATTGTAGGTGGCATTACAAATGCCCCCTCTACTGCAGAATGACTCAGCCCCCGCCATCCCCCACTAAGTATATATGGGAGCTGTGCTAAAAAGGAAGATTGAAAAGCCTTTCTTTTTATTTTGACAGAAAAGAGGGGCTCTAATCCAGACTGAGAGTATCTCCCCCTTCCCCCCCTCGCTCACTGCTGTTTCCCCAGAAAGATTACTGAGCTTTGAAGGCACCCGACTTTCAAAATGAGGGCTGCTGGGGTGGATGGAGGGGAAATTCTGCGAGGGAGATGAGAATTTGCTGCAGTGTGTTGGGGGTTGAGAGGGAGGTGTCACACAGGGACTACAATGAATAGTTCTGGAAGCACAGGTGCGATGTCTTTTCAAAACGTGAACTATTTGATGGCTCTGGTCACACTCATCCATCGCCCTCTGCCTCCTGCTCCTCTGTTTTACAATCCACTCAGACATATTAACATTTTTTTTTCTTTCTATTTTCGTGCTGGCACACACCCACACACTCACATGAAATCACTCTCGCATGCTGTCTATATTTTTCTTTTCCCCCCTCGAGATCACCACTTTCTCCTTGTGAACCGCTGTACTTAAGGCAGCCACGATGAGAATCTGCTGTTGTGTTTCTGATGATGCCTATACTATATGTGTTTTTGCCGGTCTGCATATGCTTCTGATTGTGTTGAGGAGGGATGAACGATTTCAGAAACAGGTTGAATTACTATTTAGATTCAAATCACACACACAAAACAATCCGAACCCAGCTTCAAGGCTACGTACATTTATGTTTAAAGCATAATGCTTCGATTACCTGATGAAACAATGTCGCAACTAGGAGCGACAGTGTCCATTCTAGTTACTTTTCCTCTTTATTTGTCTATGACCCACTCATTTAACGCTCATACCAAGGCCTTCCCTCCAGAGTGAACTGTACCTCCCAGGCGTGAGAATACCCACAATGCAACACGTTGTTAATCTTATTGTCTACTGACGAATCATTACCATTCTGCAGTATGCGTCACTGCTGAGAAGAGAGCCCGAACCAGACGTGGCTAAATGCTTAAATGCTGCTTAAGCTTGTCAGATATGAATGAGCGGGAGGACACAGAAGCTTAGTGCCAGTTTGTTGGTGTGCACCATTGAAATGAGTGTGGCTCTCTTGCTTATAGAGAAGTGTCTGTGTGTCGACAATATTTTAGCGATATTCTGGTTGGTTTGAGGGGACCAATCCTCTCTCTCTGTAAAGTTAAATTAGTCGAGTTTATGGAATCATTTCCAGTTAATACTTGCAAAGGCAGTTTGTTAATCTGCCATGATTCCCTGTGCAGCATGGATTTACTCGCTTAAGAATACCCTGATTGCTCTTCTATCGCATACATTAACTTTTACCCTCCTCTTGTGTTAAAAGCGGGGGCCTAATTTATTTCCACTCCAATGGTATCACGGGTGCTGCGGGGCGGTGTTCGGGCTGAAGAACAAGAAACGGGGGTAGAGGGGAAGGAGGAACATTCAGGGCCCAGGATTTAATTTCCGCTTTGGACCGTGAGATAAGTCAAGTTTAATGAGGTGACAGAGTGAGACGGGCGAGGCAGACGGGCAACAAGAGAGCCGGGGCACGCAGAACAGGGCAAGGGAGAGGAAGAATGTTAAAAGGGTGAGTGGAAGACGACGTGAAGATGGGATATTCTCCACATGTGTCGGCTACAAGGGCGAGGTGTTCACTGTCCTGCAAATTTGAATGGTTTCATATTTTCATTTTTTACATACACAGAGTTCGCGTGCATATGTATATACCAGTGGGTGCCATCAGGGCTTTGAAGGCTTTCTCTGCTGTAGGTCTAAACACTATCAGAAGCATTGATCTCCTTTCAGAACTTCCTGTCCATGCATTTATTTCCAAAAGTCTAAGATCTGCATTGCAAAGCGTGCCTTCGTTGCCCAGCTTCCAGTGGTGTGTGATTTTTTTTTTTTTTTTTTGTCCAATGTCATTTCAGCTTCTATGTTTTGCCATGTCAATGGAATCTTCCCAGGGCCTGCAATGTCATGAATTCTGGTCCATGGCACACAAACACACACACAGAAATGAATAACAATGGCTGTTTTTTTTTGTTTTCTTTTTCCCTACCGTATTTTCCGGACTATAAGTCGCAGTTTTGTTAATAATTTGGCCGATGGTGCGACTTATACTCTGGAGCGATTTATGGGTGAAATTATTAACACATAATTCTGTCATTTCACATGTTATTTTCACATTAAACCACAAGAGGGCGGTCTCGGCTTGTGTTGATAAATCGACGAGTCTGACGTAAGCCACGTAGAAGAAGAAGCGGCGTATCATCTACCTCCCGAGTTGGGGGAGTTGTTTAAAAGTGACACCGAGGATGAAGATTTCATTGGATTTTATGATTTGGAGTGAAACTGATAGTTTGGTAAACTTGAGTGATCTGAATAACTCTTAATATGTTACGTCGTTACTGACATTAACAGGCATGTCAGTCATGTAACGTTAGTATACCGTACACTTATTCAGCCTGTTGTTCTCTATTTTATTTTTATTTTAAATTGCCTTTCAAATGACATGTATGTTTTTGGTGTTGGATTTTATACTCCAGTGCGACTTATATATGTTTTTTCCTTCTCAATCATGCATTTTTTGGCTGGTGCGATTTATAATCAGGAGCGACGTATAATCCGAAAAATACGGTAATGAGATTTCAGATTCACCAAACATGGCCTTCTTGGAGGCTTAGAGTGATGTCAGCATTTTCCGTCCTGTGATTGGTTGAGCTATATAGCCTCACCCTATGTATTGTATATATTCAGGCATTCCTTCAACCATTTGCACATTTATACAGTACATAAATTAGTTACATCAACAAAAAGCATCTAATTTGTAAGCGCACCACTTGCATTCATACAAATGGAATGGCAGAGCTTTGCCATGTCTTTAGAAACAATTTGTAGCACATGCCTACTTCCCTAGGTTCATGTTTATTTGCTCAAAATATTCAAGATTTCTAACTATCCTCATGCATGCACAGACTACTGTGCTGTCCTCCATTGTTGTTTCCGTTTCACCGCACCGCCAGTATATCATGATGGCAGTGGTCTGTGTTTTTTTTAACCCCAGCGTTCACATTCACGCAACAATGTTCACCTTTTGAAGTTTTTGCCCACACATGAACAATGTATATTTTGTTTAAGTGAGTCAATAGTTTTTCGCCTAACCAATTCTCCCCTTCTAACTTGGCTGCCTGTGATGTGTTGGCTAAAGAAGCTGAATTGGGCAGAAAACGCCTTCTTTTTCTCTGTTTTCAGCTACTGCAGGTCCTCCTTGCTAACGCAGTGGTAAATTGATGAAGAAAATCCTTGGTCACAAATATAAACCGGTCAAATGAAAAGCAGTAACTGAGCACCCCTTGCTGTGCTATGTGACAAAATCATTCATTGCACCTTTATTTTATCTTCACAATGTCATAATGTTGGTCGTTCCTCCAAATAAGACCCAAAATGTTTCATCTGCATCATATCAAGCCAAACATTGGAATCAACTAATTTGGGGATAATGAGTCCAGCATTTCATATCTGTAATTACAATTGTGAGGTGCTATGTGAGCCCGACCCCTGCGCAGGTTAAATTCTAGTTGAAAGAGGGTGAAATAGGGTGAAAGGTCACTCAGTGAGATTAAGTAGCTCTCCTGCTGCTGCTGGTTGCATAAATCGCCACGCGGACCTCTCCATGGTGCTGAAAGTAGCATGGCTGCTTCCATTCATTGTTCCCGCTTCAAGACAGTTTGGAGTTGTATTGACAACATTCACGTGATGGCAAGGCGGCAATAAATCCTTCCTTTATTAGACCTTGCGTATTGATCTCTTTTCTCTCCCCTCAGACCTCTAATTCTATCTTCCCATCTCTGTTTTCCCCCTCTCTGTTGCCTCTTGCTTTTTCATTTGGAGCAAAATGTCAGGCGCTATCTCTGTCTCTTTGCTGACTGCTTTGTGGAGGAGAGAGAGCGGGGGGGGGGGTTGTTTTATGAACCCATTTCGGTAGTTTCAGGTCAGTTGTTGGACTAAATACCAGCACGTCAGTGATTGTGGCACCAATACCACCGAGGCATCGGAAATAATAGTTGCTTTTTTGTCACTTGTGGCGTTATCTCAGAAAAAAAGATCTAACCAAATCATGCAGGCCCACACCATTGATGGTTTGTGTTTGTGTTTTATATCTCTTGAAACACATTCATCTAAATGAATTATTTCCCTTGCCTCTCTTGATACTGATACTGTGTTACATTTCCACAGGATCAGGAAATGCTTAACAGGTGGAAAGTAAGCTTGAGTGATTTCCCACACGACTTTGTGTTTGTGTACTGTGTGCACACCTGCGATAAAGTTCCCTTGAGATGTGACTTGTGATGTGTGATGACACGTCTAAGTGTGTGTATGCGTGTGTGCGTGTGCGTTTGTGTAGGTGTGGCTGGGATGGTAATCTGCCTGTCACGCAAAGACCGAGTCCTGCAGGGAAAATCCTGTTATGACTGGCGTTCTCCAGAGGCCTATCCAGAATGACTGCTTTCTTTCTCTTTCCTTTTTGTTCACCTCTTCTTACCGGTGCTGGTGATAGCATCGTTCAAACTAACTGCACTCATCTCATGTCTCTTAATTGCAACACTCCTCAAAACTTGAACGCGAGCTGGAAGACGTTCTTACACCGGCGTATTAAGGAGCACTCAGTTGACTGAAATGCTCATCGAGTGGCGAGGACCAAACATCAAGGAGCTTCCACGAGCTACCTTAATTCAAGGGATGACTGCTTGTTCTCTGCAGAAGTCCTGTATGAAAACAGGTGTGTACCAGCAGGACTCTCAGTGATGCAGAATTTCAAATTTCCATGTTTGTGTCATTTCTTAATTATTTTACTTTGAATAAACTTAATTTGCTGAATGTCTGTTCTCTTTGAATGCAGTACTTGATACCAGAAAGACTTGAAAGACAGAAAGACAAAATATCGAGAACATCTAGAAAATTGAAGCACTTGGGAACAGAGTCATGAGCGAGGCTTAATAATCCGACAGCCAGTTGTCAGTGTGGCATGGCGTTTAAAGGCAGAAGGGAACGAGCCTTGATTCGAGCCGGGCGAGGCTCGTGACGGAAACTCCCACACCCCAGCCGGAGACTGAAAGACAACACAAACAAGACCGGATGATGACAAAACCTCATTTTAAGACCAAAAAATGCTGATGTTTACTGTATATACAATTGCTTGGCCATTCTCCTCATTTCAAATGGCAACCTGCTTGAAAGAAAAAAAAAGAAACTATTTTTTTCAAACAGTAAATACAAGCATTTCCCTGGTAACTCGTTACTTTTATTTTAAAGTAATTTAATTACTAACTCAGTTAATTTTGGGGCAGTCATTAAAGTAATTAATGAGCAACTATAACTAATTACTTTAATAAAGAAATGCTCCCAACACTGCTTCTTGCCTCCACACAAACCTGCTTGTTAAAGACACATTGGTACCTTTGCTTACGAGTTTAATTTGTTCCGTGAACAAGCTTGTAATTTAAAGTGGAGAGAAGAAACCACAATCAATGGCTTCCACCGGTAGCCCCCTTTCACACATAGCTCACACTGTGTACATCTGTACGCACACCCGTGGAGCCCAGAGGGGTGGTTGTCAATTGGACAACCTCGGCTTGACTCTCTGTTCAAACCAGAACTCACACACGTGAACACACTTTCGCTCAGTATATTCTGTAAACACACACACACACACACACACACACACACACACACACACACACACACACACTGCCCAAGGGCCGTCATTTGTCTTCTGTTGTCCATTAATGTAGAGGTACGATGCGACTGAGAGAAACCGGAAGCCCCAAATGAGAGGAAGTCATACAGAGATCTAGTTTGCGGATTGCTGCAGGTTAGAAAAAGTATGAGAGACAGAGGAGAGATGTCTGCAGGAGTTTGTGTGCAGCACAGTTTCCGCCCTTGCGTCTCCCCTGTGTTGAAGTGAGTTGTAACAGACAGCAAGGCCCAATGTTGCAAAGGCCAACAAGCTCTCGGCATTTGCATTATCAGTTGTCCACTTGTATCTTCTTCACAGCTGTCAGGGTTACACTCTACAGGGCAGACCCTGGCATTTCTGACTGTCCAGTTAGGCCTGAACACACACACACACACTCACTCACTCACACATGCGCACATACAAATGATCTCCTGTTTTCTTTTGTGAAATGGTACATGGTACTCGATCCACACATTGAGGCCCAACTATGCTTCTGAGACCAGATGCCTCTGAGTTTCGAAGATGGAGGATTAGGACAACTGGTGAGAAAAAAAACCCCAAACATCCTTATCAAACTGTTTCATTCTCTCGAGTGCTTTCTCTTTTTGTGTAAGTGCATGTGGGAGTGAGGGAGAATGAGGGAGTGAGTGATGAGACAAGCGGTTTTCAGTTGCTGTTAATCACAGTCCATCTTTGACAGAAGCACCATGCTGCAGCCACTGCTGAGCTTTCCACCTCCATTGCTCCCCACTTGAGGCAGCTCTTCTTTCCGTCTCCTCCTTCACCAGGTCTCCTTGAGCCCAACAATCATAATGATAAATTCCTCTCAAATCTGGCATTGTTCATTCTTTTTGCTGTCTTCTTGCACCTGCTTGCATTAAAGATTTGAGATGTGAATCATCCCCCGTGGAGCCCAAAGATGAATGGTTTATTTGGCATGTTCCTGTTGCGAAACTTAATCGCCATTAACATATAATCGCCTCAACTAATGAAAGTTAGGTCTCCGTCATGTTAATAATTTTATCACTGACACCTTTACAGTATAAATCAGGTAAAAGTAAAATCTAGTGACACCTGGTCATTGCACATATTGGAGTCGGAGAAAAACATTGAGATCATCAGATCACTTTGCAATGGATCTGTGTCAATTTCATTTCATTTCATTCACAGGTGTCCAAACGACGGCCACATCCAAATTAATATTGTTCACCTTAGGTTTATCAAATGTGATCAAAATCTATATATCGTACAACAAGATATACTCAAAGGGAAATATATTTAGGGCATGAAGCAAATGACGGCGGTCTCCAGTGCCCACTTCACAGCGAATAACTTTACATCATCCGCAAGTGGAGATCTTGCAGTTCCTTCAAACTCTTGCATGGACTCCCGCGGCTCATTTTATACTTGTAGACTGTGCTTCCCTCCTGCGCTGAATTTAAAGCGAAGAAAGAGGCCCCTTCCACCGTCTAAGAAATAAGTCATCTATGTTAACTCCTACAATGGCACACACACACACGTTTGTCACTGCGCGTGTCTATTTAAATACCAGAAAAAGCAAACTCCACCCATGTGGAAAGTTAGACTGCAATACACTTATGATGGGCATGAAAATGGGGCCCGCAATCTCTGTTCTACTTCATCCTAAATGTATTTTGTGGTCACTCAAGTTCTTCTACACCCACATTATCCAAGTATGCTTTTAGGGACAGTAAATACAAGCATTTCCCTGGTAACTCGTTACTTTTATTTTAAAGTAATTTAATTACTAACTCAGTTAATCTTGGGGCAGTCATTAAAGT
>NW_017806072.1:2784097-2813024 GCF_001891065.2 Hippocampus comes
CAGACACACACACACACACACACACACACACACACACACACACACACACACACACACACACACACACACACACACACACACACACTGCCCAAGGGCCGTCATTTGTCTTCTGTTGTCCATTAATGTAGAGGTACGATGCGACTGAGAGAAACCGGAAGCCCCAAATGAGAGGAAGTCATACAGAGATCTAGTTTGCGGATTGCTGCAGGTTAGAAAAAGTATGAGAGACAGAGGAGAGATGTCTGCAGGAGTTTGTGTGCAGCACAGTTTCCGCCCTTGCGTCTCCCCTGTGTTGAAGTGAGTTGTAACAGACAGCAAGGCCCAATGTTGCAAAGGCCAACAAGCTCTCGGCATTTGCATTATCAGTTGTCCACTTGTATCTTCTTCACAGCTGTCAGGGTTACACTCTACAGGGCAGACCCTGGCATTTCTGACTGTCCAGTTAGGCCTGAACACACACACACACACTCACTCACTCACACATGCTCACATACAAATGATCTCCTGTTTTCTTTTGTGAAATGGTACATGGTACTCGATCCACACATTGAGGCCCAACTATGCTTCTGAGACCAGATGCCTCTGAGTTTCGAAGATGGAGGATTAGGACAACTGGTGAGAAAAAAAACCCCAAACATCCTTATCAAACTGTTTCATTCTCTCGAGTGCTTTCTCTTTTTGTGTAAGTGCATGTGGGAGTGAGGGAGAATGAGGGAGTGAGTGATGAGACAAGCGGTTTTCAGTTGCTGTTAATCACAGTCCATCTTTGACAGAAGCACCATGCTGCAGCCACTGCTGAGCTTTCCACCTCCATTGCTCCCCACTTGAGGCAGCTCTTCTTTCCGTCTCCTCCTTCACCAGGTCTCCTTGAGCCCAACAATCATAATGATAAATTCCTCTCAAATCTGGCATTGTTCATTCTTTTTGCTGTCTTCTTGCACCTGCTTGCATTAAAGATTTGAGATGTGAATCATCCCCCGTGGAGCCCAAAGATGAATGGTTTATTTGGCATGTTCCTGTTGCGAAACTTAATCGCCATTAACATATAATCGCCTCAAATAATGAAAGTTAGGTCTCCGTCATGTTAATAATTTTATCACTGACACCTTTACAGTATAAATCAGGTAAAAGTAAAATCTAGTGACACCTGGTCATTGCACATATTGGAGTCGGAGAAAAACATTGAGATCATCAGATCACTTTGCAATGGATCTGTGTCAATTTCATTTCATTTCATTCACAGGTGTCCAAACGACGGCCACATCCAAATTAATATTGTTCACCTTAGGTTTATCAAATGTGATCAAAATCTATATATCGTACAACAAGATATACTCAAAGGGAAATATATTTAGGGCATGAAGCAAATGACGGCGGTCTCCAGTGCCCACTTCACAGCGAATAACTTTACATCATCCGCAAGTGGAGATCTTGCAGTTCCTTCAAACTCTTGCATGGACTCCCGCGGCTCATTTTATACTTGTAGACTGTGCTTCCCTCCTGCGCTGAATTTAAAGCGAAGAAAGAGGCCCCTTCCACCGTCTAAGAAATAAGTCATCTATGTTAACTCCTACAATGGCACACACACACACGTTTGTCACTGCGCGTGTCTATTTAAATACCAGAAAAAGCAAACTCCACCCATGTGGAAAGTTAGACTGCAATACACTTATGATGGGCATGAAAATGGGGCCCGCAATCTCTGTTCTACTTCATCCTAAATGTATTTTGTGGTCACTCAAGTTCTTCTACACCCACATTATCCAAGTATGCTTTTAGGGAGTTTAGGTGGTGCCCTTGCCCCTTTCCCAAACTGTTACCACAAAATTGGAGACATGCAAGTACCCGAAGTGTCTGGATAAAGATGCAGGGGGAACAAAAAGATAAAAGCAATTCCACAGTTTTCATTGTAAGGAAGTCGGATTGCACTTATGTCTCTCACCAACCTATGCTAGTGCAGTCGTAAAGTCATAATTACAATTTTTTTGTGTGTGCATGAAAAACACTGAAAAACTGAAAACGATTACATGGAAAAACTACATCGGCAACTAAATGTGATGTGTTTTATTGTGATGCGTGATGACATATTTTTACGCCAGTGTGTGAACTAGTTCAGTGCTAACCCGTTCGTAACCAAACCAGTCCTGACATGAAACTAAACACATCTACACTTTACTTCACTGACCCCAGATCCCGCACTACTCCTCCTGGGGGACTACAAGGTGTTAACGTGACATCTGCCCGGGCTCCATATGGCGCTGAGACACACAGAAACGCCGACACAGCGGGAGGGACGCAGATATCGATGGCGAAGGAACACACAAGACTGTGTGGTTCTAGCACAGCGAGTTGCTCGCAGCGATGGATGGGAGTATATGTAAAGCTGATGGAACCTGATGGCTGACCTTCTTACCAAATAGCTACATGTCTGAAATATTTACCCTCGTGGGCTCATTTGTAAAAAAGAGACTGAACATTGGCTGATATCACGAAAAGGTCGCTGTGACATCTTTTCTTCGAATAGTTTTCAAATGCGGTTCTTTAGTTATAAATACAAAGTTAAATAAAGTAGTCGAGTGGTCCACTCTAACTTTCAGTGAACTCCAGCATCTCTCTCCTCCTCCACCCTTTTAGCCGGCGGCTTCTTTTCCGTACCAGATGGTGCAGCCCATCCCTGTTAACAGGCAGAGACTGGAAAAAAGTAAGAGTGAGGTTGGAATTTCCAGGGAGGGGAGTCAATCTATTATTAATTGTGAGTAATAGCGGCATTGTATGGCTGTATACATTATTTAGGTCACGTTCTTCTGAGGGCAGTTAAGCTGAAGTGGCACTTCACTTAATTGATGGGGACATAGTCACATTTACCAACTGACAAGTTAAAGCTTGCACGTATTTATAGCACGCTGCATTCAGACACTACACAGAACAAAGATTCAAATTGAGTCGTCATTCCACTGCAATGCAAGTAAATGACTTACATACCCCAATTTCTATAACCTGGGGACGTTGAGTAAAACACAACAAAAACAGAATACAGTGATGTGCAAAACACAAGATATTTCAGGTTTCAACAGATAGAAGTTGATAGATCTTTTTTTTTTCCCAAATGTTTACTCATGTTGCTGGGACAGGGCCACGTTTCCCACTGTGCTACATCACGTTCTCTTTTAACAACATTCCATAAATGGTTGATAACTGAGGACACTAATTGTTGCAGCATTGTATATGTGATTCTTTCTCATTCTTGTTTGCTGTACAGCTTTATCTGGGGTCCTCTGTTGTTGTATTTTACATCTCATAATGCGCCACACATTTTCAATGGGAGACAGGTCTGGTCTGATGGCAGGCCAGTCTTGGACTTGCACTCTTTTACTACAAAGCCATGTTGTTATAACACATGCAGAATGTGGCTTGGCATTGCCTTGCTGAAATAAGCAGAGGCGTCCATGAAAAAAACGTTGCTTGGATGGCTGCATATGTTGCTCCAAAACTTGTATCTACCGTTCGGCAATAATGGTGCCTTTACAGATGTCCAGGTTACCCATACCATGGGCACTAATGCGCCACAACACCATCACAGATGCTGACTTTTGAAATTTGTTCTGATAGCAAAACAGTTGGTCCATTTCCTCTTTCTCCAAGAAGACGTGATATCCTTGATTTTCCCAAATTAAAATGTGGGCTTGTCAAACCACAGCACACATTTTCACTTTGTCAATCCATCTCAGATGAGCTCGGGAACCCAGAGAAGCAGGCGGCGTTTCTGTCTGTTGTTGATATACTGTCTTCACATGCTAATTTGGACTTGCATTTGTAGCTGTAGCGACAAACTGTGTTCACTGCCAGTGGTGTTTTTGAGCCCATGTGGCAACATCTTTTGCAGACTGATTCCGTTTTTTTGATGCAGTGAGGGATCAAAGCTTACCGGTCTATTAGTGGCAATCAGTCTAGGGCAGGGGTGGCCAACCTGTCAGAGGCCACAATTTTTACTGCGTTAGTGTAAAGATCCGCATTATACATATGGGCGCACATAAACTGTCCCCATTCCCCATTTCCTCTTTATATCGCTTTTTAGCTTGTGCAATGTTCCAAGCAAATTGATATGAATGGCTCCTAAATTTAGGATACAACTGTGTCTTCTTTTTTCTGCTTGACCTTTCAAAGGTAGCAAATGTTGCTTGCAAATTCAGTCCCTGTTGAAAAATTCCCGGTTGTAGTTTGCATAGAGGGAACTGAAGTACCACTGAAGATTTGGAGCCTTAAAATGCTCAAATGATGCCGACCATATAAGACATATAACCCTGCTGTAAACACCCCCAGTAGAGACCAGCGTATGCGCTCACAGACTATGCTGTGTTTTTTGTTGTTGTTTTTTTGTTTGTTTGGTTTTTTTTTTGGTCCTGCTGGTGCACCTGCAAGAAAAGCACAAAAACACAGCAATTGCCGTTTCATTCAACAAAAAGTGTGTTTAAAGGTCCTGTGTTCGTCTTCAACTTTGTTTTGCTGAGCATCTTTTCCCTCCCGTTTTGAGAGTGAATTCAGGCAAAGCTTCTCAAACCGTGACATGCAAGTATCCAGTACCTCGCTTGCCGTTTCGTCGCTGCGTTCGAATGAGCCCTTTCTCACGTACGCAACAGCGTGCCCATACATGGAAATGCTGACGGAGTAGGCGATCAGGCAGTCACAAGCGAGCCTTTTCCCACCAATTAAGACAAGAAGTAAACCACACTTTGACAAAATGTGTCTTTCATTGTGACGAAAGGAAGCCTGTTTTTCCTCTCCTCATTTTAATAAGAAAGAGGAGGAAGAAGAGACAAGATCTATCTTTCATTGTTAATATGGTTAAATGTACTGTATTTATCAAAGCTTCCTCTCTTGCCTTCATGTCATTACCTGTAAATAAATCTGCCAAAATAGCATTAAATCACTCGCCAGCCCTGCTATTATGAGAAACACTTTCTGACATCATGACTGCACCGCTCTAAAATGGAATATATTGTAATTCGAGGTGACTTGTGTCACAACGGACGTCTGAGCTGTGTCGCACCAGCCGGCGACACTCCATTCCGTGGTCACCTCCCCTCACCATATGCACCGTGAATGGTGTTGACAACAGCGTGTTGCAAAGTGTAGAGTGAAAAGTGCTGCAAGAGCTTGCGAGCCAAGGGTTGGCCAGACCTGATCTAGGGTCCACTCTTTCTTTTGGCTTTGGTTAGCTAGGATAGGTACCGTCTTCCCCTGAGGCCCTCAATCCGGATGGAAAATAAAATTAGCACGTACAATTTGCATCTCAATTAATTCAAGTTAATCCAATTCCTCAAATTAACCTTCACCAGTTTGCCGTATGTGAAGGTTGCCAGTTTTCAAGGTCAGGCTATCCAAGTGTTGAACGCAATCCAAGTCTAAATGTTGATGCATATCAGTCATTTGTCACCACTTAATATAAGAATTGTAGACTTGAGTAAAATATGTGTTCTCATAGTTTACTCATTGAGGTTTTTGTTATTTAAATTTCGATTTCTGTGACTGTGGCAAAACGTCTTTACGTGGCATTGCTCCACAACTTTACCTGCAGATTTACTGTAGCTCTGTGTGAACTTTGGGCATCTATAGCCCACACGGTTTCATCAGCAGAAGCATATTTGATGATATGCGAAAGTAATTCCAATCTCAATTTTTCAAGTCCAGTCCAATGGACATCATCCATTCTAAATTCCAAGGAAACTGGATTTACTGATTTGAGATTGAGTCTAACTGGAAGTATAACAGCAATCATATATATTGGTCAAACCCTGCCTAGTTTGTGATGAAATGTTTCATACAAATGTTGTAGTCTCACACCAATGTTCACATGTAACGCCCTCGTGTCTGTTTACATTTTCAGGAGAAAGCGAGATCTTTCTATGCTATTCAGCACCCCGTTGAGCCGTAAAAATAAGCTGTCATACTTACTGTTTGATACAATCTGTTTACCGTTCATGTTGTGTGCTTTTAATACCTTTCACTGCACTGATCACATCTGATATTGACAGTGTTGTACTCTAGGCCTATTCTGCATGCAGTGCCGGTTTTCTTCCTGTCTCTTATGAAGCCATTGGAAAAACACCCTGTTACTGAGAATCTCATATAGAGTTTGCGGAAGGTGTTTGCTGTTGCATGAGTAATCTTGAATCAGCGGGCTTCACACACAGACACACTAAGCTTTGTGCAGTCACAATGAGTGCGAATGCTGCTTTGGGAAGGGTAGTGTGTCAGGGATCCTCTCAGTTTGCTGGCAGGTGCCCTCATTGGAAAGAACTATATCACTATGCATTTACATTGATCCTTTACAGTGATCCTTATTAGACCGACGGGAGATTAAACTCCCGGCAAGCGCATGCCTGACACCTTGGAGTTTTACCGTAGACCCCACATTGAGAGATGCACGCACGCACGCGCACAGACTGCAACCATGCTTCAGTTTTAATCTAGGACACAGTCAGCAGGAGACATTTCTCTGTCTGGACCAATTTTTGAATTCAGTTTCACAACAAGCCAATGCTGTTTTTATTACATTTAGTTTGCTGCCTGCCATCCATGTTTTTGAAGATTAATTATTATTTTTCTTTTTGCCATAATTTGCTTTTAATCAACCCTTTTGATTAAAACCAAATTAATTATTTTTAAATGAAACTTCAACAATGAAAAATTCTACTGGAACTAGCATTCATTTTTCATTTTCTTCCCAGATTTTTTTTTTTTAAATTTAAAGAAGAATAATGTCAGACACAAATTAGTTTTCTTGTGCAGCATGTAGCAGGTCCTGACAGTAGCAGGGCATCTCTTGTGGTTTTAAGATGTTGCACAATTACTTGTCATGCAGTATTGTTGGCTCCATTTGGCGATGAACAGTCCATGACATTAACATTGGATATGCGCTAGCCTTAAAATGATGTTATAATGAAACTATATACAGTGTGAATGCTTGTGGTTTTACTTATGTAGAATTACATAACTAGATTGTGCATGATGTCACGAATGAATTGGGTGGTTAATGTATGTTGAAGGCGGCTTGGTGGACAAGTGGTGAGCGTGTCGACTTCACAGTGCAGAGGTCGTGGTTTCAATCCTGGCTCCGGCCTCCCTGTGTGGAGTTTGCATGTTCTTCCCGTGCCTGCGTGGGTTTTCTCTGGGTACTCCAGTTTCCTCCCACATTCCAAAAATGTGCATGGCAGGCTGATTGAACACTCGAAATTGTCCCTAGTTGTGAGTGTGAGCGCGGATGGTTGTTCGTCTCTGTGTGCCCTGCGATTGGCTGGCAACCGGTTCAGGGTGTCCCCTGCCTACTGCCCAAAGACAGCTGGGATAGGCTCCAGCACCCCCCGTGACACTTGTGAGGATAAAGTGGATCAGAAAATGGATGGATGGATGGATGGATGGATGTTGAAGTTGCAAATATGTAGGATGTCGTGCAACACTTGTTTTTTCCACTATAATTTTCTGCAAATGTTCAACAACATTCCTCGGAAATCAAAATGTTCCATTCCTGGAAAACTAGATTTAGAACAAAAGCTCAATTTTGGTTCCTGTTTGTGTAATGGACGGTATGGAGCATCCGCAGTGTTGTCAAGTGACAATACAAAATCAGAGCAACATGGAGGACCAGGACCAAAGACGGTAATCTCAGCAATGGCTTTCTTGAATGTGCTACTGAGAGCGACGAGTCAGCGTGATAGCAATCAGTGTGGGTTCTTGTGCTTTCGTGGACAAGGAACTGCAAGAAAACCAGATCAGGGTGAGGATACTTCGAGGGAGGGAGCGTTAGGGTGATACATATCAGGATCTGAAAAGTGTCCTACCGTGTCTCGCCATAGATGTAAGATGAGATGAAACTGCGGCAAGCGCGCAGGTCGCAGAGCATGAGCTTGGAGAGGTGAAGAAAGGGCAGCAGAAGACATTTTAGTGCTTACTGTCAGTAGGAGCATTGGGTGCAGGGAGCAGCGCTCAACATAAATGTCAAGAACCCAGCACGTTATACGGCTCAATGGAGAACAAAGCAGTTGGTCTCGGGCACATCCCTCTAATCTGCAATCCGCGACTTCCGCCCCGGGTTTCTATATCATTTAAGATATTCAAAGCAATTTTAAAGGCAAATGAAGTGCAATAACAGACGTTTAAATGCAAGGCCTGGCAAATAAATTGCTGTAAATGAGTCCTACATCCTATTGCATCTTTAAAATGTCCAAGCGGAATGATGGAAAAATCCATACATTGCTGATTAAAACAATGTTTTATGTGACTCGTGATTGTTTAAGTTAAATGTACGTTATCTGGCACTTGCCATCGTGTGAAATCAATCAAGCAGTAGCTCGGCAACATTTGATTGCTGCTTTAAGTTGTTGTGCTGTGGTTGAGATGCTGTGATAGTCTGGTGGCAACCATCCATCTAACCATCCAGCCATCCATCTGCCGCGCTGACCTTTTCAAAGGTTAGGAGGGACATTTCTTTCTGGTTACTTGTTTCTGACCAATAAACTGGTTCATAGAAACCAAAATCATTTAGATCAGATGCCTGAGTTGTGATCTTTTTGATCCTGCACAGCTGATAATGAAACCTTTCGACCAAACCTAGTTTGCCTTTCAAAGCTCGCTCTCTAAACTAATAATCAGTGCATTATTTATTCAGCTGAAACTTGACTAGGTGCTTTACAAACTGATCAGGGCAAATGTTAAGAGCTGTGTGAAACAATGCCCAGGTTTCATTGACACCGCATGAGATGTATTACTTTAACATTTGCTATTGTCGTTTGCGGCCATACAACTGGACTGCAGTGGATTGAAAGGGTTACAGTATCTTTTCCTCTTATTGGTGAGAAATAAGGTTACCATATTTTCTAATGCACGGCAAGATTTGAATGCAGGTATTTATAACTCAAACTCTGCACCAAAACCTTTTATTTTCACTCTAACTCCGTGGGAGGCATTGCTGGGTACCTCCCTGACACTTCATCACTGTTATTTCCAGTCTGTTGCCCCTGGAGACCAGTGGCATGTAGCTGCAGGTGGGTGTTAATGACGTTAAAAGAACAAGGTTTGAAGATCACATGCTGATGGCTCCCTTGTTTGACAACCCAAGCCACAGACTCTGAAAATATTGCCCAATATAGCTGAAATATGATCTCAATATAACCACGGATGTCATAAGTTTTTTTTTTTTTTTTAATTCCGTTCCCACCTGTTAACGTGCCTCCTTGTCCCACTTATTCGTGAGCTTGTGTGTGTGTGTGTGTGTCTGTGCGCGCGCGTGTGTGTTCATGTTACTAAGCAGAAGTCTCTTCTCAGACTCTTCATTGGTGGAGCTCCTCTTTGGCTGACGTTACGTAGCTGCTGCCTTCTCATCTGATCTTGATAAGTGGGAGCACAACTTTGCAGGGAAATCAGCAGTCGACATTTCAAGTGAGGCCAATGATTAGTTTTGATCCAGTCTACAGCATTTTGGTGCATGATGTTGAGGAAAGCAGCGAGTTAAGGGAGGAAGGAACTATAAGATATAGGCATTTGGATAGAATTCCTTTTATTCTAGTATTTTATTCAGCCATCGCACCTCCTTACCTTGCAAAGTGGGGCTGTGACCTAGCTCCTTTGAGTTTTGGTTGCTAATTAGCTGTTTAAGGTTGTGATCCGACTTTCATGCCGCTCGGACAAGAGGTCTGCTTGGAAGTGGGGGCGGGGGGGGGGGGAAGAAGGAATAAAGATGCAAAGCTTTTAGTGCTGCTTTGTCTGCATTACTAGCCCGACTCTTTCTGTGCGTATGTGTGTTGCTGTCAGGTGCATGCACCACCCTTAAAAGCACAGAAGCCTTAAGGCACGAGGTGAAAGTCACATCAAACAGGCAGCTCCTTCAAAGCACTTCAGAGTGGAGGAAAGCCCAAACTAAATACAGCTTGACAAATCCATCAATACAACCACACACGATATACGGTATTCTAAAGACTTTGTGACTGGCCTAACGTGATGCCCATTGTTAGTTTAAGAGCTCCAACTAGGGCGGACCTGATATAATCCTCAATCTGCACTAAGATGTCGCTTTCTCAGGGTGTTCGAATCCAGTTTTTGTCTCAATTAGAGCCCTGTCTAACCCGTACGTCTTCCTCTGCGCGTCAGACAACGCGTACGTTCTCCTCGTCCCCTCCCTCTTCTTTTCCTTGTAGAAGCCTTTGAAGAATAATAGGTGTGCACTGGGAGAGCTATTGATTTGGTCTTGTCGTGTTCAGAGGGGCGAAAAAAAGGGAGCTTCATTTTCTCCAAAACACAGAGCCAAAAGCCCCCTGAAAAAAAAAAAAGTTTTAGAAAGCGCTTTCAAATCCAATTTGCGTCTGCTTTGCTTACACTTTCTGCTATTTTGCTTGTTTGCCCACTTTGTCTTTTCCCCTCGCCTCCATCTACTAATATAGCTCATTTCATAGCTTGTTCGCTATTCATTGTCCATTCAGTAGGCCAAGTGTCTCATGCCAACGAGTATACATGTATACTCAATGTAGAATGTATAGAATATATTTGAGTATGAACAGTCATAGTGGACATGTTTAGACTGAGAACCTATTGTATAATTAACTCCTATTACAACTACCGGTAGATCCTGGCATAAAAAAAAAAACAAACCCAAAAAAAACACAAAAGAATTGATGTCCAGAATAATTTCAACTGGGTGTCATTTTATGTATTAGTTGTTCAACAATAAGGCTATGTTGACTTGCCAGCTACTCCTTGAAATTTTCCGAGAATAATTAGTACTCGCCCAATGTCCTGTCTCATCCAATTTGCGTGGAAAAGAAAATGTGTTTCAAGTCGACAAAGAAGTTCACTGTAGCTATTTTATATTTAGATACATTTGGGCTGCATGTGTGTATGTGTATGTGTGTGTGTGTGTGTGTGTCGGGATTTACCTTGGAGAGGTGGCCAGCCAATCACAGGGCAACAATTGTTTTGTTTATACAGAATAATATGGTAATAAATATGACATTGTTGACAGGTGACAAGCCCAGGTTTTAGTGCACCTTTCACAAGAAGTGAGCTGGTGTAGGATGAACAGACCAAAATGCATGTATAATGCATTTTGGACACACACACACACACACACACACACACACACACACACGTGGTGACTTATAAGTAAACCTGTGTCCTCACTGATGCAGCCTTTAGGTGTTCCAAAATAATTTTGTTCAGTTTTTCTGCTTGGTAATTTGCTTCAGGCAGGATCGCATGCCATTAATACACACTCACTGAATGCCTCCAGTGCCACACAAATGCAAAATAGCACTGTGTTGTCCACCCCAGGCTCTCCTTCAAGCTACTGATGAAGCTTTGAGCCAAGTCTTACCTATTGGGACAGAATGCGGCCAACTGCGCAATATGAAATGTTTGTAGGCATGAAGCTGAATCAACCTGCGCATTGAGGTGGGAGAGGAACATTTTAAGCGAGCAGCTTATACAATGTAAACATTGTCTCCGGCACTGGAAACTCCTTGGCCATCTATTATTTTTCATTCTGTATCGATCCCAGCATCGACACTGAGCAACCCCCCAATGAGGCACTCTTACATCAAAGTGAATTTTTAACTGCTTATACTGTACAGTATATCGACTGTGTTGATGTGCGTATTGATTTTTTTTTTTGTGACCATTTCAATACTCCTTTGCCTGCTGTTCACTTTCACTTATTCTCTCTGTAGGTTTTTCATGTTTGCCATTCATATCGGCATGTATAACATGTTTTGTTCATGAACAGCTGCCACATTCACTGCTCTTCTCACTCTGCACCCTTTCATGACCAGAAAATGGAAAGATGTACATAGATGGATTTTTTTTTCACAATTACTTGATAGTCTTGTTCATATGTGTTGTTACTATCCATTTTGCTGCTGTAAAACTGGCATTTCCCCTTTACAAAAGTAATAAATGGTTATTAAATTCTATTTTATTATACACACAGTCACTGTTCTACCTCTGTTGTCACTGTTACTAAATCTGAAGGTGAAAAATTCCCATGTCGACAATCCCCCTCAACCAGACCACTGCCCCAAATGCACGTCAGTGGCAAGTGGCATTTAAAGAGAATAGCAACACAGAAAAAGGGAGGAAATGCTTTTATAGGTCAAGAGAAAGGAGAAGATAGTTGCAGTGCAAAACTCAATCAAAATGGAAAATTATAGACCAGCCGCCCGTTGTTGCAATCATTGCGTGTTGAGATGCATAAATTTGCAAACTCACCTACTGTACGCGTCAACTTGATGCTCTCATCCTCAAAGTGAGCTTTATCTACTCCTCATCGCTCTGTTGCTTCCTTGTATCCGAGACTGTTTATTTTCCACACCCTTCTCAATCATTGTCTTTGCAAATAACAGACAGATGCGTGAGTGTGAAATCTGTTGTTTGTGATCTATAACATGCGACCACAATACGGTGCAAGCGTGCCAGACAGTCAATCCTATGCAGACATGAGCACTGCTTGTAGATTTAACCTCATTCCGAAGTCCCATTTGTATGCACTTCCTGGCCCAGCCTGACACAACAGTACCAAAAATACTGCGAGTCAGAATGAATGGCAAAGCGGAGGCTGTTTCGGCCCTGAAGAGGGTGCTTTATTTTTTGCTGAGAACTTCCCCCTGTTTTATAAGCAGCCACTTTCATCGCTGCTGTGATGAAGTTGCATAAGCGAATTCAAGCATGGCCTCATTTTGTTCCCCCGAGACTTCTGCATCGAGAACAAGGTGGAGAAATGGCAAACAAGGTGTTCTTCTGATCACATTGTTCTACCAGGGAATCTTTCATCATTCCTTTGGTCAGCAGTTGAAAGGCCAGCAGACTATGGGGGAAGACAATGATGACAGACAGTTCTATGAATGCAGAGTGTGCGTTAGTCTGACGACTTCCAACGTGGCCCTTTGTTGGAAGGAACTAATCTGGCCCCCGTGTTGTCCACTTTGATTAAAAATGAGTCCTCCTCGGTGACGTTGCTTCTGGAGGTGACTCAGGCAATGAAACCCTCGAGACAAAACAAGAGCATTGATCATAAACATGTCTGATGATAATAATAGGAGTGTCATAAACCCTAACCTCCACGATAACATTTTTTTATTGGCACGCTTGTTGTGAAGAGCAACATTTGATTTCGTTTACAGTGCAGCCCAGCTTGCAAATTCATAGTTTCCCATTTACTGCTACCCCAGTTAAAGAGCAATGCTATCATTGCGTCTGTGTGATCAGCAGGTAGAGTGCAGTTAAGTTTTAAACCTTCTTTTAGTGTTATTGGGCATATGATTTGTATTTACGTGGCCTGACACCATAGCACTTGAATGGTCTTTTGATGTTAAACCCTCCGTGTAGTCCAGTCCGTTGTAAACATCAGTGCTCAGTCTCATGAGCCCGTTCTTCAGGCAGCTTGTTGTTATTGCTCAGGAGTGTATAACGCAACAGAAGGTCATTTCACATCAGGAGAGCTGCAGACTCAGAGGACCTACGGTCGAACGGCCGGTGTCTTTCTGGGCCGGTCCTGGCCATCACGCTAGTAGACATCGCCTTAAGTTGGATACCTCTGATCTAAAGGATTATATTTTTTGCTTTAATACCTCTCAGAATTTTAAATATTTTTTTAAAATGTAGTTTTATTGTCAAGTGTTTAACTTCTTTTTATGCTTGCATGACAATTGGCGATGTTGAAATATTGCCTTTATCGTCAATAAAGACTTTGTGATGGTCACTGAGTCTGGGATCAATTCATACATTTTCCATCATGTGTTGGAGCTGCTGATTGGATTCCATAGTGTCTTGCTCATGGACACCTCGTTTGCATTTCTTTGCTGGCCTATTACATCCTTCAATTAAATGGATGGATGGATCACTTCACACGTGCCTTTAAATGGCGCGCGAGCAGATGATCTGCAGTCCCTCCGCAGTGATGTTATTTTCTTATAATTATAAATGGACAGCAGAAAAAAGGCTGCATCTGGTGACTCTTCGACGAGATGTTGCACAACTGTTTGTTTACGCTTTGCATCAAGAGACTTGGCCTTCGCTGCCTTGGATCTCTCACATTAAAATTGCATTTACGCACATAGTACATGTAAGTAGGACCACTTGGGAAGCCTATATTCAGCCAGACATGCTGTGAATGAGCAAGCAGTTTCCACTTTGAAAATTCTGACGTGCATTGGGCATCCATCCCCAAAAGATCTGGCTCATCTGCAGCCTGAATAGCACCACACGCAGCAAAGAGTCAGCTTGCTGTCTAATGGTGACGGAAGCAACTCACGGTCCATGATGAGACACGGCGGTATTTCCAAGCTGCGGTAAATGAGGACACAAGTGTGTTGGCATTTGCTGTATTCTCATGCAGGAAGAGAGTTCCATGGTTCTACTTTGATTAAGAATGGATGAATAGGAGTTGCCCATCTTTGCCTCTGTCTTTCTCTCATGCTTTCTGCAGAATTCTGACGCAGAGGTGTCGGAAAGGGAAACATGGAGCGGGTGACAAGAAACGATGACGCGCGAAAGCTGCTGAGCCTAAAGGCGAGGATAGATTGATGCTGAAAAAAGAAAAGCGACTGCCCTAATTTTTGTTAATGTTGGATTTCTCAGCCTTCTGCTGATGATAAGCAACTGTGGATGTGTTGCTACATGCCACCCCCCACCCCGCTCCACACACACACACACACACACACACACACACACACACACACACACACACACACACACACACACACACACTCTCAAACCTCCATCTTATTATTCTTCTCTTCACCAATCATCACACCACACTGCTGTATTTGGGTCACTGCAACATGTTGCTGCTGTCTCCACTGGCAGATTCATTGTACTGTAATCCCCCCCCCCAAAAAAAAAGATTGGGAGGAAGTGGTGAAAGGATAATGACAGAAAATAGTGTTTTTTGTCGAAAAAAAACATTTGTGACAGCATATTTTACTGCACCATCAATTCATTCATTTTCTTTATAGCTAGGGTCAGAGGGTTGGAGCCAATATCGCTATTGATTTTGACCAATAGGCGTGGGGCATTCTGGACAGGTGACCAGCCATTTACAGGGCACAAGCAACCATTTACATCGATGGACAATTCCCAGTTAGCCTAATGCAGTTAGCCTAATGAGTTCAGAACATTCACTGAGAGAGATTCATCCATTCCTTTAACTGACTGAGTTGTGTTGTCTACTAAGTTGTCTACTAAGTTTTGTCATAGTCTTACAAGGGTTCCATCCATTCACTATCCGAACCGGATGAGCCTGAGGGTTGCGAGCGTCTTGGAGCCTATCCAAGCCGTCTTCGGGCAGTAGGCAGGGTACACCCTGAACTGGTTGCCGGCCAATCGCAGGGCACACATAGACAAATGACCATTCACACTCAATCATACCTACGGACAATTTGGAGTGTCTAATTAGCCTGCCATGCATATTATTGGAATGTCGGAGTACCCGGAGAAAACCCACGCAGATCATGTGTTCCCAATTTGTTTCTCCAAAGCTACACGTACTCACGGACTTGACTTTTTTCTTCCTTTCTGTCCATGGGCCACAGGTCAGCTGTAGCCTAGCCTGCTTTCAGAAACCAATAGACATCATTTTCACCCATGGCAAGTATAGTGTTCAATTAACCATGCATGTCTATTGTTTTGGAATGTGGGAGGTCGTCGGAGCAACTAGAGAAAACCCACACAAGCATGGGGAAGAATATACAAACTCTCCGCAGCATCCTTTTGAGTTTGATGCAGACGCACGAATCAAATGTGCCTCACGTTCTCAAATACTAAAAATATTATCAAAGAGATGGATTCTCGAGGCTTCCCCTCAACCAGCCTTACCCATAAAGCATTGCTCCATTTAACCTCCCTGTGTACTGTCAGTAACACAGACGTCATCGCAAAACTGCAGCGACACGATATAAGACTTTGTCAAACTTAACTTTGTCAAAGCTGTTTCTTGTAATCGGGTCATGAGTCACAAAGCGTTCAGAGTGTGGTTTGTGTGTCTCTTTTCTAATGTGAGGTTTGTGTGCGTTCGTCGGGAAGAAACGAGTGTTTGCCTGAAGGCTCCTTCTCACAGGTTTTACACATCAGTCCCATAGTGACTGATGACTCCTATCCCCCCACCTTCTCTCACCTCCCTCTCCTCCTCTGCCTGTTCATGTTTGCCCCCCCTCCCCCCGCACCCCCATCAATCCCTCCATTCCCCATCCTCCCTCCCAGCAGCAGTAACAGCCGGCCGCTCTCTGCCCTGTATGATAATTTCCTCTCTTCAACATCCTCCCCTGCTGTATGTCTCATTCTTCTCACTAGTGGGGTGCGGAAGGTGGGGGACCGTCTCGCTGCTTTTCCTGCATCATTGCTATCTGGTGGCTACGATAATGACAACCGAAGAGCAGAGCAGAGGAACGGAGGGGTAGGAGAGAGGGAAGCGCAGTGCCTTCCACAGTGTCTGCCAATGACTACATTAAAGTAACCCTCAAATTCTGCAAAGCGTCAGCTGGGTGACCGTTTTATTTATTTATTTTTAACCCTGACTCTGTTGTGCTTTCAACCCCCTCCTGCCCACACAAACCCAAGAACAGTTGTCAAAAGTACTCACACTCTGTACTTAACTGACTGTTGCCAGACTATTGAATCGACGGTCCTGAAAACCTGGACTCACCCCCACTCACCCATTTTTAATATGCCTATATTATACGTTATATTTATGTTTATTTATATACTTTTTGTCTTCTACTTTCTCCCTTTCAAAATTTTGCTGCTGTAAATTGGGAATTTCTCATTTGTGAGACAAATAAAGGTTTTCTTACCTGAGCTAGGAGTACAGGAACGTGTTTCGAAAAGGAGTGGTAACATTAGAGGTACTAATGCAACTCCTTTACTGAAAAGTAAACTGTAAGAAAGTACTCTGAAATACAGTGAAACTCCTCTACAACAAAATCATGTTTGCAGCAAGAAATTTTTCACAACAGGGGGTTTTTCACTGTAGCAAATTTGATCTCAGATGTAGTAAACACACACACACACACACACACACACACACACACACACACAAACGTATGTGTACTCTATTTTTATTCCAATTGTGCATAAGTATGAGCATACACTTATTTGCATACCTGTCAACTCATACGGTTTAGCCATAGTTCATACGGATTTTGTGGTGAATCTTACGTATATGGCCATATCGCACAAATTTTTTTTTTTTTTTGTCAAATCATACGGATTCTGAAAATTTCCGTCCCCCCCTAACAGGTAGTTCCGTTTGCTTTTGCCCAGAATGGTGCTAGTCTACTCGAATGCTTTCATTTCCGGTAACTTTCCAGTAAATCACGTGGTTCCTAGTTGAAAACAGCAGAGTATTCATTGCATACTTCGGTAGTGTACAAGCAAGTTCTACAAGGAAACAAATATATCATTCATATTTCGTGGGTTTTTTTCTGCCGTTATTTTTTGACATATAATGCTTTGGTATGTTGTAAGGATTTTTTGCTTTTTGTAAGGATTTTTTTTGGTAGTTTATACAGGTTGGCGCTCCGAAAAGTTGACAGGTATGTATTTGACACTTCATATAGTAAGTGTAGAAAGAAAAAAAGGGAAAGAAATTATGAATAATGTCTTTTATTTTGCTTCCTCTGTCTTTCATTTTGATCACTTTGATCATCTCTTCCAGCGTCAGAGCTCTTCTTGTCTTAGCTGCTTGACATCCAAAGGTCCGTTTTGTAGCCATTTTAGCAATGCAACGTTCTTGCTGCGTCTGAAACTAACAATAACAAATACTTCCTGGACTACTGCGCATGTGTAAACCAGTGTGGTGGTTGCTGTTGCCGTTTCCGAACAAAGCAGTAGAGGTCGCTGTTGGATTAGACTTCGTTACAGTGAATCTCGTCGCGAGGCAAGAGCAGAGAAAAAGATTTTGTATAACGCAACAGGGTTTTTTTTCGTTGTATGGGGGGCAGGAAAGTGGGAATGGTGTTAATGCATGAAGATTTTTTCACACGAGGGGGTATTTTCGCCCATGTAGGTTTCATTGTAGATGAGTTTCACTGTACACTCACATCAGTCTGTCACTCACTGAGGTTGACTTTTCCATCTCTCGTTCCACACACAAACGTATTTTGATAGGTAAGGAGTGATAACTATACATGTGGACAGTTTTCAAATGTAGGGTACAAACGAAAAAAGTCATCCTAAAAATAAATGTTCACGTAGAGTACAGATCGCGGCAAACTACTTCAGTCGCCCCGAAGATAAATAGCTTAGGAAATCCTATTTGCTCACTGACATGCTGAACTACTACGTGTTGGCTACTTGTAACATCAGAGGCTTCCAGTTGAATGTGTGTGAGTGTTTGTGTATCTGTATGCGCGTTTGCATGTGTGGGCGTATTCAAATTCACTTTGTGATGCACGACAATATGGGAGAAGTTTTCTCTTCTCCCAGACGCTGAGTCTCTCAGAGCCCCGGGCGCCCACGCAGCATTCTCCCAATGCTACTTAACCTCTGCGACACTGAGGTGACTCCGCCCCCTCGGATCATCCATTGCAGTATGCACAATCCGCCCCTTCCTCATTGGCACTCGTTACGACTGATTGTCTGTGCTTCTGTGTTAGCTCGCCAATCCACAATGTTACAGCGGTAGTGTGCAAGAGGGTGCCTGACCCGTTTTCCCCATTTGAGTGGCAAATGTTTTTCCTCCCTGCACGTAGATCCTGTACGTGTTGTGTTTTCAGCAACGAGTTTGCACAATGGTGAAAGCGTGGTCTGCTTTGTTGCAATAATTGCTTACAAGCTTTCCATTCAGCACCCCATGCCCCCCACCCCCCACTCTCTTTTACCCATCCGTTAGTTTTGAAGTAGTTGCAGCAGTTTGGGGAATGTTAACACAAGCGCAGGATCAAATTATTCATTTCACTGGTCTGTTTGAATATCAGCGCATGTCTGTCTCGTTTTCGTTTTGCATTTTGATATGGGAGAGCAGGAGAAGGAACGGCGAGAAAATGTGACAGGAAGTTGGGGTGGTGTGTTCGCGTCACAGAAGTGCTGGAGAAATTTTTGAATTAGTGGGCATTCTTTTTTGGCTTCTGTTGCCATTTGCTTTTCTCCTCGGGCTGCAGAGGCAGCTGTTGTGTAATTTTATTGAAGCAACATTAGACCGCTAAAGAACAGGAAAAACAAGATGAGATTAATTAAGTCCACGGTGTTTGCACTCCTTATTGTTTGAGTTTTTTTCCTCACATCATTTATTAAGTGATGGAAAGCTGCCGCATTTCGACCAGACTGTTTTCTTTTCTCTTCCCTCTCAGTTTCTCTCTCCCAGCAACCCTTTAGTGCAGCCGCTTCATATTTAGGTTGGATTTCAGCAGCCACAATTCTTCAAAGATGAATTGTCTTTGAATATTGGGTTTGTAACACCTCAACATGGACCGAAAATCCAGTGTCTTTTGTGGAAGCTGTAACATTGACATCATTAGATTTAATGTTAACAATTTTATAAGTGGCGGCCATGAAACCATCTTGTGGAAAGTAGCAGGATTGGAAGAGAGGTGGACAGCATGCAGGAAAGCCGCAATTGATCAAATCTGGTTAGCTCGGCCTCACAGTGGTGCAGGGTTTGATTCCGGCTCCATCCTTGCATGTGGAGTTTGTATGTTCTCCCCATGTCTGGGTGGGTTTTCTCCGCGTACTCCGGTTTCCTCCCACATTTCAAAAACATGCATGGGAGGTTGGTTGGGCATTCCTAATTGTCCCTTCCCCATGAGACAATACAATACAATACATGCTGATTTATATAGATTGTGAGTATGAGTGTTTGTTTGTCTCCGTGTGCTCTGCAATTGGCTGGCAAACAGCGTTCGGGGTGTCCTCCGCCTACTGCCTGAAGACAGCTGGGATAGGCTCCAGTACGCCCGCAACCCTTGTGAGGTTAAGCGGATTAGGATGTGGCTGGATGGATGCATGGTGGATTCTTTGGGATACATTGTGGGTTTTTTTTTTTTTTTTTAAATAATCGCCACCTTTCAAAAGAACACCTTCAATTCCTCTTATTTCCCTTCATGTCTAGATAAATGTGATGCGCATCTTTTGTCCCTTTGTGTAGTCTTCTGATTTGTCCGGAGCTTGTACTCTTTGCATCCCCTTGGCCCTTTCATTGGCTGACCTGGCTTTTGCTCAAACAGCGTGGAAGCGTTTACAGAGCTGTGAGTTTGAACTACTTGTTCCAGCTTTCGTTCAGCACACACACAGGATTTTGATTTCCTAGGTGTAAGGCTCTAAACGTGTGGCCATTCCAATCCACTATGCCAGCCTCAACGACTCAGTGCAGGTCGAGGAAAAGCCATCACTTCGAATGCAACAAAGGGTAGAAACGATGAAGGAAAATAATGTGCAATTTGTTTCCATAGTGTCAGTCTTGTAGCATATGACTGCGCAGGGAATAATGAGGTGGATGGATGAGCTTTTGCTAAACATCTGATTTGCTAAACATCTGGCGGGACCGCTTGGATCACATCTGCTATGTAGCATTTTTAAGCACATCTAACAACAGCACTCCGTTAACTATTGATTTTGATCTTTGTGTTGTTTTTCTCTTGGGGCCGCCGCCTGTTTTCTTTATGTTCGCATCAAAGCTCTTTCTTACATCATGTAGGAAATGTACTGTTACGTACATACAATACATACTATTTTTTTCCCCAGTACAGTATATCATTCTGTTACAAGGATGATAGCAACTCCAATTGCTGTTGTGATCCTGAATCTCCGTATTTAGCTGTTTATCACCCTGTCAGCTAACCCAGAGTTCTCGCCTGTGTTAGTGCTTGAATTGGATACTGTTCATAGTTGTAGTGGCGCCTTAAGAAACTTGTGCACACATTGAAATGTTGACAAAATATCTTTCAGAATGAGACGCGCCACAATGCAAACAAGTTCTGTTGAGTATCTGTTCTATAGCCAAAATTCAGTCCAGTTCACATTTGTCAGCTTTGCAAAGACACCTTTTTTTTTTTTATTGACCACAGTGGTTTTATTTTACATTTTGGTATTGAAAATACCATTGCAAATTGTTCGGTTGCCCACAATGAATACAATAGATGTGAAAGAATAGATGTGACATTGTTGAACTTGAGTGCTTTTGCTTTCTCTGGTCTAATTCAGTCGATGAGTTTGCAAACGTTGTACTACTGGCTGCAATGCTCCAGCTCATAGCGGAGTCAACGTTAAAAGCATGACTCAAGCGTATTGTCTTTGTTCACCGGGCGAAAAGATGTTTATGCTGCGAGCAATCGTCAAAGCAAAACAAGGCAGAAATGATTGAGCACGAATGCACAAATGGAGAGCCCAATACAAGGCAACTGTCAAATCTGTTTACATGCAACCCCAAGTTACGTTGCAAGTATAAGTTTTGATTTTCAGTTGTGGCACCTTACCTAATCTTGTTTGCTGCCAATGTACTATCACTGATGTTGCTGCGCTCCTGCTCACACTCTGCATCACAGCATGCAGAAGAGCCGATTACAGGGCCGTTTAAGTCGTGTCCTCATACGATCATGTATGCTGGATGGCTCGAACATCCCCTGTGAACTGCTCTCGAGTGCTTTGGACTGTACTGAGACTGGCTGATTAGGTCTCCACCAGCGTTCGTATTCACACATGTTGAGCGTCACTCACCTCCCCCGCTTTCTTATTTTGAAAGCACAAATTCCTGATCTTTAACTGAGTTTGTGTTCACGGCTGTGTGCAACAGGCCCACAGGTGGTGCTCTCAAATTAATTCCCAGGGGTCATGCTCAAAGGTGAGGGGTTTTGGACCAAGTCCATATGATTTTGATTTACTACAACCAATCTGTGTCCTGGGAAGCAGCCAAAAACATGATGGCAAGCCCATCAGATGGTATCTGCTCGCTGCCAAATACGCACTTTCACAATGTCCTCAATGCAATGGGAGTGCTAAATATAGCTCGTGTGGTTTATTTTAATAATAACAATAATAATAATAATCATACATTTTATTTATAATCAACTTTCACAACACTCAAGGACACTTTACAATCAAGGACAAAACAATAAACACAGATACAATGATAAAAAATAAAAGAAGGGATACATTTAAATTGAATATGCGATTTTGAATAGGTGGATTTTGAGATGGGATTTGAATGTGGGAAGATAATCAATCTTACAGATGTTGGGTGTAAGTGAGTTCCAGAGTTTGGGGGCAGAGCGGCTGAAAGCTCTGCACCTCAGAGGGTACACAGAGGTGGAGGGAGGATGAGGACCTGAGGGAACGGAAATTTGAAGATCAGACAGATGGGGGCGGGGGTGGGGGCAAGGTTATCGATGGCTTTAAATGTATAGAGTAGTACTTTGTAGATGATTCTAAGTTTGACAGGGAGCCAGTGGAGCTGTCGGAAGATGGGGGTGATGTGATGAAAGGAGGGGGTTCTAGGGGATGATTTTAAATTAAGAAGCGGACCCACAATATTCTTAGCATTGTGGACTCATTTATGAATCACAGACGGTTTGAGATAAATATATCAAATAATGTAACATATGGTAAAGATGAATAAAGTTGAGATGAGGCATCATCATTCTCTGTGACTTTCCGAAGATTCGGCTCCTTCAATTGGAAGCAATGCTGAAAGACTGGAGTACAAATTTACATTTGCAAATAAACAACACAAGGGACTGGAAAGTATAATGCTAAACGATTACCAGATTTTCGAATTATTAGTTGTTGCAATAGCTGTGACAATCCCCTCATCCCTTGTGGCCACATCATGCTTACAGTGCTGCATGAATAGGAAAGTGCTTTTATAACATACCAAATCACCCAGTGTTTTTTTTTTTTTTTTTTTTTTCAGAGATGTAATTTCTTTTTTGGGGGGTTCAGCGGCAATAAGGAGTCAAAGTATGCATACCTCAAATATTCATTAAATATGAATTCAATATTCATTAAATATTAAATATTCATTGAATGTTCTTTAAAAGTTGGATATGGATACTTTGACTCTTTATTGCTGGAAAATAAAACATTTTACATCTCTGAAACTTTCATATGTTTTGGACAACATTGGGATTCATGAAAAACGTTGTGTGATCCACATGGTCAAAATATATGTCAGCAGGTAAATTTAGTAAAATATGCAACAGTCTTCTTAATACAGATATGGATTGAAATTCCTTTTCAACTATGCTTTTTGTTTTGTGAAGATTGACCCGGTAGATCCTGAGAAATTAAGGTTTAAAGGAAGGTAGCCACACCCCTTTTTGCCAAACTAAAATTTATAGAGATGAAAGTCCTCCGCATTTTCCCGGAATTCCGGATTTTCAAATTTTCATGAAATTTCCTCCGGAAAATTGAGGAAAAATTGCCTAAAATTAATCCGGATATTAGTTGACAACATTGAACAAACACGCGTTTGAGTTCGTTGTTTTGCTTTCACGAGCGTAGCCATGTTGAGGCACGAACACTAGAAACAGTAACACCCCACCCCTTGCGTTCTCATGGCCTCGCCATATCTCGGAGATTTTGAAATTTCGGCGAGAACGGAAGCCACAAGTGGTGCACGTGTGCACACAAAAGGCAGATTAATCACTGAATGTCGAGTATTTGGATAGCGTTTTGTGTAAACTAATTCATGCGTGATCGGCCAGGTACGGCCCAGCGCAATTTTCAAACAGGTAGACAGGCAAGCTGACATACGTACAATAGACGCGAGTGTTAGGAACACGTTCAAGTGGTCATGGCTTGAGGAAAATGACTTTTTTGTCCGACTACATTAGAAAGGTCGACCAACCTGGTAAGTCCTTGATGTAAAATGTAATGTTGAGTGTTGTGCCATCCCCTGTCAGATTTATTTGGGGTGTGATTTGACATGGAATGACCCTAAAGTATTTTTCTTAGCACATTTTATTACACCACATTCACGTTCACGCTGGAAACACCATAATACACGGTTCTTACATGTAATGTTAATTAGTGTTCATGTTTTAGGCGACCATGCATTTATTGACAGAATCAATGCTGTCTGTTACTTGTCGAAGAACATGCTTGATTTCTGTTTTAAATCGGGCAGAATACATACTGTAAAGATTACGGATAAGTCAAGGGACTGATTTGCTTGCTAGCATGCTGACTTCGAGATGTGTTTGCTTTCATGCATCGTCTGTGCGTGTGGACTCATTTGCATCGGACACCCCCATCGTCCATCCAATGGATGCACATAATTTTATTCAGTTAATTCAATCATTGATTTCTTCCTCGACTGTTTGTCACCCACTTACTCAAGTCAAATTAGAAAGCACTCCTTATAGGATCCACAATTTAATCGATTTGAATCGGGAAACCACTCCCAAATCAACACAATGAATAGAATGCATACGGGGAGGGAAAGTCTTTGTGGATTGTGCATATTTGCCCGCAAATAAAAGGAAATTTCCAGCTTGGTAACGCATGAGTCATCCAGCATGTGGGGGAGGGTGGGGGGGGGGGTAGAAGGGAGGAGATGCACGGGACTGGTTGGTGTATTTTACATTGCAGTCACTTTTCTGAATACACTGTGGGGATGTACTATGCACATTGACAGCAAACGTTGATATAGAGACAGCGGTTGAAGGTATTATATTCTGGACTTTGCTCCCACAAGTTATCAAACCTGTTTATAACATATGATTTTATATGAGTGATTTTAACTGTCCCCTAACCATTTGTCTAAAACGGCAAAATGTATAAATACACAATTCAAAAGAATAACAATTAAGGTCATGACAGGGACTACTACCTTTGAGTTGGTGTGTGTTTTGGCTGAGTGACTGCATGTATTTTTCTGAGAAAGAAAGAGACCATAAAAATAAGCCAAATAATATGGCAAAATTATTTGGCTTATTTTTATGGTCTGTTGTCATTGAACTCAGCAAATGATCAAGCAATGGTGTGCAAGTATTTTTCTTTTCAACAAATGATATGGTTACACAGCTTCAACTCATGACGTGATCTGATTTTAATACTTTACTCTTCTTCATAATAATATAAACCTCCCACTGCTTATGCTGTAAAATTTTATCTTGTGAATGATCACATTTTGAAATATATGTACTGTAACAGTAAAACTATACTCACTTGTAGCACTCTGCAGAGCATGGAACTCAAGATCTGACTGATAACACATTTTAGAGGGGCTGTTTGTTTCTTAAGGGTCTTCTCCCTGGTTAATGTATAGTGAGCGCATGGTGACATTTTTAGTTGTTTTTTTTTTTTTTCTATACAAGATGCCATAAATGGTTTCATGGATGCCAATGTGACTCCATCCATCCACCAGTCCTTTTTTTTTCTTTTTTATTGGGTCATCAAGGTCAGGGTTGCGGGGACATCAGCTGATGTCCAGACAGACTTAAAAGCAATTTAGGGTCAATGACAGACAAATCTGTGCAGCAATCCGCAGTGCAAATTCTACTATCTAAATCTAGGTCCATTGGCTACTTCTCACCAAAGGTTTGTGTTCTTCAACATAGCGACACGGCATCCCATCACCCATCCATTGCGATTGTCCTCATGAGGGTCCCGGGGAAGGAATGATTCACACTCACGTTCACAACTATGAATGATGTACAATCTTCATTTAATTGAGAAAAAAAGTCATGTCTTTAAAATGTGGATGAAGCTGTATCACCTGGAAAAATCCCAAACACACACTTGGAGTATACACCACAACACCGCATCCCACATTTGGAGGGTTTGTGGGACATCAGTGCCAGTATGTGGTGTCACCTATGCAATACTTTCAAACAGCAACAATGGCTTTCAACACAAAAGGAGAAAGAGATTAGTGAGTTTCGAATGTTGAACCTGGCTTCAGTGGGCAGTGTGAAAGTGGCTATGGAGACACTCATAGTCACTCCTACAATATGACAGTGAAAGGTTGTGTTTATGCGAACCTTTCATGCACTGGTCTTTGGGAAGGTGCCAAACACGGGTCCCATCTCCCACAAATCCCTCCATCTCATTCATGGATCCCATTATTGCCAATTAGCTCAGGTTTCACAGCCCTAATGGACATTGTCAAACACACATACACACACCCTGCTGTTGGACAATCGGGAAAATGGCAACCTAAATTTATCTTGGGAGCTATAAGACTGAGACCAAAGCAGTAGTGGCACTTCATAATATGAAACTAAATTCCATGAGAGACGTGTCATAGAGAAGTAGCATGACTTGTTCCTTGGGATTTCTTCACAGGCGTGCTCTATGGTTATAGCCTCAATGGAGATATGTATCGCAAATGTAAAGCTGGTCCCAAAATATTCACTTGATGATGGCAGGACCCTGTGTTGAAGCGCTACTGCAGGCTGATTTTTTGTTGTTGTTCATTTACTTATTTATTTATTTTCACAGAAGTTTTCTCTCTGTGAGGTTATCCAGGTGTCAGTTTCTCTAATTAAGAAAAACTCCCTCTTCAGAAAACATGACAACATTCTTTAGAAGGGAAATGAAACAGGAGCGAGAGTAGAGTCACAGGGCGCAAAAGAGAGCAATCAGTTGAAGGCCATGAAGCAGCATTTTAGCAAAGCCTGTAGGACGACTGACCAAAAAACTGAGAGGCCACTCTTGAGAGCAGCAGATGAGCTGGACAAGGTCAGTACGACAGTTAAACATTGGAAAGCTACAATGGTAGTAAAACTGTAATGGAAGGGGATCGTCAACAGTTTTTACGATGTATGTTTGTGTCTAATATAGACGCAAAGCTGTGCGCATGAACTTTACTCTTTGGTATGCAAGTATCACTTGATAACTGCCCATTCAAATTGAATTGAAATGTTACAGATGAACAATTTGCCTGGTGTTGCTGTGTATTCAATTAAACACAGTCCAACATAGGATTGTCATAGTAGATGAGTTACATTTTGCACCCTTTTTTAAAAAAATATTATGATTGTATAATATAATATTTAAAAGGTAAAAGCAAGTTGTAATGCTATTCAACCTGTGTGTTTTAGACTGATAGATTTCGTGTCAATACATTTGAGCTTCACAGTCAAAGTAAAAAGACAATAGAGGATTACGCTTAGCATATTTGAGAATCAAAATGTTCAACAATATGGAAGCCCCAAAGTCTCAAAATTAAAGAAAGAACATTTTGAAATAAATACCATTTTGATTAAAAAAAGAGAACAGCCTAATATATATATATATGGACATTACAATATAAAATAATGCAATTTATTAGCACCTAGCATCATAGTTATTTGAAAAAATGTCATACTTTTAAAAATAACTTTCTCAAAATTTTACAAAAATAAAATAAAATGTTTCTTTAGCGGGCCAATTTTTATTTCCCAATATCCTCTCCACAATGGCCGTTTGATTTCATAATGCCGTTATTCATCACGTTGACTTGGTCTGCCAATCAACGTTAGTGGGTTGGACCTCTGAGTGTGATCATGAGCGTTTGCATTTGGCAGTGTCGATGCTGTACTGTACTGTACTTCGAGACACCACCTCATCAAAAACACCCTGCTGCTGCAATACTCTCTCAGGCTGAGGTCAAGGCCTTACATTTCGATCCAAATGAGTTGCAACTCTGAAACTGACTTTCCTCCCACAGCCATTCCGTCTCGGGGTCCTCAGGCTTCTCAGCATTCGTGATAATTGTCCACGCTTGATTCGATACTGCAAGTGCTGCGGCTCATGTCGGTATAAAATTTAGCCAATCACTTAACTGGCTCCGCCTTACGTATTTTGATCGACAACAGACCAAGTCATTGTGCTGAAAAATGGCATCATGAAATAAAAAGGCCATTGTGGAAAAGGACATTGTGAAATGAAATTTGACTTTTTTTTTTTTTTTTAATACTTAGAGTTATTCTTTTAAAAAGTATGACTTTTTTTAAAAAAAAATCATTATGGAAATATTTAGTTACAATAACCTTAAAATAATTGGGTATTACAGAATGCTAAGAACAAATTTCATCATAACATTAGCTTATTTTACAATTTCATGACCCTTATATATTTTTCAAAATGGAATTTATATCAACATTTTGTTTTTATTCATTTAATTTTCATTCTATTGGGCGTCCATTCAACCGAGCCATGTCATTTCCTGTAATGGAAGTCTGCTGGCATAAGGCTGACATAAAGTCAGTCACCTTTGTTGAGCTAACATAAATTTGCATGACTGTTATGACAATTGTAAACCTTCAAACAATCACTATATAAATGCACTTGGTGTCTCAACACATACAGCCAGAGCATACAACAACACTCACAGGGCATTTATTCTCTTTGCTCTGTGGGCGCAACAATAGTACTCTTGCTTAATATGGGGCCTTCTCTGCCTTTTCTTCCTGCTCTGAATTGTATACTGCATCAACAACCAGTAGCGCTCAGTATCCCACTGCACAACGCAGTGCTGCATTGAACACACACCACTCTAAATTTGAACTTACCCGAGTACCGTAAAATCCTTTAAAGGATTGTTTCAACAGCTTTAAGTACTGGGGCACAAACAATCAAACACAACATAGCAGTGGATCACATTTGTTGTTTTAACAATAACTAGATTATCCTCCCAGATAATTAGAGATACACATAGACTCCGCGATGTCATATAGGAAAGTTTATACCAGTGGTTTTTCATCGTTGCTCATTTGCATTTAAATTGGTTGGGCATCAGAAGCTGAACATTGTGTTAAGTGCTCGTAAGATTTCCACGCCTGTTCTGTCTACTTGTGGTGCTCTTCACAGTTCACAAGGATGCACCTGAGCCAAGTCGCCACCAGTCAGATTTTTTTGTGATTCTGATCAACCACCATGCAGGTTTCACAGCAGCTTTCCCTGTGTGTGTGTGTGTGTGTGTGTGTGTGTGTGTGTGTGTGTGTGTGTGTGTGTGTGTGTGTGTGTGTGTGTG
>NW_017806072.1:2813687-2858321 GCF_001891065.2 Hippocampus comes
TATGGACATTACAATATAAAATAATGCAATTTATTAGCACCTAGCATCATAGTTATTTGAAAAAATGTCATACTTTTAAAAATAACTTTCTCAAAATTTTACAAAAATAAAATAAAATGTTTCTTTAGCGGGCCAATTTTTATTTCCCAATATCCTCTCCACAATGGCCGTTTGATTTCATAATGCCGTTATTCATCACGTTGACTTGGTCTGCCAATCAACGTTAGTGGGTTGGACCTCTGAGTGTGATCATGAGCGTTTGCATTTGGCAGTGTCGATGCTGTACTGTACTGTACTTCGAGACACCACCTCATCAAAAACACCCTGCTGCTGCAATACTCTCTCAGGCTGAGGTCAAGGCCTTACATTTCGATCCAAATGAGTTGCAACTCTGAAACTGACTTTCCTCCCACAGCCATTCCGTCTCGGGGTCCTCAGGCTTCTCAGCATTCGTGATAATTGTCCACGCTTGATTCGATACTGCAAGTGCTGCGGCTCATGTCGGTATAAAATTTAGCCAATCACTTAACTGGCTCCGCCTTACGTATTTTGATCGACAACAGACCAAGTCATTGTGCTGAAAAATGGCATCATGAAATAAAAAGGCCATTGTGGAAAAGGACATTGTGAAATGAAATTTGACTTTTTTTTTTTTTTTAATACTTAGAGTTATTCTTTTAAAAAGTATGACTTTTTTTAAAAAAAAATCATTATGGAAATATTTAGTTACAATAACCTTAAAATAATTGGGTATTACAGAATGCTAAGAACAAATTTCATCATAACATTAGCTTATTTTACAATTTCATGACCCTTATATATTTTTCAAAATGGAATTTATATCAACATTTTGTTTTTATTCATTTAATTTTCATTCTATTGGGCGTCCATTCAACCGAGCCATGTCATTTCCTGTAATGGAAGTCTGCTGGCATAAGGCTGACATAAAGTCAGTCACCTTTGTTGAGCTAACATAAATTTGCATGACTGTTATGACAATTGTAAACCTTCAAACAATCACTATATAAATGCACTTGGTGTCTCAACACATACAGCCAGAGCATACAACAACACTCACAGGGCATTTATTCTCTTTGCTCTGTGGGCGCAACAATAGTACTCTTGCTTAATATGGGGCCTTCTCTGCCTTTTCTTCCTGCTCTGAATTGTATACTGCATCAACAACCAGTAGCGCTCAGTATCCCACTGCACAACGCAGTGCTGCATTGAACACACACCACTCTAAATTTGAACTTACCCGAGTACCGTACAATCCTTTAAAGGATTGTTTGGGGCACAAACAATCAAACACAACATAGCAGTGGATCACATTTGTTGTTTTAACAATAACTAGATTATCCTCCCAGCTAATTAGAGATACACATAGAATCCGCGATGGCAGAGATACACATAGACTCCGCGATGTCATATAGGAAAGTTTATACCAGTGGTTTTTCATCGTTGCTCATTTGCATTTAAATTGGTTGGGCATCAGAAGCTGAACATTGTGTTAAGTGCTCGTAAGATTTCCACGCCTGTTCTGTCTACTTGTGGTGCTCTTCACAGTTCACAAGGATGCACCTGAGCCAAGTCGCCACCAGTCAGATTTTTTTGTGATTCTGATCAACCACCATGCAGGTTTCACAGCAGCTTTCCCTGTGTGTGTGTGTGTGTGTGTGTGTGTGTGTGTGTGTGTGTGTGTGTGTGAGTGTGTGTGTGTGAGAGAGAGATTGTGTGCTCGTGTGTTCGTGCATGTGAACGAGACTAGTTGGGTGAGTGCACAGAGCGTGTCTGCTTTTATGCAGTAGACAAGTGCCAGCTGCTGACCTCTCTTCATGACAACCAAGAAAAGCACGCAACAGGCTCGCAGGCAGGGGGATAATCAGATGTTCCGAAAAATCCACAATGAACCTGGAAGAGGACAAGAAACAAGAAAAAGGATGAACTGCCATAATTCCTCCAGTTGCATCAAATCTTACCCAAGCAGAAATGGGGCTACGCACCTCAAAATTCAGCGCCCGCTGAGCTTGTTGCCGTATTTCAGTGGTCACCATGCTGTTGTTGGGCACATTATGGAAATTAGACAATGTGTTTCCGTTTTTTTCTCCAGTCCATCTCGACAGGTTTATGCTTTTGATGCAAATGAATTTACACATGATCAACAGCATTCTTTATCATCACACGTCAATACATTAATTTGTCATGCCCAACCCTCATTCTCATCCCTGAAGGTTTTTGTTTTTGCTATGTCAGCAGATCCTCGCTGAGTGGTTGTGGTCAGAAATTTCACAGCACTGTTTGTTCCCCCTATTTTGGATTAGAGTGTGACGTCTGAGGCTAGGGTTGGATTAATCTCTAGAGATACAAGACTCATTTGGATTATGCTCCAGCACGAATCGCATAACCATCAAAGCCTGCATGTGTACACATTTCTTGTTCGAAACGCAAATGTGCAGACACACACGGGCACGGTTTGCGCCGTCTTACGTGTTTTCACACCATTGTTTCCTTTCCCTCTGCCTTTTCTCACTTGAATCCTTCTTGTGCACCGTTTTAGTTTGATATCATCTCTTTAGAAGTTTAGAAGTGGAATGGAAGTTGTGTTGCAAAAACCTCTCTTACTGCAATTAGCTGCGGAAGGAAGCTTCCAGCCAAAACCTTTGTTCCTCTTGCCTCGGTACAGCAGCCCACGTTCTGGCAATGTTTCTCTAAATATTCAGTGGGTGAAGCAAAACTCATTTTTAGGGCAGGCATAATCAAAGCTGGCCCCGTTTCACTCTGACGGAATCCAAACATTCGCCACTTGCAGTGCTTTCACCACCATTTCTTTTTTTAACCAGCTCTCAGATATACATTTAAAAATATCAGAGTATAACTTATTTGTATTGTTTCCTTGAAACTGTTTTCAGAATGACACATAATGTAAAACATTCCCCGGATACGCAACAAGCTTTAAGCACCAGATGACTGTCAATGATACATATTCACAAGCGGGCAATTTTGCATCTGCTTTTCACTTATTAACATATCATGATATACTTTTCAGTCATACCGCCCAGCTCTAATGTCTCTCATCATGCTGATTCAACATTGCATTTTCTGATTCCCTTTTCTCTTGTGAGGAACCGAAGCAGAACGTTTTCAGAATGCGGCAGATAAAACTTTTCCTCACGATCACCGTGACAAGAGATAGAGAGAAAGGTGTGGGGGGGGGGGGCAGCTTTCACGGGAAGATGTCACATCTTGCTGTGCAAGGTGGAACGCAAGACGAAAATCTCTCACATGAAATCAGGATTCTTAAAAAAAAAAAAAAAGACAGCAACATCTGTGCCAGAACATCAAACAATCTTTTCAAAGGCAAAATGTGAATCCATTAGGGATTCTTCGGCTCGGTAAACAGCCGGCTTTTGTTTTGTAAGTCTGCTTGTGAGTGTAGGTGTGTGTCCAGTTTGAGAGATGTGTGGATGTTGAGAGATGGACGCTCTGCAGGGCAGGACATACAGCACTAGGTTGGATGACAGGATTTTATTTACTCAGATTCCCACGCTAAAATGTGTGTTCACTACAGAAAAATACGTAACTGTTCATGTACCACCATGATCACCAACGATAAAATAAGGTAGCGTCATTGGACAGAGTATTCATTCAGTCTGCACATACATGCACAGTTTTGCCCCTCATTTTTGAAAAAGACGACGAAACGCTACTGAAAAACTAAAAAAAAATGTGTTGCACACAAAGGCAAAATAATACATTTACTCGAATGAAAGTTTGAAAGCAGTTCTTGAAGATTCAATGCAATTGTGATATACTGGACTTCAACTTTAAATAACACTCAGCTGTACTGAAAAACTGGGGGTGGGGTATATACTTTTAATGAAAAGTACAAAAAAAATGACGGTATTTTAGAATGTTTCAAAATGTATTTAATTCAGTGACTTTTTAGCACACTACTGGAGAAAGCGGAGTACCACAATTGATTCTCGTATCATTCTTTGGGAATTATTGCTGTAGCAGATTGCACATGCTGTGGGGTGAGTGTAAAAATAAATCAGGCGGGCTAATCTTTGCATATTCTTCTCCCACAACCCGCCCATATGAACTGCATGGTAATTTTGTCTTTGTCTGATGTAGTCCTGGTTTTGTCTTGTTCATAGATCAGCTTCTACGTCGCTGCACTTGTGCGACCAAGGTCGTGTCCATTTTTGCACTTGCAAACCTTGAGTAAATCAGCCTCGTAAGAAAAGGTTGACAAATTCAGGGGTGACAATTTAGAAAAAGCTCCAAATTCCAGATTAATGAAGATACAATATGTACAATAGCATTTGCTCAGGAAAGTGAAAATGTCCTTTTTTTTCAAATGTATTTAATTTATTTTCTATGTATGTAAACAGTTCACGGGCTATTTCTTTGTTCAGACAGTACCATTTTACTTCTTTAGTGGTCTGTTTTGTTCAACAGGCTGACCGGTTTTAATTTAACAATATGCGTCTCAGTGCACTTGTCATATTTAGTGAGACCACTGTAATTTACTGAAGGAAAAATAACATTGGTAGAAAACATTCCACTCTCAACATGTTGTAAAGATTTCATTTGATGTTACTTTGTGAACTAGTGATATACTCTGCACCGTGTTTTTAGTCACGTTGCTTCTGTTTTTTTTCTGTTTTCTTTCTCTTCATGCCTGCCATCGCTGGATATAATCATATCATTACATGCCCACCCTCTACTATTAGGTAAGACAACCAAATATTAGAGAAATATTAAGTAGATTGACGGCACGTTTTTTTCGAATGGGGTTTTCCTGTGAGTATTTAAATAAACTCCAGGCATTAATCTCACACTCTTTTGGGGATAGCGTTAATATAATCTTCGAAGTTGAAAACAGTCAGTGAAAAAGTGGAGCCGACAGAAATCCGAATATCATTTGCCTCGCAAATTGCAATAATTAAGGGAACACAATTTTTAATTAGAGTGACTATTTCAAAGTCATTTAGGCTTCCAATATATATATATATATATATACAGTATATATATGTGTGTGTATGTATATATGTATATGTATGTATATATAATCTATATGTATTTATATGTGTGTGTGTATACCAAAACTAAGAAAATGTACAAAAATTGTTTAATATAATATACATATATGTGTGTGTGTGTATGTATATATATATATATATATATATATACATATGTATATGTGTATGTATTTATATATGTATATGTATGTTTATATCATGTATATGTATTTATATGTGTGTGTGTGTGTGTGTGCGCGCGTGTGTGTATACTTTGTATGTCTGCCTATTTATGTACAGTAAATGGCAGATAAGTACAAGCAAGGAGAAAGGAAAAAAAAAAGGCAAAGTGAGTCTGAGCTGGCTGCTGACTTTCCGCTCAGGAAGTGACTCAATTAGACTCAATTATTGAGTCATTTTGTTATTGTTTTGTTGTCATCACTTTTTCTCTCATCTACATTGTTAAAAAAAAAAGAAGATTGTGATCAAGTTATGTTAACAACTGCTGGTAATTCCATGTATCTTTCCTGTATAGCTCATTGCTAATCTGGGGCATTTATTTAACCCTTACATGCACAAATAATTGTAACCTGATAACCTGATAAACTGTCCATTGTAGTAACCGCTGTCCCTGAATGGGTTAAAAAAAAAAAAAAAAAAAAAAAACAAATGCAAATATTCTAAAAACACGAGGCAGTTTGAATAAATGCCGTTGAGGGTGTTAACCATATTGATCTTATACAGAAATAGAATGAGAGCATGCAAGCTCCTGTCTGCCATTATATCATACTTTATTACACCTTGCAGCACAGCTGAGCCGAACCATTGGTTGTTAAGAAGGAACGTGTCATCATGATTCTCCCATCCTTAATGACTCTCATCAGTATCTTATAAAATGTTTATGTTCCTTCTCTTCACTCCCACTTGAGTATTCCCATTGTGTCCTCCTTTGTTGCTGTTTGATTATGATGCGATATGTGTGTGCGTGTGTCCCTCATCTCCACTGTACAAATTGTCTTTGTTCATCAATCGTCATGCCTCTCCACTTCAACCTCCTCCGTGTATCACCTCTTCTCATAGCAACAAAAGTTCACCATCATGAATGTCGGGAGCTCCGAGTCAGTTTCTGAACATATCTTGCACTGTCTGTGCATGTTTCTGTTTGTATTGTTCATGTTTTATACATTTGAATTAATTTTTGATCAACCCCTGTTTCTGTGTCAGTTGTTTTGGGCTGTCAAGCTCTGTTGGGCACAGTTGTCCTTTTCTCTGTCTCGGCAGTAAACTACCAGTAATCATCTGGCCATAATTGTGGCTGGCGCTTGCAAAAAGAGTCAATGTTGAGATAAAGACAGAATGGGGCTAAAATTGAAAGCAAAATCGAAAGGGATGGGGAGGCAAGAAAGGCAAAAGTTGCTCTAGAAGCAACACTTTCAAAGCAAATGTTTTCTCAGGCAGATTTCTCAAGAAATGAGGACTTTTGCTATATTGAAACAAAGCATGATGACAGGCAAACTCGCTCCCCCCCAAAAAGAAAAAGTTAAAATAAAAGCCCCTAACTGGCTGGAGCTGGTGCAGGTACTCCTCTCTTTGCGTGCTTTTCTCCCTCCCTTTAGCTCTCCTGCACGTTAAAGGGTTACAGATGATGCTCATGCAGATTAGTGGTAATCTTGCTTTCGTCTCACGACCTTTACTGCTGTGTGTTTATGTACTGTTTGTGAGACTGTATACATTAAGGAAGTTGCAACTCCTCAGACATCTCTGGCCTTTTCTGACTTGGTACTCTCTCTCCCTTTTTACTTCCTCATTAGCTGCACTTAATCGCTGCACCGAGCCTGAGTTATGAGGCTATTTGCGTCCTCAGCTCCAGGCTGAGTATGCTCGTGTGTGTTTGGGTCTTTGGCTGTGAGCATTTGACCCGGGTTTTCCACACACAGGATTTCGGCGTTAAACTCTGCAATGAGTAGTTTCCATTTTACATTTTAGAGGACAGCGTCATAAATGAGTACACACTCACACACTTACATTTCAAGCATCACTTCAAGAGTTATTCCAACGACCTACCATTTTTATAGAGTTAAGTAGCATCTAGACTACTTAACAACTTTAGCCTTTGATTTACAAATCAACCATTTACTCAGTCAAACACATTCTTAAGTGACAACCGACTAAACATATAACCTTGTAAGTTGAGACCACATACATTTTTCATTGCTACAGACTTGAAAAAACAACATCAAGTGGCAACTGGACTCACTAGATTGAATACTGAAATGTTGAGAATGGGCTGATGCAAAGGTGGCGTGTGGATTACACGTCTGCCTCACAGTGGAAGGTTCTGGGTTTGAATGGCTGCCTTTTCTGTGTGGAGTTTATATTTTGTTCCCATGCTAGTGTGGCTTTTCTCTGGTTACTCGGGTTTCTTCCCACATGTCAATAGTCAGTAGACAATCATTCACATTGGTGTCAGTGTGAATGTTTGTCTTTTTCACAATCGCAGTCAGCTTGGCCCATGTTACACATGACCTAGAACATGATGAACATCCAAGGTGTGAAAAAGACAGACATAAGCAACAGTTCACCACTGCAAGCTTATCTCCAACAGTAATTGTCCTTTGCTCATATTCAGGCTACTCTACTATGAATGCCATTTGGTGTGTTGATCAGATTTTCCATTCACAGTTTTGAAAGGAGAGCTAGCTATCCGGCTGCAAAGCTTAGACAGATAGCAGCTATCTATTATCTGTCTATTTATCTGGATGGATAGCTGGATGGATGAAGAAAAGCTGCATGTTGTTCACAGTGTGACTATTTAGACAGATTTATGCCACAATAAACCATTGCCCCTGTACCTCGTTACCATAGCAGTGCTATAGCAACGGTCTGTTGACCCATCCAGCTTCAAGCAGAGCCCTTGACACAAACTCAATCCGTTCCCTTTCCCACTCATGACAAACCTCTTCATTTGCCATCAGGGAGTGAGAAGACCGACTGTCAATTCTCTACACTGCCATGTTGATTGCTCAAACATGGATGCAGGTTGATCTCTATTCCTGGACAAGCATTGAGGATGTTCTGTCGTCGGTGATTTTCCTGAAGCTTATTTTGGTTCTTCAGCAAAAATCATGGAAATGTGGCTCTCCACGACCCAACAAATGATTCATCTTTTGGAGTGTTTCAATGATGCCCTAAGCCTTAAATGGCTTTACGGACATTCTTCACAGAAATGCTGCATGGATCATGGCATTGTGGCACTCTCATTTATACTCTTTAACCAGAATACATCCCAGCCTGTGACATACATAACATGTCATAAGCATGTCTGTGAGACCTACTGCATCTGAAAGGATCCTATGACAGGTTCATGTGCATTACCGTGATATATAAAAACCATCATCATATTTTATCCATGGCTGGTACCTTTCCGTGCTGGCGTCACAAAATAGAAAACCAAATATATTCGAGTTAATACTTTAGAGCAGGAATGGGAAAAGTTCGGCCTGGGGGGCCCACATCTGGCCAACCCACAGTTTCTGACCGGCCCTCACAGTGACCATTAAGTCCAAGTTAAACCTAAAATATGCAGTGCTTTTGTTTCAAAAGTGTATGTGCTGATCTGTAGACATAGTGACCTTTTTGCTATATTTAGCCACTTTTCCAAAAAAGAGATGAGGTAAAATGACAACAGTTGTACCAATTCGAGCAAAATTCTCATTACCTGCATGGTGGAGGGAAGAGGGCCAACAAGATTTGGCCTGATTACAGTGTACACAAATCTACAGTTTCATATAGTGAGCGTCTTGAGTGTATGATAAATCATTCGGGGGTCCTGAGTGGGAACGGCTACTGTGAGCTGGTGGTTGGTGCACAAAATTGTTGTAGTTTTTAAAGGGTAAAAGATCACTTACAATGTTTTTTAAAAATGTGTATTTCTTAATTTTAACAATAGATATCATGTATACACACCTAGCACTTGATTGACATGAGACACGATGTTTTTTTCGAAATCCATTAAAAGTAATATGGACAATGTTGAGATTAGCATGTCATCTTAGCGCTCAACAGGCGGTCCAGTTTTTTTATGTGGTACCTTTGAAAAATTAACTACCCATCCTTGCTTTAGATCCTCTCAAAAGCTGAGAATACATACACTGTACGGTTATAGGAGTGATCGTTTTAGATTCCAATTTACCATGTGCTAGTTAATTCCCTGCACCAGAAAGTAAAAGGGAATGATTTATGCTTACAGTCTACAACATAACTGAGAGCCACGACTTGATTGCTCAAACGATATATTTGAGGCGGTGATGGTCCTCTTAAATCCCGTATATGGCGGTAGCGTGCTTTTGAACAGCTGCTGAAGAAATCATGAAGAAATTGTGTGTCGGCATATCTGTCCATAAAATAGTCTCAGGTGTGGAAATATTTTAGTCAGCTGTTCACCTACTGCAGGGGCAATGTTGGGAAAATGTCGAACTCCAGTTGTATTTCAGCTGTATGAAATCACTGTGGGGATGGACCTTTTATTAATTGCTGGAAATTCATCCGATGGCCATCGGATCAAATGAGCTGGCAATCATTTATACTTATGATGTTTACGGTTAGGGTGTCGATACAGATTCCATTGTACGGCGCGAAAGGGGTGGGACTAAGATTTCTGTACATGGAGCGGTTGCGCATGTTAAGAATGATTCATTCGGATACCCAACCTGTAATCAGGTGAAAGTTATGTATTCGCTTTGCGAAGGGCGTGAGATATCGGGAAAGGGAGCAAGTAGAATTTCTCTCCTGTGTGGGTTTATGTGTTTGTGTCTGTGTGTGTGTAGAGTATATTTTTTAGTCTCTCTGTGTGTGCCCTCTCCAGTGTTCTTCTTTGTGTTGACAGAGCGACATCATAGGAAAAGCCCCTAGAAGTCATGTTGAGCTGATGTCTCTGCACTGTCTCCCAGTGGTGGACACTTAGACACGCCACTGTTATCTCTTTTCTCACTTTCCACTCTGTCGCCCTCTCTTCTTTTCCTTTTGTTGCTGTCCTTTTGTTTGTGTTAAGTAACCCCTCCACATCCATTTTACTCTTGGTATCTTTTTTTTTTTTTGCTTTTCCCATTCAGCCAGTGTCTTGCTTTCACTCCCACATCAGTCTTTGTTTGTTCAGTTAAAAGGCCAGTTGAAATTGACTCCCGCTGAAGTGCCCTTGCAGCTCTGTTTCACAGACGTATTTGTTTTTTTTTTTTTGGGGGGGGGGGGGTCAAGTTTTTTTCTCTTTGTGATGGCTGTGTTTATTCCTGAAAGTGACGTGTGCCCTTTCTCTGATAAAGCTGACAGTCTCAGTCCTGGCCTTCCTAGATAACCACTTCATTTTCGACAAATTCAGTGGTGCAGTGGTGTTCCATGAAATATAAATGTATATGACAGGGAATTACACACACACACACACACACACACACACACACACACACACACACACACAAAACGTATGTCTGTTCAAATTACTAACTTAGTTTCTGATTTATTAAGACTCCAATTAGCAGGCACTAAGTTGCGTGTTCACGCTTACAGATTGAATGTGCTTTTTGTTAGTAAGCACATGATCTAGTAAGATTGTGATCTTTTACAAAGATCCAAATTAGCGGATGGTAAATTGCGTCTTAACTCCCTCCAGCAGTTTGCACACGGTGCTGGCAACAGGTGTACATGGACAAGACTGCCCTATTTAAAAGGGGATTTGGCTCTCGCGAAACACACTTATGGTTTTCACCCTGGAAAATTTTGGAAAGTACCGCAAATGCAAATTGAAGTTTATATTGATGGAAATAAGGATGGAATTGATAAGATTTTTACAATTCCATTTACATTAACGATTCAATTCTTTATCAATTCTCTTATCGATATTTTGAGGGCAGGGGAGACTCAACAAGTAGATTAGCATCCCATTTGTTTTTGTCTTAATTGTATCTGTAAACAAGCTACTAATGCTGTAGAAATTTACAAAATACGACCTCGATTATTTTCTTGGGATTTTCACTATACTCATATACAGGTATGATACAAAAATAACCAGTTCATCCAGTGACAAATACAATCAACTCAAGTCCCACTGTGATCCGGGAACTCTCTCTTCCTTGCCTCAGTGAAAGGAGGAGCTAGCCGTAGCTGGAGCGAGTGCTGCCACAGCCTCTGAGCCAGTCAGATTCTGTTTCGCAGCAATTGCACAAACATAGTTACCTGGAATATTGACAGGAAAGGACATGGTTATTTTGCCACTGCAGCTGATCAAAAGTGCGACCTTTGTGAAGTTATCACACACTATATGTGCATATGCTTCTGAGTCAAAAGTGGTATGGCATGACTCCTTCTTGCAACTGCCTTTAGATCACTCAGAAGTTCCAAAATTGTATTGCTCAATAGATGATGTGTCGTGATAAATATTGTTCCTGGTGTTTGTTTGTTTGTTTGTTTGTTTGGTTTTTTTTTTCAAGAGTCTGTTTGAAAGACATAATCCTGAACGCTGGAGACGGCATGCACATTTGCATGCACAATCATCTCTGTGCATAGTTTTGCACATGCAAACCAGTAGTAAATCAGGCCTACTGTTATTCTGTCTTTCCAAAAGAGCTGTTTTCACCGAAGCCATTGAGTTTGCACTAATATTGCATGGTGCAAACTGCACAGCCATCTCATTCGATGACCAATGGTGAGTATTGTGTTAGGAGTTTCTGTCCAGGAAAGCGATCGATAGAGCAGACATCAATGTAGACCAGTAGAGAATGTGCAAAAGTGTGAATTCATGTGAAGGAACCAAGTGACAGTCATAGTGGAGAAAATGAAGCTGCCGCCATCCACCCCCCGCCCAAAAAAAAAAAAAAAAAAGTGTAAAGAAACTGAGCTATAGCTTCCAGTGGCAAATAGAAATTCTCTTGTTACCTCATTGTGATGTAGTGGTGACTTGCCTGTCGCTGTTGTCGCTGCTGTCACTGCTGCATTGATTTAACCAGAAGACTTGCTCATATTAACCCACTCCCTGAGAGAGATGTCAACAAGCTCACCCATGGCTGCTGGATGACTACCAACACATCCTCTCATCCTAAATACCTCCAGCTGCACTCATCTCTTTCCCATCTTCTGTCAGCTTTATTACTTTTTACCAAGGGATGTCCCATGACTCCATCGGCTCTTATGGGCAATCAAATAATGATTTAGAGCATATGATTGACTGTGAAGTATAAAAAGACAAAAAAGGGCATTTTTTTTCCACAGGATTAACACGATATACTCATATTCTGCAGCCAAGTATTTACACAATTTGGCAAAATTGTCGGGTCCCTAAAATTAAAAAAAGAACCCCCCCTCCCAAATTGTCAATCAAATATCAAAAAGTTTTTTTTTGTAATAATTCTCTTGGGCCACAATTCAAAGCAATGCCAATCAAACGCCGGGCACTCATGAATCATTCAGTTGCAGATTCACACCAATGGACAATTTACAATAGATTACATGTATGCGTGCTTTTGGAATGTGAGAGGAAAGCATATTTACACAAAGAAAAGTCCGGAGCCGAGGTCCAATTCCAGATTCTGTTTGTCGCTCATTCTGCCAACCACACGTCCCACTCTGAGTTGTCCCAATGTTACTCTGTTCATGAATAATCAATGTCCTCCTTTCATTTCACAAATATTTTAACATGATAAATATTGGCTCCTAATATAATTATGCTCAGGCATCTGCAAGTGAACGTGTACCTTCGTTCTGTTAAGTCTTCAGAGAACAACACATTTTAGTTGCACGGATTAATTAAGTTTAATTTGGAACACCTGTAGACACAATTTTGTGAGGTCTTGCACAGGAAGTGGATTATAATTTAATAAGGATAATGCGGGCGGCACGGTGGACGACTGGTTAGCACATCCGCCTCACACTGCACAGGTCCGGGGTTCGATTCCAGCCTCCGGCCTTCCTGTGTGGAGTTTGCATGTTTTCCTCGTGCCTGCATGGGTTTTCTCCAGGTGATCCAGTTTCCTCTCACATTCCTGAAACATGCACGGCAGGCTGATTGAACACTCTAAATTGTCACTTGGAGTGAGTGTCAGCACGGATGGTTGTTCATTTATTTTTGCCCTGCGATTGGCTGGCAACCAGCGCCCAAGGACCACATAATTAGCCACTGGGCTTATTCCAGCAATAGCCAGGCTAGTGATGATTATAACATATGAAAATATTTGCAGAGATTTACATGAATAAAGTGTTGCCTTTTGATATTAGCTCTTACTTTATAAAAGATCGGTGATCCCTGCCGTAGACAATTTTTTTGTGTCTTCCATTACCACAGCACGTTATTTATACAAGTGATGTCCAAAAAAAACAAGCAAGACTTGTATTTTAAAATATTGGGCATAAAAATATGGACACATTTTATATGTAAAAGATTGCTGGACATAACTTCAATGTCACATGACGAATAGTGTAAAGAATTGGATCTTATCAAATGAGATACGCTGTGGTTATAGCTTTCTTTTTTTTAGGTTACGAGACATTACAGTTTTCTTTTTTTAATTCTTGCTACAGGGAGTAGCACCTTCATTATCAAATTAAAGTTAATCAAGAAACGGAGATGAGTGAGACATTGGGATAGCATCCAATATACTCTCCCATCCTCAAACGTGTGTTTGGGAGCCACAAATTAGCTTACAAATGAAGTCTGTGAGCTGCCAGATAACAACTGAATAACATCCTGCCTGCGTCTTGATCTGTCATTCCAACTTGGATCAAGCTTCCTGTCTGCTCTTGATGTGCAGCGAGTCCAAATTTGAGTTCATTTCCAACACTAATCGGACATTGTCTCACTGGACTCTCCTGATGGAGCCATGTTTGATAATGAATGAATGTGTATCAACTCCCCTCAAACACTCTTAATTAAATAAGTAATTTGGGGTGAATTTTAGCTCATGTGGTCAGTGATCTCTTTTATTCTGATGTGGCACAAAAGACCCTGTGATGTTTTTTTTTAAACTAGAAATTGTCGCTGTGTCACGCACAGTACCAACAACACATGAGAGGGAAACATCCTTTGTTTCAAGGTTTTGTTCTCACTCATGCTGGCGAAAAGTCATAGCCTAGGACCGGCCCTTAGTTACCTCTTGATTTGACTCCTTTCTCCCTGGAGGAGCATTCACATATGAATACACATTTAGCACACACACACACACACACACACACACACACACACACACACACACACACACACACACACACACCACCCACTCGTAGCCTTGTATCTAGGGCTGTCCTTCCTTTCTCTGCGTATATTGTATAGTGTAGAGGAATGTGTGTGTGTGTGTGTGTGTGTGTGTGTGTGTGTGTGTGTGTGTGTGTGTGTGTGTGTCCACGTGCGTATGCATGTGTTTGTCCCATCAGCTGCGGTGTCTGCAGTTGCCTGGTGTGGCTAATTAAAAGATGCCGGCTTGTATTATTCATGAGGCTGTAATTATACATTCCTTTTGCTGATCCCCAGTCAGTGGCATTAAAAATAGATCTGAGTACCTAGTCCTCCTCTGCCTGGCATTCTCTCTGTGTTTTGACTCCGTCTCCCCTGTATCGTTGTTTATCGACGGTTACTAGTGCACCTCCCTCTCCTTGCAGCGGCCACATGGTCATGCAGTTCCTCTCTGCCCTCTCATCTCTCCATTATCTGTCGTCCTGTTCGCTCTGATTTTCCCAGTTTGGGATTTTCATGGTACATCCCTCTGACAGTGTCACTGTCGCTCGACTCTGGTCTGCGCCGACTATCACTTCAGGCCAGAATTCAGAGAGGAATATTTTGAATTTGCACCGACATCGAGGCAGTGAGATTTCAAAGAGAAGCGATATCGCTGACTGCGATCAAGATAATGGGTGAGATTGCATCCTTAAAAAGAGACAGGCGATATTTCTAAACACTTGACCTCAAATTTGGAGATGAACTTACACATTCCATTGAATACGTGTTCACCATGACCTACGATTGAGCAGCAACGTTTCTGTCAATACGTGAATGATTAAATAAATACAAGACTGACTATTGAGATTAACACAGCGGTGAAACTTGAATGTCTGGTACACGTCCAGGCAGCAATTGCCGCATACTCTTTGCGGTCACCGAAGGTTTACAACTGCTGAGCTGAGCACAACAAAGCTTGATGCTAATACGAGTTCTCTGCCGGTAACGACATTCGCTCCCATAACAAGCCACGACTTTAGGTTGTGTGTGAAATAATGACTTGCAGTTGGATTCCTCGTCTATATTCCCAATTCTTTGGGCATTGCTGGTCAAAGATAAATTATAAAGTTAGAGATATTCACCCACTGCATTGTCTAAAATACTTCACAGATAACGTGATGACATTCTAATGATAGTAACATTTATATGAATGATTGTGACACTGTTGTTAATACTCTACATATGTCAAAGGTAATATAGAATGGGAAATGTAGAAGTGGCCACTACATTGATGGAATCCGGCATTAAACATCTTGATAACCTCATCGATCACATATTTTTTCACGAATATCATGCTGATAATAATTGGCCACCGATTGATCAGAGCATCCCTAATTGTGTTTAATCATCATTAATAGTGTAGTGGTTTATGCAACTGAATTTTATACAGTTGGTGTGGCTTAAGTTCCCACAATGACAGATGAATGGTTGTCTGTCTCTCTATGTGCCCTGTCATTAACTGGTGACCAATCCAGAGTATAATCTGCCTAAACATGAAAAAACAAGTCGTTTAGATGATGGACGTGCTCCACGGCTTTTTTTGTGTCCCTACCCATGGCTGAACGTCAACATATTATGTCATAGTCATTGGCAAAAAAAGATATATATATTTGCGCCAATGGACTTTTTCTCACCTCTGCAAGTGCAAAACTTTTCTTTTTCAAACATGCTGCCTGGAGATTTTTTTGAAAGAGCAGGGCTCATTTTTACAATGACAGCTATCCTAACCATGCATTGTTGAGTAAGATATTGAATTATTCTAATTATTAATTTTAAAACATGTTTTTTTTACTTCACTATCGGTAGTCAAATATGTTAAAATGACTCACCCCATCTGTGATTCAGTGTAGGTTGCACGACACCGCTGATTTATCGCATAGCAGACACACTCCTTTTTTCATGGATTCCACACAAGTGTTTCGTCAAAAGCACAGTATTCTGATTGAATGACTTTTATTGAATTTATTTCCTCCAGAATAAAAAAAAACACACGCTCTCCTCCAAAGTGTTGTGTATTTAGAGGGAACTGTGCCCAAGGTACACTGGCGACGACACGCCAGCTACCGAAGGTATTTTCATATTTGAACGATGCTATATTTTCCAAATGGCTTTCTCCGACATTCACAAGTCTCAGTAAAACTCCATTATTTATAGCCAGCCTCCAGGTTATGCATGATGGGTGTGTCAGAAGTCTGGATGGGAAAATGCGCTACGATGAAAGGTGCCATGCAGCCATGCGTTGTCTCACGAGTTTACCCTCGGCGATATTTTCTTAACTCCGAGAGACTTCCGTGCACACATACAGTAAGCTTTTAAGGAAGTATTTGTTCCAGTATTTGCATGTTGGTGAGGTAGATGATCGGAAGATTCTGCCAATCAAAGAGCTTGTAGGCTTCCTGCATCATTCATTCACAGTTCTTTGACCATACAGTGCATTTAATCATTTTATCCTTGTTTTTGAATATTAAAAAAACAAAAATTAGACGTGCCTTGAAGCCACACTCACACTGTGCCTCCTAAGCTTTTACCACATATTCTTGTGTTTATTTGACTTGTGTGTGTTCATTCCTATAATATACTTCTAAATGCTGAGTTCAAAAATTCAACCTGTAGGTGTACTTTAATTGCCATGAAAAATGGCAGAAAAACAATTCCATAGTTATTTGTCAAGATTCCCTCGTTATGTGTAGGAAGTTAATTATAAGACAGTCTTTTAAAAATATTTTATTTTAAGCAGGCCAAGTAAACAGTTTCTCTATGCATGCGTCAGTGTGCCTCCAGCACTCCACAGCCAAGTTGCTCTTCCCGCTTTTGATGCTGTTTTGTCGGTCTGGGCCGCAGTTGCTCCTGATGTTTTTGCTTCGCCTGGTGGGCTTCTGAGGTTTACAAGGAGTCCAACAGGCTAGGCTATCATCATGCATGGCTGCACAGAGGAGAAGGGGGAGAGTTAAATGGATCCTTTGGCACCTTTGAGAAATATTGCTGGAATTTTGCAAGATGTACTCAACAGAAGATCCCTTTTTGCTTGGAAACTTTTTTTTAGCTGTTGTCTCTTGCCATTGTATCAATTAAAATGTTGAATAGTATGAGTGTTCTGATTGGGATCACTGATGATGAGAAACAAGTGAACCAGCCCGAGGACCGACACAAGATAGGGGGGAACAAACATGTGCCCTAATTTCAATGGATAACGAAGCAGTTAAGTTAATCAAACCAAACCAAAAAAAACCCCAAAAACACCTAATCAGTCACAAACAAACAACATAACAAAAAACTCACCGCAACAGCATCCTACTTAAGCTTTTGCTTTCAAGGGTAAAATTCCACTCGATCAAACTGTCTTTGTATGTTTTTGAAACAATCAGCATCAAAACAGAAAGGGGAGAATTGTTTGAACAAATTTAACCCCAACATAGAAGAATCTATAATCATGTCAGCAACTGCCAAACAAACCTCTAGGTCAGGTAACTTTACTGCCTGAGACGCATCGTGTAATAGCGTAAACAGGATCAGCGGGTGCCTACAGGATCTCCACATTGTACAGTTCGTCCCATCTGATATGAGGCAATTAAAATATTTAACACACCGATACAAACCTCTCGTCATTAGACCACAATGCCAGTGCACCATGGACCCGCAAATGGCATCTTTACATCTCTACATACATATACTGTGCCACTTGGCTACATCACTTACACATAAATGGAAGTCGAATGTCATGAAACCTGGATTGAAATGGAACTGATAGAAACAGAGGGATGGAGTAAGTGGTGAAAGATGTTGCTTATGTTGTATAGTTAATGAAAACTGTTTAAATCACTGAAATACTTGGGCCATAGGGTAACTTCCTGTGTGACTGGTAATCGGTGTCATGTACAATATGTACAGTCGAGCTGACAGGCACACGGGGATGTTGTGGTTAATGATTGGGCTTAACTCCTGTCTCTCGCCCTGAATTATGGGATTCCCATGGCCTACTCTGACAGCTTTCAATCCGGTCCAAAAAAGCTGAAGTAATAAGCCCAGTTTGCACATTTTGTTTCCTTTCAAACTATGATCCCAGGGCAGAGCTGTAGACCTCACGTCAAGTATTTGGGGTTAGAGCGCGGCAGTAACGAGCGGCTCACAGATCTGTGTCTAAGGGCATTGAGCTTCTCTGAGCCAGCGCCGCTTGGGGAGAGAAAGCTAAGCCAGCATAAGCTACTACCATCTGCCAGCATTGGCTTAGGGCTTCTCAAAGATCAGGATTCAAAGCAGGAGAGGTGTGCAAGTGGAGCTTTTTCATTTGGCCTGCTCCTCTTCGTAGCAGATGATCATTAAACTGTCAGATAATGGTCCTATAAAGCACACAAAGCATTTTGCGGGGACTCACTGTGTACGCATGTGTTTGTCTGTGGAGATCAAAATAAACATCTCACAGTTTAAAAGTATAAAAGAGATTTAAAATTTTTTTTTTTGTGGTCATTTTCCTGCTGTGCATCACCTCTTCGTGCAATCAATGGCTGGACTCCTCCACTCCTACCTGGATGTTCAATAACAAATCGACCACGCTATTATTCATTCATTTATTTATTTATTTGGAAAGTTGTAAAGGGAATAGCATTCACAAATTCACTCAGTGACGAAGAAAGCTCTCTCCCAGGGACTTGGGCTTTCCTTCCTATTCTTAACTGTATATTAGAAGACAAGAACGGAAGCAAAACAACTCCCACAGCAATCTATCAAGATTCAAACAGAATGCAATTTTCAGGTCACAAGTATGTCAATCCAATGTGAGTAGCTTTAAGGAGCCTTTTTCTGATGAAATTCCGGCAGTGCAGTGATTGAATGTGGCTCAGTAGCATCTTTTTCCTTATCCACAAAGTTATGTGTTGCTCAGTGAGCTGTGGATCCAAGCGTTCCTTCTTGCTGACTCCCAACAGCTCCTCCACACACACACCATTCATCATAGAGGCACACGGAAAGGAAGGAGTGCAGGGCTGGGATGAAGATAGGGTTCAGTCGATGGTGGCCTCTCCAGCCCACAAGTCCCCGGCTGGTGTCATTATTCTGACTTTGTGCATGAAGCCAAGGGCTTTTGATTCTATTGATTTGGGAGGAGCGTGGAGGAAAGAAGAGATTGATGCACTTGCTGATTCAGTGGAGTTGCAAACCCAGGTCAGCCCCTCTGTGTATTGTTTCTATGTTGTAAATAAAGCTATGTAAGCGTAGTATGTGACAGTGCCTCTCTGCGTGAGTGTGTGTTTCCCCCCCGGCTGCGTTTATACCAAACTGCAACGTTCAAGCACAACAGGAATAAGTGTTTTTTTTTTTTTTTCCCCCATCCCCAGAGAGAATTCAGACACCGCTATGCCAACACTTTAACAATACAAAGAAACCACTTAAACAACAGGGTGCACTCACTCTTGTGCAAATAGGCACGTTAGATTCGAGCATTTTTCTTTGAAGAACAATGAAAAGACAACAACAAAAGACCAAATTAAAGTGAAAATAACGATGTATTCTCTGCCAGAAAGGTGCCATTGTCAACAATGGTTGGCAACAAATAGATTATTTACGGAATATTAACATTAAGGGCGGCCCGGTGGGCCAGTGGTTAGCGCGTCGGCCTCACAGCGCAGCGGTCGTAGTTTTGATCCCGGCTCTGGCTTTCCTGTGTGGAGTGTGCATGTCCTCCCGGGCCTGCATGGGTTTTCTCCGGCTACTTGGCTGGATAGCCACTTTCTTAAGCTCAGTCTCTGTCTGGTAATCATGGACTGGGACATCATGGGTCACTGCCTTGGGGCTCAGCGTAAGTTTAGACTTAAAAGAAAATGATTGGGGATTTTTAGGGGACAAAAATTTGGCCAGTGGTAGCGGTGCTCCACGCTGCCGTAGCCACCCACGGTGCACCTTGGTCAGCCACTTGGAAGGAACCAGAGAGATTGCACTGAGACACATTTGGCAGAAAACTATCCAGCCGAGGAATTTATTGATGAATTTTTAGGTTTTCTTTCGGTCTTTCCATTATCGGCTTCTTCCTCATTTTTAGTTTTCAGTTTTGGCCAAGAATTTTTATTTGGGTGCATCTCCAATTGTCATTTTACTATTTATACGAGCTGTAATGTTTCAAAGAAAGCAGGCCACCAGGAGAACTTTAACATGCAGAGAGACTCTGGTACTGAATCTTTGTCTTTGTTTCAGACAGAACTTACTTTAAACAAGAACGCACAGTGAGACATCATTTAAATGAAAGAAACGTATGAAGTGTAAACACACACTAAAGAGAGCCAAGTGTGTATTCCACGTGTCTTCTGGGTATTTGGGGCAGGAGACGAAGCAGTGAAAGCCCAGACTTCCCTCTCTCTGGCCACTTTGTCCAGCTCTTCTTATTCATAGGCGTCCCTGCAGGCCTCTTCCCAAACATGTCACCAGGGGGGGGCCTCGGTGGTGGGGGCATCCTCACCAGATTCCTGAGACAGCTCATCTGACTTCTCTTGATGATGGATGATGGAGCTTCGCACCCTTTCTTTAAGGGAGAGCACAGACACCCTGCAGAGGGAACTCACTTCAGTTTCTCTGATCTTCTTACAGTCACTAGGCGCAACTCATGACCAGTGGGTTGGAGCGGTTAATCTAGAGTTTTCCCTCTCGGCTCCTTCTTCACCATGACAGACAGACGCAGAATCTGCATCACTGCTGATGCTACAGCCATCCTCATGATGATATTTGCTCCATTCCATCCCTGAGCAAGGCAGCAAACATGTCTCAGCTGATGGATGGAGCCATCGTTTGAGCATCTCATCACTCTGACATTTCTCTTTGCATGCCTGCATGTGTGCGGCCTTCCTTTTCAGTGTACTGTCCAACTACCGGTAATATAGGCCTGGACATACATGAAATCCCGCTTTGACCTCACACAACAGCTCATCCGTTTAGCCCCAGTGTTTGCACTTGAGCTTCAGATCGGCAGGGTCACCGCATTTGCCCACCACTCTGCTCCCACTGTCAGAGTTATTGATTTAAGAACATGGATGCCAGATGGTATGAAATTGTCATGCCCTACAAAACCACACATTTATAGTTATTGAATTTAATGTTAAAATGTGACGGAATCCCATGGGCAGTTCCTTCAGCCAGAGACTGATACACGTGCTCTGCAAGAAGAAGAGGTACCGCCACTTGTCCCTGCCGACTGCTGTCAGGCTACTGAATAGAAGTACCTGAAAACCTGGACTCACCCCCACTCGCCCGTTTTAAATAGCACAGCCACCTTATGTAGCACATATGCAGTTGCATATGTGCTTATATCTTATATTTTATATTGCATTCTGTACTGTGTACAGTTCATTTTTTTTAAATGTATTTTGTGCATGCGAATACTTCATGCTTTTCTACTTTCTTGCCTCCAAATGTTGCTGCTGTAAAGTGGGAATTTCTCCAATGTGAGACAAATAAAGGTTTCCTATCTTATCTTATCTTTTCTTATCACTTCTAAGATAAGATAAGAAACCTTTATTAGTCTCGCAATGGAGAAATTCCCAATTCACAGCAGCAAAGTTATGAATGGAAGAAGTAGAACAACAAAATATAGGAGCTGCTGGAAAGGCAGCCACTCACGTGGCGCCATCTTGAAGTCAAAATAACAAAAATAACACAACACAACACATAGGACACAGACAGTCGTGCAATCTTCACCTCTATTGATCATTTTTGTTCTGCTGTTCAAAGGAGTTTATTTGGAAGATACAAACAGGATGGCTTTGAAATCATAATGGCTTTTCTTTGCAGACTTTTCTCACAAAAGCAAACATTAGACTTTAGAAGATGGATATTGCAGCAATAATCCTGTTGACACCATATGTTTTCAGGAAGATATTTTGTCTTGAAGTATTTATCATGACTCATGAGCATCTTTGCCGTCGATTAGCATATGATAATCCTCACAGGGCTAATGGTTTTGACTGCTGTTACACATCTTGATCAAGTGCCTTCTGCTCTCACCCGAATCTTCAACATTTTTATAAGATCCTCATCCTCATCTCTTCTCTCCATTCCTCCTCTCCATGCAGCTTCATCTCCACCCTTGTGAGCCCTTGACTAATAAGCCAGGGCCTCCCTACTATACAACGTGCGTCATTATTCCACAGTTAATGTGCTTTCGCAGACAATCAATAGCTTCAAGCATTTCACCTTCATCCAGAGGATCTTTTGAATATACTTAATATTTTCTCTCTCGTACACTCTGCCTCATTTTTCTTTCTTTCTTGTTTAAATTTGAAGGAATTCAAATTTAAAACTCTTTGGCTATCAGGTTATTTAGCTTTGTAAATGGCCGACATCACCTGTAAATATCATGGCAAGATTGAGCCAAAAGAAACAACAGTTACAGGAAAACACTGTGCTTGGCTGGCAACCAGTACAGAGGCGACCCTGCCTCCCACCCAAATTCAGCTAGGATCGGCTCAGGCTCACCTACAACCTCAATGAAGACAAGCGATATAGAAAATGTGTGGATTGGGTTAAGAATTTTTTTTTTTTTTACTCTTTAAATTGTTGTTTTGTGTTTTTTTTTTTAATGTTGATTTACGTACAAGTCAAGTCAATGTTGGTGGAGTGGTTCATTTCCCTGGGTGGGTGCAGTTCCACTCAGTGACATTCTTATAAATACACATGTGATTGTTTTTCAGTCTCTATGTGTGACTTGTGTTTTACTGGCCACCAGTCCAGGGTGTCGTCCCCACCTGGATGGATGGACAATTTCAGACTTTATCATTGTTACACTTGAAAAGGGCTGCATAATATATCAAAAAATATATCATTGCACAAAGGCATGCAATAAGTTTCATATGCAACCATATGCTTCTATCGGAATTTGACCAACGCAAACCCAAATGCCGATCGCCATCCAATAGGAAAACACGATCTGGGGTATTACAATTATTAGAGCGAACAGTACATTGGGCGTGCTTATTTTGCCACAGGATTAAAAAAAACTTTCAAATGTATTATTTCAGAACATGTTCAGTAATGCAATAATATTGAAATTGCTACATTCAACATCTATATCGCATATCATGCATTTCCAAAATCGTGCATCCCTACACTTAAGTGATTGTTAACATATCCATACATTTCGTGCTATATTTGACTTAGTTGACAGTAAAAAATGCCTGTAAAATTAATTCTCAACAGAAAAATGGATGGATTGATGAATGGCTGTTCAGGGTTTCTTGTGTCCGACGAATGCACAGAAATAATGCGGCTCCAATGTAACTGTAAAATCTTTTACGTATCCATACCTGTTCTCCACTTTGCCTGTGACTGATGGTGTAACTGAAAATATCAGGAGACATTTATTAAGGCAGAGCCGACAGCCTTGAATTTTCACTGTGCAGTGAATCACAAGTTTAGTTTATGGGAGTTTGCAATGCCACATCAATGGAGGTGCCAGTGTGGAATTGCTTTGGAACACCTGCTGAGAATATTTCAAGTGAAGCTTTTTTTCTGTTGCGTAATTTCAGAAATTTATTCTTCTATCGTTGTCATGTCTTTTCATGCATGCACGTACGCCGGTTTGATTTCAGACTCATTGGCTGGCTCTGTGTGTGTCTGTTGACTCTCCAGTTACGTGTGTTGTGGCTAACACAGCACAACTGCATTGCAGCTGTTTAGCACATCGAAGAAATCAATAACCCAAATAGCCCAATCTCTTACTGTTTTTATGATTCACATAAACCCTGTAGAGCAATTCAAGGAAGTGTCACTACACGAATGCAGTCAATAACGGGGGGTGGGGGGGGGGCTTAAAGTCACAAGCCATTTTACATCAGTGTGGTCAGTAAACAATGTCTTCTCAGTTCACATATCACGATACATCGCATTAAATTCAGCAACCACAGGCCCATTAAAATCTCAGCGGAAACCTACAGCTACTTTATTTTTATTGCCGAGACCACCCCGCTGTCATGAGTGTCAACCTTTCATTTGGTACCTGGCCCTTCAGTTGGGATTTATCGGACTTAATCCGCCTGGTAAATATACAACCCCTCAATACGATACATAAATGTGGTCTAAAAGCATATAACTGTGCAACATACGGGATCCGGAGCGATTCAGAAATGTTGTGTATGTTTCTAATTACATGACAAAAATATACCATCATAATGAAATACATTTTGTCACATCAGGTGCTGATCTTTTTTTTTTTTTTTTTTTTTTTTTAATGCATCGACATGCAGATCGCTACAGATGGGTTTTGCGAGTCAAAGTTGGCGGTGACACAAGTTTTGCTTTGACAAACCAATTAGAAGATGGAAAAACGCTGATGTCAGTGAAGCGCGGCTTGGAGGCCTAGTAAGGATGAAATGTCAACGTGATTGGTGAAAGCAACTGCCCTTTTGCTCATCAAGTTTTAAGTTGCATCAGCCAGAACTAGTGCTGAAATATGACATACATGTACACATGCTGAAAGCAGTGCGGCCAAGAGAGATGCTATGACATGCACAGAATCGATTTTTGGCCGCAAATGAATGCATTTTCTTTGCTTTCATGTCAAATACAAACTTTATTCAGCATCAAACTGTTGGACTTAATGCGCTGTTTGGTTTGCTTTTTGTAGGATTGGTCAAGCTTGGAGTTCACTGTGTTACATGCCAGAAAGTCGCCATAAAGATCGTCAATCGCGAGAAACTCAGCGAGTCAGTACTAATGAAGGTAAGTCACACGTGCTTTATTCACTCATTGACTCTCTGCCGTTTTCGCTGGAGCAAACCCCTCCATCGCAGCCCTTGGATTTTGACCGATTTGGAAGGGCTACAAATTGTTGTGTTGTACTGCGATCCGAACACGAAGCCTACCACAGGAAAGATGAGAATCTTTTTCTGTTCTTTCGCATTTTCTGAGAAAAAAAAAACTGAAGAAAAAGACCCTTTTGTAAAAGCATTCATTACAAGCATCACTTTAAGAATGGCACCACTATTTTTTTTGCTTTTGTGGCATCTCAAGCATCTAAATAAGACTTTCCTTCTACAAAAACAAACAACAGCACAAAGGGGCTTTTGATAGCAAAAATATTTACCTTCACGCTGTTGAATTGATGAAATGAACCATGAACAGACACAAACAAACAATGAGTTTAGGGAGTGTGCACATGTATGTTTGCATGTATAAGTGCACTGTTCGTGTGTGCACGCACACATTCACGTGCTTGCATGTGTGTCCCCTCTTCCATGCAATTTTGTGCCCCTGTATGTGTGTGTCCCCTTCACCTTGCAATTTATGCATGTTTTTTATTTTCTTTTATTTATTTACTTTTTTTTTTTTGCGTGTGGTACAAAATGAAGGCATTGCCCTGATACAAGGGCACACAGCATGTCTTACACCGAATTCTAGTTTCACTTTGCGAAGGCAACTGCGGTGTGGCCTTTGCTTGAGGCAGACAATGTTCATGCACACAGAGCCTCTTTTGATGGTCGCTTGTGACTTTTGCGCGGACGAATGCATCCTGCTTTCAGCAGCTCCACCTCCCTCATCATGGTGGGAGGTTTTCTTCCACAGAAGCAATGCTCACGGGTTGATTGTTTTGATTCCTCCATCGCTACTGGTTCGAATACACTCTCTACTAACTACACGTTAGTCCACAACTCCACCCATGCATCCCTCCCCCTCGACTTCTACTTGTTCTGCAGCATGTTCCTGGCTGATCCCTTACACCCGCTGCCACCTGATGGACGGATTTTTAATGATTTATAATGCAGACAAGCCTGGTCGTTAGTCAGGGGCTGCGTCATACCCTTCAACTCTCTACGCCGCAAATAAATAAATAAAGGAAATGATGTTTAAATACGTCCTAGGTCGGCAGTCATAGTGGCTTTTATTGACGTATTCATACGTCATAGGGAATAAAAGAGTTCATGTTTAGTTTGCTGTGTTTGACTCCATCAACGTCAACATGTTTGGTTTGTGGAAGGAAGAGAGTAACGATCGCCAGTCTCATTTTATGTACAAGATAGCTTTATTTTCCAAAATAAAGCTATCCACCCTCCTGTCCTATCCCATTCTCGTGCTATCTTAACCTTTGAGAGTACATTTTATTTTAGATAGTTTTTTTTTTTTTGGTAGTTTACACATCCTGGGAAACCTGTCATAGTTTTGAGGTACATATTTAAGACTCCTCAGTTGCTTCCATATATATTTATATCAAGTGCAAGACTGCGGAGATGATGTGGGGATCAGAAGGCTATGTCCTCTATTTCAGGACGCCTTGTTCTTCACGTCTTTTGAGGAGAGTTCTTTACGACTGGCTGCGTGTCGCTTGTCACTCTGCAGAATAAATTTGGGATGATCAGACGCCTCCGTCATGCCTCCCCGATGGTTATGCAATCATGCCCTTCTCAATACCGAGCCGCTGCGCAAACCCGCTGCTTGTGAGCAGGCACGACAGGCAAGTCCTTGGAGCTCTAGGCTAAAACAACGTTTGAAAGTGTGGCAAAAAAACACTCTCCCCAGACAACCAACGGTTATTTGACAACAACTCGGGCTGAACCTCCCCAAAAGGCACAATGTCATTCTTTTTTGGAACCGCGTGATTTTATCAAGTTTCAGAGAGAGAGAGAATTGAAAGGAATACCTGCACAGGATAGGAAATTCAAATATGAGATAGCGGGGATGTGTTTTTCAATTTCGTGCTGACTGTGATCTCATCTCACTTGATAGTCATGATGATAGTCCTGTAAGAACTTTAGGGTTTGTTTATAGAAGTCATTAGTGAGTTTATTGGGCTGTGTGGAGAATAACGTAATGATGTGCATTGTTTTTAAAATTCGACTGTCGAGTCGAAGTGTGTTAAGAGCTTTGTGGTCCCACTCAGAAGAAGCATTTGTTTTGTAGAGTGTCTTGGGTTTTGATGGGGAAACGGAAAGTTGATGTTGTTTATTTGTCATTAGGCAAATGGTAATATAATGGTAATGAATGCTTGTTGATGGCCTTCTCTTGGGAAACATTGCTCCGGACTTCCCAAAACGCAGTAATGTACATGAATTATTTATCTAGCTCAACTTTGGACATTAGGCTGCTTGAATGACAAATCCTGTTAATACACTGCGTATACGAAGCCATTATCGTATAGTAACGGCTCGTAATTGGGATTCGTCCTGTTTTTATTTTCTATGATTTTATTCCAGTTTTGCATTGCATTTTACATACAGTATACAGTATTATAGGACAAACCCTTTTTGCTTGTCAAGTTTCTTGCAGAGCAGTCCAGTTGACATGCCTTTCAAATTTGTCGTGTTGCAAAATTGGCCTTTGTTTTGATGGAATACTTGGGGATGGAGGACAAGATAGTGCCGCCAGAAAATTGCCTTAAAAGGACACTCGCTGAGGCCACACTGTAATTGTTTGTCTAAGGGATTGAAAGCAGGGCGCAGACTTGCTTACACTACAAATTCTGCAAATGGAAAATAAATTCCTTCATTTGCATCGCGTGAATCCTTCAGTCTCTGAACGGAATGGCATTGCAGCTCCGATAGTGGGGCCTGATAAGCAGTCAGTTTTAATAATCCCCTTAATTTGACAACGTCTCCCCAGTTCGCTCATTCCTCTTACGCTGAAGGCATCACCTTTTACTTGTCGTTATGCTTGCTTTACAGTGGTCCCGACATGCGAAATTTCTGAACCGTGCACCGCATAATACCTTCTGTCAAACGGCACAAGAGGGGACGTTCAGTGACCGCCTTACTCACAGACACATTTTCATTTAATTGCTTTATATTCATGTTTGAGAAGTGTTTTTAATACAAACGTTTCTTGTATTATGACTTTACTCCCGCATTAGCATATGTTAGTAAGGCACTACAGCAGCTTTGGACTTGTGTGCCAATTTGGATTTCATGACTGCTGTAGAAACAAAGCTGCTACTACGCCTGATGCTATTTTTGATCAGTCTTTTCCCTAGAAAAAGAAAGAATGAAATACTAAGTCCATGGCTTCATTGCTGTGGGAACAGTTTGAAGAAGGCGCTTTTCTGTTGAAGCATGTCTGGAGCACAAGTGCAGAAAAAATGTGGTGGCATGGTTAGTTTGGTGTGCAAGAAAGTGTAAATGTTCGAAAGCAAAACCCCTGGTCATCAGGTCCAGGATACATTCTGGACCCACCTCCAATCAATGACATTCTGTGATAGCAAAAAACCGTTTTTGTTTCCTAATCTGACCCCTTTCACATGATTTAAATACCCTTAACCATATTAAAGTTGATTTTCAACACAAAATCTATTTTAAATGTAAATGAAATGCTGTTTGCATCAGATAGGGCTCGGGGGGGAGGGGGGGGGGGAGTCCGATAAGTGTCATATAAGTCAACCACAAAAAAAAAACTTCTTTGACAAAAAGTATTTGCCTCGTAGCTTCACTATTTGCTTCCATACATTTCTGTGTGTGGCAAACTACTTGTTGGGTAATGTTGGCCAAAGTGTCCAATGGGATTACTGCCCATGCATCTTCATGTGTTCTCCCTGATAGGTAATATTTTGTATCGCAGGAAACCGACTCCATTGGTTTCCCTCTGACACAAAATGGAAATTTTATGTGCAGCAATCCCTGTGGACACTTTGACCAAAATTACCCAAGTCGTAGTTGCCATACACAAAAAATGTCTCGAAACAAATTGCCACCATTTTGACCACTTCCTGTAATTTTGTGGCCAAAGATGACTTGTATTAGTCTTGTGATGTCTGAATAAATTTGGTCTTTAAATATTGATGTGATTTATGTTTTACGTTATTTTGGCTGACTCTGTAGTACTGTATATACACGGGGCATCATCATTTTAGAGACGCACATGTGTGTATTTGTGTGTGGCAGGTGAGATAGTAACACATGGCAAATCCACTGACAGGTTTCCGACGAGACCAAGGCTTTTGCTGAAGGTGCACTTTGATAGCAATTACTGAACTCAACCATTGTCACTCTCGTTTCTACTTCCGGCCTCTAGCATGTCTGTGGACATGAATCTTTGCACACAACCTCAAAGAGGGAGCTCTGCTGTTGCCGTCTGTTTGGGGTACAGCTCCACAAAATTGGCTGAATTTGAAACTCTGGGGTGAACATTTTCATTGAAGTGGGGTTTTCGAACCTCGAGTGTGTTGATGGGCATTGCGCGCTATTATGAAGTGATGTTCCATTTAAAGATGAAACTATTTTCTTGAATCCGGAAACCACTTTTTTTTTCATATTCTCTCACTGCTGCTTGTCTGCGTTTATGTCTCGCTTACTGCCTACAGCAGCATGTGAGAGCAGCATGTGAGAGCATCACGTCGTATTTTCAGATGTCACTTCTTTATTTTATGTTAATACCTTGGGTCGCCCGTGGAGGAGAGAATGATTCCTCATTTCTGTGTGTGTGTGTGTGTGTGTGTGTGTGTGTGTGTGTGTGTGTGTGTGTGTGTGTGTGTGTATGAAATACCAAGTTATACAGTTATTTACATTACATATATACTGTACATATTTGGTGCAGGCGGCTTAAGTTCAGTTCCCACTCAGTGACAATGTGAATGTGAACGTGAATGGTTGTTAGTGCCCTGCGACTGACTGGCCAACAACAATCCAGGTTGTCGTCTGCCTTTCATGCTCACTGTGACCCAGAATCGGATAAGCAATACATGTATATAAAAACAGACGGACGAATAGATGGATGGATGATGATGTTGAACTCTTGAGTTCACAGCTCCACAGGTTGTAACAAAGCAGGACTGCATTCCCCTATCAACTTTTCCTTTTGCACCGGAGCTGGTTTGGTAAATCTTTCATTTTTCTTCAATAAACAATTTTTGATACTAATAGGGACATTTTCACAGACATACTTCTCGTAAGTTTGAGTTGACTGAGAAAGGAATAACCCCTTCCGTCCCTTTCTTAAATCTCAGTGATTGTGAGTGTTGATGACTTTATTTTAGCCTCTCATTGCATTAAGCTTTATTATATTCATGTTAATCAGCATATTATATCATACCACACTGTTTCTGTTGTCAACAGACTGGAAGAAATGATTCCATATCAACCGAACACAAGATTGAGGTTTCTCAAGTCCCAGCCTCCAGGAACTTAACAATTTACTGGGTACCACAATTAAGAGTGCCAAAACGTGGTGCAGTACAAATCAGTTGCATTAGAACCATCTGAACATTTGAAGAAAACACGGTGTATTATTATTGTTATTATTATTATTATTATTATTATTATTGTTATCTTATGTTATAGGAAGGCTTCATGGACTATGGAATGGATGTCAAAATTCTGAATTGATCAACCTCCAGTAGTGCTGATCATTTTACTGATTCCGATTGTGTGCATAAAATAGAGAAAAGAATCCCATTCCGATTAATTCCACTCTGACAAGCTTTACCATTGAGATCAGACGCTTCTCTGTATCATTACAAGGTGCATATCTGCGACATAATCCGCCCTTTAGTTTCAGGGCAGGTTAAATTGTTACAAGCCGCACGCTCTAGCGTCTAGCTGGGAGACCAGAGTGATCCTCAGAATGCAGCAGTGTGTGTTTGCTCTTGATATTTTCCTCATATCTCCCTCTGAGGTCGCAAGCTGGTAGCGACTGATCCTGCCACCGCTGTTGGGATAGGAACATCTAATTAGCCTGAGTGACTTGCTCTGGTCCTCAAGCAGTAAAACTTCAAAGTCCCTCTGTGGTACCCGAATAGTGATAGCAAAAGGAGGAGAGGTAGAGGAGGAATCGAGTTAAGGATGGAGAGACAGACTGAGGGGAACTTTAAAAGGCATGTCTGAAGCGGATGGTTGCGGTTACTGTGCGCTTAAGCACAGTCATGGTCCTTGTTTGCAGACTCCTGAGGTCTGACATGTCCCATGGTCTTAAAATCAAAGAGATTAGAAGACAGAGAAGAATCCCCGTGTGTGGACTGGGACACAAGAATTGAAGGAAAGCTTGCTGCACTACCTGTAGCTGGACCTGAAACACTTAAGAAAGGATCAATAGTCTTTTTCACGTGAAGTGTTAATTAACAGAATCAATAGCAGTTTTAATGCTGCACCATGCACTTTCCCACGAGAAAGAGTCGTGTATTTCACTTCTTTTGTGAGACCACACGTTAATTTAGCGGTGTTTATACAGCTGTATCCCAAAGTTTTGTTTCAGATGATAGTTGGATCATTGGCTGTGCTTGAAAACACCTGATCGAAAATAACTAATGGACTAAAGATGCAGAGCAAAGCAAGTGATGAAGTAGCGGCAGACATTGCAGTGGGCGGCCAAGGCACAAAATGTCTGAGGCCAAGATGAATCGCACTTGCCTTAATCTTGTTATCCCCACATTTCAGTCACACCACCGTAGCGTTCTTTTTTCTGCAATTCCTACCTGCCCCCCTAATGATTACAGATTGACCATTCCCTCCCATCTCTGTTGTTGCTGCGGGTGGAGTGGATATAGAAATGCTTCCAACACGCACATTTAGTCTCACGCTTTCTCTCGCCGTATGTTGAGTGTGTGCGTGCCCGCGTATATTGCAGATTTAATGCAGACATGCAGTAAAATAAATGGCTTTCATATGTTGCGGCCTTTCACGTTGATCCATCAGTTTGGCTCCCTGCAAAGCCAGAAGCCAGAAGAGTTTTGTGCACTATTTATACCTAATAAGGTGGAAGCACAGAATGGTTTTGGAATTGTGCGGGGTGTTTACTTGACTGCTTCAAGTCATACAGTAAGACGTATTGGAGTTCATTCGGTGCAAGATTATATATTTTGCCTTGCCATACCTCTCTCTCTCTCTCTCTCTCTCTCTCTCTCTCTCTCTCTCTCTCTCTCTCTCTCTCTCTCTCTCTCTCTCTCTCTCTCTCTCTCTCAGTTTAGCCCAGTTTCACAAACAATGACTGTTAGACGTGTTTTTGTCATGACCTGAACTAATTGAAATCCCGGGAAAGTTTTATTGAGATTTTTGAGATTTTAAATGGGGATTTATGCCATGAAAAATGTTATCAGAAATTGTTAAAAGATTCACATTGCCAAAAGTATGTCCCAGTTAGGTCGGCCAAATATGATCTTTTCTGGTATTGGCAAGAAGCAAATCCTCAAAAACACAATTACAGACAGTAGCATGCCGGGCTTCCTCTCACACTTATTGTGCATGATCAATTCTCAAGATAGTAGGGTAATTACTTCAGGAGTACTGTATGTGCCACCACTCCACCCAACCCCACAACCTAAGTGGTTGTTCATGGCATGTATCTTTTGGTGTGGTTCCAGGTAGCAGATACAGGAATTTCTAGCTATCATTTTCCAATACAAAAACTCTGATCCAATCATGATGGCGGGCATTAAAGCATTTCATTGCGTTACATACAGTACATAAACCTATTTTTCATCAGGTGACCGACATGGAGAACTCATGTGGGCCGATCAGCCAATCATGTGTAAATCATGTGGTCACATGGTTTACGCGGTGAATCAGGGGCCGCTATACTGAAACAAGGAAAGAAAAGAGCACTGGAGCGTGCCGACATGTAGCACACCCAAAAACAACTCAACATTTTATGAGACAAGACCACACCAATATCGAGGCACTGTAAATACCGCAACATCTTGATCTCACAAATGCTGTGACATATCTAGTGTAGATATATTGGAAATATGTCAGGGAACATGTGATTGAATGCCATTTTTTGTGGATGTGTTTGTAAATTAATTTAAAAAAAAATCTGAACCTGTTAGGGAATGAGGCCCATTGTTCCTAAATCCTTATCCACTTCGATCTCTGTTTGAATTTTGATGGTGCTCTGTGAAAAGAGGGAAATAGATTTTACCCGCAGGAAACAAGCTGTGAGGATTGAAACCCCCCTTTGACCTATATATACCGTTTGGTTTTATGCCAAGTCATGTTGACTGAGGTTGAAAATGTGGTTGTTTTTATGGTTCTGTTGTTCGAAGTGGTAGAAGTGTTGTTTAGCTGATTCCGAAGATAAAGCAGAAATGGTGTGAAGGCACAGAAAGGAAATGGAGCAAGATACGTCAAGATGTAAAGGGATCCCCCGTTGAGCTCAACAGGAGACCTACAGACGTCTGAATTGATTGCATGGGCTTTGTGAAAACGCAACCATTGCTGTGTTGAGATATTTTTCCCTTTTAGACAGTGTGACACTTTTTATCCAGTCGCTTTGCCCTCAGGTGGTTTGAAGATTTTATTAAGTTTGTCCCTCATTTCCTTTTCATGTTGCCATTATTTGATTTTGCATTGGACTTGTTGACCCACTTAAGTTTTGTTTTTATGTCCATCACTTTCCAATGAAAGATCGTGATGCATTCTCTTTTATACCAGTTGAATAATTTCACATTTTGTTATGTTATTGAAGATTATTTCCAGGTTGTGTTGTTTTAGGGTGCACATTATCATACACGGGTAGTCAACAAAGTAATGAGCCCAATGTAATTAAACTTAATAATAATTGAATAGTAAAAAAAAAAAAAAAATCTCGGTTTGTAGCTTATATGTTTAAGTCCTCTTCCTGTCAGACATGTTGGACACGACATCATTGCTGGATGCCCATCGGAAGCTGAGAACTGCAACTGAATTTCTTTGTTCATGGGGTGACGCCATTGAGTGAATGCTCTTTCAGACACACACTCAAAGTGACGAAATCAAGTCCAATTCCCAGTCGCAATCCACTTGAGAAAAGACTCATTCATTCATCACCTTTGCGACTCTGAAAAAGATCCAAACCAGCTTCAAAACAGAGCTCCTTGTGCACCGCTGCGAGTTGTCTGCGAACCCACATGCATCAACCCTTTGCAGAGCCTCGCTCTTTTACCACTTTTCTCCCACTTCCACGGCGTATTCCGGTAAATTCAGGAATGCCATCGATGGTGGCTCTATAATATTCTCTGGTCAGCACCTCGACCCTTGCCCTACTCCCAGGATTAACCGCTGAGGATGTTTTCCCACTCCTTTGCTTGTTATGATGGTCACTCAAAGCAGGCGCCTGTTCTTCGCCGTTAATGCTGGACCCCCACTTTTTGACCGTGCTGTAGCCTATTGCAGGTTCTCCGTCCACATTTTGCCACGTCTTGAGAATGCTGGGTTGCAGTTCCCCTTCCAAAGCAAGGAATTCAATCACAGCTCTCTGCTTTTGATGGGCATGCAGCAATAATGTCTTTTCTAAGATGGCTGACCGGAAGAGGACATGCTTAAACATAACTTTGTGTTCAGTAAATATTTAAACAATTTATCTCGTTAAAAATAAAACAATAAATAAAAAAGAAAAATAACAAATATAAAACGTGAATATTAATTCCAGAATATAACAAATTACATTGACAAAAAATATAGTACATGCCACATTCACGAGACCTCTGGTAATGGCACAATTCCTTTGGGCTGCAGAATTCTACTCAGTGTGACACTGGCATGGTATGTTTAAGGGAAAATTTGTCATCTCTTCTTAAATACATGGTAGCTAAATCCTCAACATAATTGATCAGTAAACCAATTCCCATCCTTAGTTGTTCTCATTTAGTCTTCCAAGTGTTGTTGAAATAATAAGTAGCATGGAGCATAGGTTCAGTTTGGGCTAGTTTCTGATGTATCAGACATTGCGGAAATGGAGCCGCATCATGTTTGGTTGCAAAAGGTTTGTTGAAGAGCATGAGTGTACGAGTGTGTACGTGAAACAGAAGACACCATCAAGCATTGAATACAATAACTGATTAGCAATGAAGTCATGTGGAATGTATCATTTTGCTGTTCACAGCAATGTTGTGATATGACCATTCTAATACAGGACCTCACCATCACTGTAACAGGCACTAACACAGGACATGACAGCTTCAGGATCATCATGTGAATTCTGTGTAGTCACGAGACAAACATGCACAAATACACGCACTCAATTCTCCCTTGAATGTCCAGTTGTACAGCTTGTGTCCGTCACAGATCACATCAGACATTCAGGGCTGTGGGTTGGAAAATAACTTGTGGACAAAAAGCCTTGGGGGAAGTTCATCACGCATGATCCTAACAATAAATTCATTGTATTGAAATGTCGCTGTGACCAGATACCTGTCATGAAAAGCAATACACACAGCAGTGTAGTACCGTGAGGTTTGTGTCATGAGTTATTTGATCGTCTGTGTACTGTTGTACAGATGTTGTTGTCCAGATACAGGTTCAAGACAATGATTCCATTTTGAATGCAGTTTTCTGTCTTTGCTAATGGTTCATCTGGGATGTGGTTGTTTGTCTGCCGAAGCTGAATGACATTCCCGGTGACATTTCTCGACTTTACGTTTCGGAGTAATAGGGTCATTTCAGTTGACCAGTCTTACACTGCTTAGCTGCCGTTATTGAGTCCAGTGCATAACCAGTATTGAGCAGACTCAGGTGTCAGTGGCCAGGCTCTGTATTAATGTTCAGAGATAATTAGTGAGCTGAGTGAGCCACTGTCAGGTCATCGCCTCTGTCTGCTTGAATAACTAAACCAAATAAGAATCATTCATTGCTCACTTTCTTGCTTTGGGTTGTCTTCTACCTGTTTCAATAGTTCGTGTTGTGGCATGCCTCCACACAAGTTGTCAGCGGTGTCCTACCACAATTAACTCAAACCTTAGTTTAACCGATACTTTACTAATAAAATAAGCATGACGTCTTTGATCATTGATGAAAAGGAATCTCTCCTCTTGCATCTATAACTGCTTCAAACAACAAAGTATATGCAGAAAAAGTGGTTAAGTTTGCACGACTCTCTGTGTCTTATGTGTTGTGTGGTATTATTTTGTCATTTTATGTTAACTATTTATTCTGTTGATGGCCGTGCGGGCACCCGCAGTGGCTCCTCTCTCACCTGTGGTTGAGAGGAAAGAAATTTCATCTGTGCTGTATGTTGCACAGAGAGCGCATTTGACAATAAAGTTGACTTGAACTTGAACTAATCTAACAAATATCAACTGTCAAAAGTCAATATTTGGTAGAGAATGGATTTGATCACTTCATTTATTTCGTGTACAATCATCACCTTTAAAAACATATTTTGTTACTTTGAAAGACAAAATGTGTTGTTTTTGTGAAAAATGAGACTGCACCGTTTTTGGAGTGTTTGACCGAAGGCATTGAGGTTTTGCAGGTACAGTCACTTTCATGTTACTTTTTCAACAATAACAATAATAATAATAATCATCATCATAATAATTATTATGATTATTATTGTCTGTCAGAGAGCCTTTTTTTAACCAAGTTTCCCGATTATTTTTTATGACTTCTTTAGTTGGACTGGAAGCATGTCATGTGTGTCATATATTTTGGGCGTTAATGCATGGCATATTGTATTTCAACACTTGTTTGAAACCACACATCTAGAAAATAAATATCTTGTGCATTTAAATAAGTTTTCTTTCAGATTCTATTTCCCATCTGTATCAATTGAAGGTCACCTTATCAGTACTGTTCAATTTATTATCTAAGCAAAAGGAGGGAGAGACTGAAAACCAGACAAAAAAAGCTCCTTTCAAATGAGTGACAATTGAACAAAGCCTTACGCTGCCTGCCTGTCAATGATAAATCGTCCCTGTGGGTGGCTTGTGTACATGCTCATTGGATGTCCTTTCACACAAACCTTGTCCTGCTGTTTCACACCATCCTAAGAAACTATGCTGGAGTTCCAAAGGATACATGATCGCAACCTTTGACTTCGGGATCTGGCAGGCCTCTCCCATTAGACCAGTGGTTCATAACCTGGGTTCTATCGAACCCCAGGGATTCGGTGACTCAGTCTCAGGGGTTCGACGGAGCCTCTGCCTCTGACACACCCGACTCGACATGTCAATTAGTTATTACATGCAATCTTGGCCATCACTGGGTGGTTCATTTTTTGCACAGTTAAAAAAACATGTACTTATGTCTTGAAATTTTATTACGTTTTCTGTTTTTAATAAATGCGTTTATGTCTTGAATTTGTAAAAAAATCTGATTTTTATTTTTCACTAATGAAGGGTTCGGTGAATGTGCATATGAACTGGTACCTCTAACAAGGTTAAGAACCACTGCATTAGACTTGTGTTATGGCCAAGGTTCTCCACGGGTGCGCCTGCTCGTGCGAAATAATGTAGCCTGCCAGCAATATAAGTAGCAGCCAGATTCATCTATTAGCATCCCAGACCTGAGTATAAACAACAACTGAAGATTTGACAGAAAAAAAAACTAAGGCTAATGTTTATAATTGAAGGAGCTCAGTAAAGAATGAAGAGAGATAATGAGCAAAATTCGAATGGGTGTTAGATGGATGAAGGATAAGGACTACCAGACACTGTCAATATTGATTTACATGTCTCTGGCATTGATCAAACCACCCCTTGTGAAGAATTTACCTCCTCGTCACAAAAGATTACTGATGCAGTCATTATCAGAAACGCCTGCTACACGTTTCTTTGCCGTTGATGCAGTAGTGATGAATAGTCAAGATTAAAGTTGCTTTTAAATGTTAATGTTGTGGCCTATTTGGAATGGAAGCTAAAACACTGGGCAGTTCTCACTAGAACAGGCTAAATCAGGAGAAACATGACCCTTGGGAAAAAAAAAGTGGAAACATTTGTCACTGGAGCACCTAAATATCATCGGAACACACCCCCCGGTTTACTTGTAGCAAAGTGTGAAAGAGGACAAGACAGTTTAATTATTTGAAACTGATGTCAGCCGTGGCCAACCCATTAAAGTTGCAGTGCAACCTTGATGTAATCAAATACTGGACACACACACACACACACACACACACACACACACACACACACACACACACGCACACACACGCACACACACGCACACACACACACATCAGAAAACATTAGCTTGGCGACTCAGCCTTCTGGTGTTGCACTGCGATTTTTTTCCCTCCCACTGCCTCACTGACTGACATCCAATACGTACTGTATCAGTACATGTATGAACGGATGGATGGAATTGACTCATAACTGGTTGGCAGTGATGGGTGGGGTCTGCATTCGTGTGTGTGCACAATGTGTCGACATGGCAAAAGTATGGATGGGTGACGAGTTGACTCTTTTTGTCAGGAAGACCAAGCGACTGCTGTTTCCTCTCATTCTGCGCACTGATAGTTGAACACTCACTTGCCATCACTCTTCTTTTCCTTCATACCTTAATTCTATGTAGTCTACTGTTTAGTAGACAATATGCTCTATATATCCATTGTTGTGTATGCTTTGTCCTTTTGTTATATAAATACACATGCAAATTAATCCTACTTTTATTTAATAGTGGGTCTGAGATGCAGTCCGGCCCACTCTGTGACCAAGAAAAAAAAAATGTATTTATTGGTTGATGGGTGCCCAGGCAGTCCTATGACCACCACAATTAAAAAAAAATCACTTTTCCATAATATGTCCTTTAACACCATGATTAACTCATTCACTCCCAAAGACATATTTAGATGTCTTTTCAGACGCCACACATTTAATCCCAGCTCCTCATTTTACATTGACTGTACTTGAAAAGGGTCTGAAAGGGTCTGAAAATGGCCGGCCATTAAATACGTCTTTGGGAGTGAATGAGTTAAATGCTTTTAATATGCATTTTACCACAATTGTCATGGTTCTGTTCCATTTGTGACCAACAGGTGGCATTGGAGGTCATCATGGCATTAGCTCCTTTTTATTTAAAAGGACTGCCACACCGACCAATCGCCGTCAGATCATTGTGCTAATGTTATGGGTTTTTGTTTGTTGCTTACTTTGAGTTATTGGGTTTTTCAGGACTTTGTTTTTGATTTAGTGTGTCCAGTGTGCCTCGGGAAGTGTTTTTGTTCATACAATTGGTTCAGTTCACCCTGCTTCTCCTCCCTTCCTGCTTTTTTGGTCCTCTGTCATCACACATCTCATCACAACGATGCCTTGTGAAAGTCTTGTATTAGCTACTAATTAGGCAGCAAGACAAAGGCCCAGGTGGGTGCGAGGAAGTCATGGTACGGTTAGCAAGCCGGCACTGCCACCATGCTCTGTCTTCCTTTCACGTTGGCATTTCCTGTTTAGTCTTCTCCATTACAGTGCATTTGCTTCAGTCCTCTCACATTCCATCTTTTGTGTTTTTACATTGCCGGGACTCCTATGCGAGCGTAGCCACCCTCGTGTTTTTAATATCTGACACACATGACTGCCTGGTTGACTTTGATCCCCATTTTTCAGCATCAAGGGACATTTCGGTTGTCTGCCTTGGAGGACTAGGGGGCAGTTGTGATAGAAATGTCTGTGTTTTCCCTCTCGGTGCATGAGAGAGACTAGTGGACCAAAGGGTACAAGATGCAATAAGCGGAGAGTGTGAGATGACAGAACTTGTGATCCAGTATTTTCCCCTCTGAAGTTTTGGGCCAGCCTCTGGATTCCTGTGACAGCCCACATATCTAATGTCTTTGCATCTTTGTTACTGCCTGCCTGCGATCCCCTCTTCTCACTGAACTCTGGACGCCATGATACTGATGCTTGCCATTATTTGTTTGATCATCTATTCTGAGGCAGGCCCATGATTTCAAGAATCAATATGGGGCTGATGGGGCAATGCTAAGCAGGCTCTCATCATTTTCGAGCTGAGTGACATTTATGACCACCAGTGCATGCAGCCTCTTATTTGTCCCATTTATCCAAGTCCCAGGAAGGCACCGTCTTCCTAGTCACCCTCTGACACATGAGCAAACATGCAATCTTTTTCACTTGATGAATCACATAGTCGAACGATAGCCCAGTGGTGTACGACAGCAATTCCTGACTGCTGAACCCAAGTTCGAGCCCGGGCCTTGTCTGTAGGCAAACCCTCTCTCATTTCTGGGCGGCCCGGTACTCCAGTGGTTAGCGCGTCAACCTCACAGTGCAGAGGTACCGGGTTCAATTCCAGCTCTGGCCGCCCTGTGTAGAGTTTGCATGTTCTCCCCGGGCCTGCGTGGGTTTTCTCCGGGTACTCCCGTTTCCTCCCACATTCCAAAAACATGCATGGCAGGCTGATTGAACACTCCAAATTGTCCCTAGGTGTGAGTGTGAGTGTGGATGGTTATTCGTCTCTGTGTGCCCTGCGATTGGCTGGCAACCAGTTTAGGGTGTCCCCCGCCTACTGCCCGAAGACAGCTGGGATAGGCTCCAGCAACCCCGTGACCCTTGTGAGGATAAGCGGATCCGAGATAGCGATTGTGTAAACAGTGAGTGAGATGTCTGCCAGTGATGACAGAGAATCCTGTCGAAGACGGCAGGACCCAAAGACAAATACAAGTCAGCACAGTGGAAGAATATGTGCTGACTTGGGTAATATAACCCTGGATGATTTGAAAAGACTATCAGGTAACTTTTTAGGTTGCAAAGAGTGGCCATGTACACGACAATGGTGTGTGGTCTGCCTAATTTAAACATCAATTGTACAATTCTTCCTATTTATTCAGAAGGTCTGTCTTTCCTGTTCACAACAACAGCATCCATCGCTGTGGTTGTAGTTAAGGCAGCAATCCTCATGTGTGCTGGAGCCTATTGATCCTTTTAATGTGGCAGGATATGAAGCTGATGGATTCCCTGTGGATCGAAGTGCTGCCAGTCAACCTATCATGACAAGCTCGTGTTTCGACATGTTCACCTAATGTTGCCCAGTCAAGAACAATAACCACACACTTAACGAGTCAAATTATGATATTGCCGCCAAAACACCGTTTGGCTATTACATTTATGCGATCTGACTTCAGTGTATGGATGTGCTCCCTATTCTTCCTCTCGAGAAGCTGCTTGGTTATTAGTTAAGATAATTATTGAGTCTCAGGAAGTGCAATAGTAACATGAATAATACAATTAAGAAGGTGCATGTATCCAACTACCTGAATACCTGCATGCATGTCTTTGTACTGACAGAACCCTTAACTTGATTCGCGGTGAGTCTGACGGTGTTTTGCAGGTCATTTCTCCCATAAGCTAGAAAGCGCATGTGGTGCCCTAAACAACTCACCTCCGTGAGTTAATCAACAGCTTAATCTTGCAATAATCATGCAGTTTTACAGTTAAGTCTCCACATTAACTTAAGCCTCATGCTTTGTATTTCAATTAATGGAGAGTAGGTGGCTAGAGGTAGCTTAACAAGCCTGCTGCAGGCTTTGTAGCATTTCGACAGCTCATCTCGCCTTGAATCCCGTGTAGCATTAGTCTCTCTGCGGGGATCCCGGCTGCCAGCGAGAGAGGTGCTGTCAGCCCGTTCTTATCCACAAAGCGCAGCGCCAGGTGAGAGTGTCATGATGCACTGCTGCTCATAATGCTCATTAGTCAAGATTAGCCCTGATTAACCAAACAGTTTCTCCCACTGAAGAGAAGCTGTATGACCAGTTTGAAGATGTAAATGGTGCTTTCTGTTCAACAAGTGGGCAGGACCCAATCAAATCAGGACAAACTCAACATGCGGGCTCTTAAAAACAACTCGCGTTACATGGCACTCAAGGAAAGTGACATTGACCTGATCGAGTCATGGCAGAGGAGTCTTCCCATCTCCTTCATTTGTCAAATCCACACATAAATGATGGAGGAAGGAAAGAAGGAGAAGGGAGAGCTCATGGCTGTAAACCTAGCGAGCCAGTAAAATTTGACCAAGTAGGCTTTGTGCCGACATTCAGTGACAGCTGTTCATGCTGACTCCAGCTTCTCGAGATACAATTCCAAACTCATCCTCTTGATTTCAGTGAAAGCCAGTGCCCACTGGTCTCCCGAAACAGTGTAGAAGCCTCTCAGCATTTCTTCAAGTGAAGAAAGAAACGTGTGGAGTCAGCTGTCAGCTCGCGGTGGACGTTTTACTGTTTTTATGCACTTACTATCATAGACAAGGCGACCATCCACTGAGAGAAGTTGATGCAAGTGGACATTTTGACACCTTCTTGCTACTGCTAGCTGTGAGCAGTATGTTTAGTAGATAGACTCTCGACAGGTTAATGCACTTTTTGTTTAATTTCCAAACAAATATTTTATCCCCAACTCAGGAATGAGAAAAACATGTAAAAGCTGAAGTGTGCTTGACTGGGGGGAATAGAGTGGTCCTGTTTTGCTCTCCTTTCCAACATCTCTGAAGGAAGGTGTGCTTTTAAATAAATTAAAAACTATTATCCCCCCCCCACCCCATTGCCTATGATTGGCATTTTTTTCAAGCATTTTAAAAATACATTTTTTTTAAATCTTTTTCTTGCACAGTTCCTTCTTATTGTAATTTTAGTCAGGTACCTTTTGTTTATGTACTTTGTTTTTGAAAGTTGTTAATATTATAATTAATAATTTTGTTTTTAAATGCTTTTAACTGTGCATGTTGTCCCCGTGCCCGCGTGGGTTTTCTCCGGTTTCCTCCCACATTCCAAAAACATGCATGGCAGGTTAATGTAACACTCTAAATTGTCCCTAGGTGTGAGTGAGAGCGTGGATGGTTGTTCATCCCTGTGTGCCCTGCGGTTGGCTTGCAACCAGTTCAGGGTGTCCCCCGCCTACTGCCCGAAGACAGTTGGGAAAGGCTCCAATACCCCCTGCGACCCTTGTGAGGATAGAGTGGATCGGGAAATGGATGGATGGATGCTTTTCACTGTTACGCCTTTATTTATGTAAAGCACATTGAGTTACCTTGTGCCATGAAGTAAATACTAATAAGAAATAAAAATGCCCTGCGATTGGCTTGCAACCAGTTCCGGGTGTACCCCGCCTGGGGTAGGCTCCAGCACGCCCGTGACCCTCGGGAGGATAAAGCGATGCAGATCGATGGATGAAATAAAGCTGCGATGGATGAAATAAAGCTCCCTTGCCATGCCTCTGTGAATCAGCATTCCAAGAAATCAAGATACAAATTTGAAATCTGGAGAAATACAGTGAATTGCACTGACATAACATCATACTGTTCTTATGAACGTAACATATATGAATTCAATAATGTTGTCCGCCACCACTGAGTTTATCATTGTAGCAGCCTAGTGGACTTGACTGCCACGTCTTTCATAGGCTGTGCCGTATGAAGAATTTTTCCTCCACTAATTCTGCTTAGTAACATGAAGCAGCGCAAACAAGATGAGATAAACATTATCCAAGCCATTCTGTGAGCACTGTTATTATATTTTATATGCTGTAGTTAATTGACGGACCACTAATCAAACTCCTTTTTCTCTACCTCCCTTTTCTCCTACCTGCCCCTTTACTCCTATTTCCATTTTCTTTCATCCAGGTGGAGCGGGAAATAGCCATTCTGAAGCTCATCGAACACCCGCATGTTTTAAAGCTACATGACGTCTATGAAAATAAAAAGTACTTGTAAGTATCAACTTTGGATGGACAAGATACAAATTGCACTTCTCACCAAGCCGTTTTGTAATATTGTCTGCGAATGTTTTTTTTTTTTTGATAACTGGAGGGTGTATTTCCCCACAAATCTCAAATATGTTTTTTTTTTTTTTTTTTTTAGGCCCAAAGTAGTCCTTTTTATTGGCTTCGTATGATTTGAGGACAACACTGTCAGCCTTGGAGAGCCCGACGCTCCATTCGTATTGGCATGGGGCATTTAATTTAGTTGCTCATGCTTGGGGAAATACTAGTAGGGAGAGAAAGTATCTCTAATGTAAACAACGTGACACACTCATCAACCGCAGAACCATTTGCAGTCGGATACATTAACCATGGAGAGTGTCGGCTGCATTACACATTGACACGCATGCAGACACATTCATGAAGCTATTTGCTCACTTTGCCTCTGGTGAATGACAAGCCCATCGGTCATATGCAGCAGTCTCTTGATCCACGGAGGACAATTTGTCAACTAAATTCAATTAGCCTTCATCGTGAGTTTTACAGATCAAATGGGATGAGGCACGCTGCACGACACGCTTTCAGATTTGAAAAGGAGCAGTACAAACGGAATATTTAGATTTGCAATGTAAGTGGATTATTTCGAGTCACATTTTGAACCATTTATCGTCGACAGTTGGTCACGAGTAGCATGACCCACTGGCTAAAGTCACTTTGCACTGAAGGCATCTTAAGTCAAAGCTATGAAGTGAAAGATAAACAGTGTAACGGTACCAGCTGTCTAACAGCGAACGATTTATGAAGCTGTTGGCATAAATCCACAGCAAGTGGTTTCCTGCCTGTTGATAGGTGAGAAGCAAATGGAAGTTGAATTGATACGCTGTGGCATCAATATTCTATTAAGGAATGCTTCATTGGCTTCATGATGTTGATACACGCGCCACCTCTAAAACGAATAGTGGCCGTAACTGTGCTCAGCCAAAGACAGCATAATGCAGATGTATAAATGAGATTTACAATACACTGGATTATTTGCGTGTAAATTTTGAAATGTTGTGCTTCATAATAAAAAAAAA
>NW_017806072.1:2859472-2864046 GCF_001891065.2 Hippocampus comes
CTGACTATTTTGTATGTAGTCATGTCATAAGAATGCCAATTAACACTTTTGAGCAATGATGCACATTAATTGAAACTATACAGTGGAAGGCAGGAAGATCGACGGTCGAATACGACACTATTGATACATTTCCAATTTTCTATTGTAAATAGAAATCATCTTTTTCAGAGTCACAGAGTTCTCAGAACTTCATTAATGGTAGCGTTATAGTTTTCAAATGTCATTGTAACATTCTTAACTGTCATACAAGTAGAAAAAGAGAACTGTTGAAGTAAAACTTGGAAAGAACGAAAAACACTGCTGAGTCTTACTTCGTTAACCCATCTCCCATTCATACTGTATAACTTTCGCATCGCATTAATTCTCTTCTTGAATACTTTGTATTTCATTTAACCTCACAAACGTTGTTGATTCATGGACGATTCCCCCAGACACACTCTCAACATCTTGTACAGTCTTCCCCAGAAGAGCGGAAGCTGTTTTTTTTCCTCCTGTAGGTGTCCCATTACCTTTTCCATATAGTTTATGGGGAATCAGCAGAGAGCGTGTATTTCACCTGCTGTCTGACATTCCGTTTGTCAGGTAGTGAAGATAAAGGGGAGGTTGAGCAGAGAATAAATGAGAGGAGGGCAGTTGAGAGCAGGACGGGGCACAACTGGCTATCGTCCCGTGGCCTATTTCATGCGGGCCTCAGCAGAGATTCATCTCCGCTTGTCCCCTTGGAGCACTGGAGCGTGGCCGTGCAGTCATGATGACAGACTGCCACCAACCTCACGTGCTCCACCTGAGTAGTGGCTGAAAACACGATCCAACCAAATACGCCGTATGTGCTTCTTCAAAAAAAGAATTCATATTCCGCTAAGCTCTACTGTTAACAATAACCACGCCAAGGATTTCCCTTAAGTCTCTTTCATGTGATTAACTGAACCAGGCTGTCATATTATAAGATCCTTGACGTCTCCTGCTACTGTGTCATTCTTCTGATACCTCCCACAGAAAGTCAGTTTGTCAGAACACTTCACATTTAAGTGCACTGGGGATAGTTAGACGATTAAAAAAAACAAACAAACATTAAAACAAACAGTGAAAGTGACCTTTGAGATAGAACATTATGGATTTTGGACATTTACATTTCATGACAATCGCTCAGACATTCATTCATCTCATAGAGCCAGTGGAATGATGAGCTCTTCGCTTGTTTCTTGGGCTTTCATAAATAAAAAAAGACACTGTATGTCTTTGCTCACAGCTTATAAATTTTTTTTCCCCATTTTTTTTTTTTTTTTTGTTTGCACTTGCTCTGATTCCCACTGCTTGTCATTCTTTTTAGGTACCTTGTACTAGAACATGTGTCCGGTGGAGAACTCTTTGACTATTTAGTGAAGAAAGGCAGACTAACGCCTAAAGAGGCCAGAAAGTTCTTCAGACAGATCATGTCTGCGCTGGATTTTTGCCACAGTCATTCCATATGGTAAGTCTTTTCTAATGAGTGTGTGTGTGTGTGTGTGTGTGTGTGTGTGTGTGTGTGTGTGTGTGTGTGTGTGTGTGTGTGTGTAATTAGTGTTTGTTTTGGGCCAGGAACAAGTGAGTTGTACTTGCTTGTTACACTTGCATGGTATATTTTGGACGTTTGTTTGCTGAACATAATCAAAGTTGTCAGTGGGCCCCACTGACTGTAGCCAGTGTTGTGAGGTTTTCCTGGTTGTATTAATGAAAGGAGGGAAAACACACTTATTTGCTCCTAGGTGGCAAAAGTAATTATATACACTGAACAAAAATATAAACATTTTCTGAATTCAAAGTTTTAACCACCACATGTGATGCGATTGGGTTATTTTGGCAAAGGGGTCATGATCACTACCACAGATGTATTGTAAAAAGCACTCATCATTTATTCACACTTCAAATCAGCAAGCCTGATGGAACAGGGTCCATACTACTCATACATAATCCAAAGTTTGGCCATCTGTCACGTGTGCATACCAACTGGTGGCGACACATGAAAAGAACTTCATTTCCCATACGTTTGTGAAAGCACACTCACAAAACAGCAAGCAAGAGGGACTCTGCCTGAAAGCTAAGTGAAATTTCATTCCGCATTATTATCACAAAAGCCTGAGTTCGTCGGGAGAAAGACGCAACCACAAGCTTTCACTTCCACAGCCGACCTTTACGTCAAGCGGGAAAGAAACTACAAACTTAAGTGTGCGAAGCCACAAAGACAGCAGGAGGGAAGAGTTTCATAGACTGGGGAATTCAAAGAGCACAAGTTAGCAAATAACCTTCGAACAGAAGCATTACCTCTCTGTGCAATCACTGTCACCCAGCATATTTTGCCAATGGTGTTTATGTCTGAACCGTGTTCACACTGTTGATGTTGCACCGGCCTTTTGAACCATCTCCTTGTACTAAAGTGTGTTCACCGCTCTCCTTGCTGTCTGCCATTTTAGAAAGAAATACGTAAATTGACTGTGTCATAATTCATTGCGATATGGCCCAGATTAATAAAAATCTCTCATCTCTTTACACCACCCAACCCTACATGAAAGTATGCACAGTAATGTATACATACACTATGTGGTTGTATGTGTTGCACTGATATTTCTTCAAATGCACAATTATTTTGAAGAGAGCCTGAGTAATTTTGAAATGTTTTCATTTAAAATGGTTATTCTCCCTACATTTCAGTGCAAATGTTCAATATGAGAATAGAAAGAAAATTGTTCTTAAAAGTGATGTACTTAATTCTATGAGCTCAAATATCATCAGTGTATCATTTGCATGGAAACACAAAACACACACAGACAAACGCAAACAATATTATCGTTAATCATGATAGTTTCAATGTATTGTTTTATTGCGATAGGCCGACATGCATGTACTATATGCATGGATCATGCCAACATGAGCGTTGTACTGTGCTGCGTCACGCACATCCTTCCATCAGTGTGCCTCCTGCCGAGAGAAGAAGAGCCGCACCGACTGGGGAAGCCGATGCTGTGCGCTAAATGACCATGAGATAGATTTGTATATTTTTTTATTTGCCGCTAGGGCAGTTCAAAGGAAACATTGTAATTGCATTGTTTTTCAAGTGAGTATCTCGGGTTGAATTTCTATTTGATTCCGTGCAGGTGACTTGCTTGATATGCTTTGCACACTTCATTTATCGTGAAAGCAATTACGTTCTGGCTGCTGCTATTTAATAATTAAAGCTATGCCGGAGCAGTTCTATATAGCAAAAGCCTCTGCAAAAGGCTTTCGATCGGATGTTACTTGTGTTATTGTGCAGGTAGGGTAGATTTAGTCTCGCATCATAAATAGTTAAGAATGGAATTAAGATTTAAAGCTTTTGTACGACTGATCTGTCTTGCCTTGGGCAAAGAAAGTCCGAAGTGACTAATTAGTGGGGGTAGTACGGATTAATCCAATTAGGGTAAAGTACCTGACATCTAGTGCATGCACACATGCAGATTATCACGGAGCTTTTGTGGTGAGATTCACCAGCAGATTTATATGCCGTCGTCTTTTTTCACTGGCTGCTCAAATCCGCCCGCTAACACTCTTGGAAAAAGATGCCTTGTAAGTCATCTTGAGGCGGATTCTCCCTCATTCCCCCTTCAATCCTCAATTAGAGGCAAACACACAGGCAGGCGCAAGGAGTCCTCCTCACCTCTCTCGGCTAATGAGATCCCAGCAACCCCTCAATAAAAAAAGCATTTCCGCAATCATTTCTTCCATTTCTTCTTGACTGCACAGGAGACGCACGCAGACCATTAGAACTGCTGCCATTCCTATCTGACTCACCATGCGAGGGGTGGGTGGTAGTGGGGCTAAACACATGCTGCCGAGCCCGCATCTGCACACCTGCTTTGGCCTCCTGCTTCTGTTGGCCGCCCACGTCATATTTCCAAATATCTCTTGCCATGTATGAATCTACAGCGCAATTTGCACCGAAGAAGAATTGAGTGAATTTAAATCAATTTGTAGGAAGGTACTCCACAATATTTGATTTATTAAGAGCTACTAAATGGCAGTTCACATCTGAGATTGAGAATTACTTGGACCTATTTCCTTTATTTAAAAAGAATAATTAAAAAAAAAAAAAAAAAACGGAGCAAGCTGTTGCAAGTTCCGCCTACAAACATGTTCTTCCACTCACAATTATCAGAGTGGCCACATAGATTTCTGATTAACGAGTAAAAACGTTTGAGGCTATGTATTATATGTACGGTATTTATTGTATTGTGTGTAGGTGGAAAACTTGATTTCTGCTCCCTGCTGGAGCAGCCAGAAGTTCCACTGACACGGTGGTCCGGCATGCATTCAAAAGTTGTCGACAGGTTCGCTCTCATACGCCAAAACGTAGTCGGCAACGCAGTACGGCAGTCACGTGCCAAACCATAATCGTCCACAGGTTGGGCCCATGATGCCCAAGACCGTTGCGGAAATACACAGGCTGTTTGGGAAAATTTGCAGATTTTCCCGAAATTCCCGATGGCCACCACGCCCCTGCACACACACACACACACACACACACACACACACACACACACGTATACGTGTATATATATATA
>NW_017806072.1:2868852-2880620 GCF_001891065.2 Hippocampus comes
TATATATATATACACACACACGTGCGTGCGTGTGTGTAGTGCATTTGATTTGTTTTTTTTCTTCCTAAGCAAGAGCGGTTTGGTACAATCTGGCTCCCACGGTTACTCTGTCTGCATCAACTTCCTATCACAACCCCAGAACACAATGTTTGTGTTCCACTATGAGCAGAAAGGCTTGTATTGATTTTTTTTTTTTTGGTCAGTGTCACTGCTGTGAAGAGCTTCTGACAATCACTCCAAGGTCAAGAGATTCAACAACACACATTTTCGATGCTCCCCAGTCACTTTGTCCTCCCACACTGTCACATGTTGGTCATGCAGAGTTTTCCTCGACCGTGTTATGCATTTTCATGACTCTGAACCCCCAAACCAATTAGAGAAAAAGAACAGGCATCAACGACAGACTCCACCACGGCCACAACCTGATCAGAGCTTTGTCACCATGTTATTTTCGTAATGGCACCTGTGAGTCAGTTATCAACTCTATCTATATGTGTGAGTTAAATAATAACTGAGTTTGTGTGTGTTTGGGTGGGGAAGAATGGCTGTTCCCCAAAATCCAACTCCCTAATTACATCCGAGAGAGGTGAGATTGACTTGATGGGACCAATGCATGATTCACCTGTTGCATTTAAGTCATCCACAAGCATTGGCATGTCCATCTTCCATCTACTGTAGACCTCTCGGGCCAGAGCTACACACATTATAAAAAAGGAAAACAGACAAGAGTCAACCCCATTCCTCACCTCCCTTACAACTTCATTTCATAACTTTGCTGCTGTGAATTGGGAATTTCTCCATTGCGAGACTAATAAAGGTTTTCTTATCTTATCTTATCTTATCTTATCTTATTTGGCACATGCATTAGTGATTTGACATTCAAGTCAGTCTGCATTTACAGCAACAATCTGCCAAATGTCCTGCGGCCCTCAATTAAGAAACCTCTGTAATATCCCACAATGTCTATTGTGGTCTGGATCATTGAGTCTATGCCAACATCAGGGACTGTTACATGCCATATATGACACAGAGTGACTACCCCCTCTCTTGGTAATTAGTATCATGATTACTCCGTCTGGCAATTGCTAAGGTGTATGTATTCTATTTCACCTTTGATACCATGCGCACAAAGAGGAACAATCATCATTTAAGTGTGTAATCGGGAAAGTCGTATTGAAATGCACTTGTAATTTTGCGTGTCTTTTTGGTCCCAATTTTCGGTGTCGTCTTGTAACGTCTTTCTCTGACGTGCATTCAGCCACTGTCCTTTTTTCTGCAAGTTTATTCATGGAGATTTACTGTAATTATTTATGTGTGCATTCATATTTCAATACATTTCTGACTGTATTTAATGCTCTTGATATTTGACTATGTATGATACGACAAATCTTCCTGTCTACCTGCACTATTGCAAGGAATGAAATTCCGGGCTGGTTCTCAGCAACTGATTGAAGCAGAGCCCACAGCCTTTTTGGAGAGCACGTTTTTAATTGGGTCAAAAGAAACCTAAACTCTTTGAGAAGGAAATTAAAGATAAATTCAGAAGGATGACAGAAAGATGTGCTGTAGGCTGAAAGGGTGCATTTCAAGTCATAATGATGTTAAAAGCTCCACTCGAGTATGGTAATGGTAACAGCATGGTTTCAGCTTTTAGTGTTAGCTTCAAGTGATACTGTATTACTGATGATGCACGCAGCTCAGAATACAACTTCAACTTTATCTGATTCAAAAAAAAAAAGGCAACTATAATTGCAAAATTTGTCAAATACACGAATATGACTTGCTTTTGGATGAGGAACAAACATTTTGGAAATTATAATTATAGCATATTTTACACACCATATTGTGCACCTAAAAGCATTCAATTTTCTCAAAAGCTGCAAGTAAACCTTATCATCTGATGTGCCTTATATAATATATGGATCAATATTCTGATTTCATGGACATAGTCTTTTAAATGTTCTGTAAAGAGCATTGATACCGCTGCAGCGGTTGTGAAAGCGCTACATATATATAAAGAGCAAGAGAGAGAGAGAGAGAGAGAGAGAGAGAGAGAGAGAGAGAGAGAGAGCGCTGTATTGTAGTGTATTTTATCTAGTGAATGCATTGTGCAACCTCAGCCACTATTAAAGGTTCTATTTTATGCGCCTTATAATGCAGTGCGTGCTATATCTAAAAACAGTTTTAAAATAGGCCTTATACTCCGAAGCACCTTATAGTGCGGAAAAATCACAAGTATGGCAGAACTATTTAGTTGAATGATCTCCATGAGGACGAGGCCAGTACAAAATGGTGTGTGCATGCACGTGATCACAGCCACTTGGTCTTAGAATGTAAGAATTATGGCAGATTAGCTGTGATGTTAACCTTGCTGAGACAGCATGCAGATATACAACACATACAACTGGTACAACTCACCATAGAGCTGTTATTGAATTCAACCACCATCAAACATGAATAATATTGATGTTTTCTTTTTTTCCTGTGCTGTGTTTAGTTTCTTACCATCATATTTCATTCATTCAGTCTTTTCGAGTAGGCTACCAGCTTACATATTTCTGGTAGGCAACAGAGTAAGCAGTCAAGAGTTTTACATCAAGCTAAAACAGCATATTTGTGCAAGGCTTGCTGTATAGCTGAGATTACAGGAGGAAGGTGCTGTTGTGACACTTTAATGTCTCATTAGGGAGACACTTCATCACATTATCACATTATAGATACCCACCAACCAATAATTCTACATCCCTTGTGATGCACTTTGTTCTCTGACACTGTCAGTAAATGATTTCATTTGTGTCATGTTACTTGTTTGGATGCACCTCTTGAGGCTATTTCGGTTTCGCGTATGTTTGAGCTGTGATCCCACGCTGAATAAAGCAATGTTTACGGGTCTTTCAGATCACAATTTAGTGTGCTTGTTTGTATCTTGAACGGATGGTCAGAGAGTACTTAGAAATTCATGAGCTATTTGATGTATTGTTAAACACCAAAGAACTTTGGCCACCCTCTTGGGCAATACAGCCATCAAAGCTATTATAAAGTCACATAAAGTTTTAAAACAAAGAAACTGGGGAGTTCAAAGTGTTTGTTACACTGGTGTCACTGTAGGCTCTTAAGGGATAAACTTAAGCCACCAAGCAAGGAAGTTTTATGATAAATACTGTTAAGAGAGGAGAAAACAAACAAACAGAAATCTATTAGCCAAAATTCAAACCAGTGGAAATTTTGCAGAAAAAAATTATTAAATCAGGCTTGTAGTGCTTGAGGATTTGATTTTTGAAACAGACAAGATGGACAAGGTTTTATTATAATTATTATTAATTAATTTTAATTAAATTACCACACCAGTTATTTGATGAAATTAATACAAAGTACATATTAAAACTAAATATGTTTTCTTGTAATTGTAATTTTAATTCTGTTATTTATAATTAACCAATTAACCAGTTATCGTTACACAAAGAAATACAAATGATTTAAAAATACAGTTTAACTCTATTCAATTGTTTATTTTACTTTTCTCATACAAATAACCCGTATGAGGGAAAAATGGCCAAGTGATGCAACAAAAGTTACAGGACACGTTGTGGTGCTTGAAATTATGTAGCAGGCTGTAAGTGGCCTGCAGGCCACAGTTTGACAACCCTGTTTTCTTTTTTTTTTTTTTTTTTTTTAAACACATTTTCTTTCGCCGGTCATGATAGTTGCATTCTCTACAGTCAAAATACAGTTCTACCCCAATGTTAATATGACATAATTGTCATCATACTATAGTACACAACATTAGTTTCCTTTCTATTCTAGCCTATTCTTAAGATGTCAAGATCCAGATTGATATCATATAGTCACATCAAAAGAGTTCTCCACAGTATCAATCTCTGCTGGGACTGCTTCCACTTGCTGTCGAAGGAAAATGACATCACAGTGCCAAAGGGCTCAGGTGACGACCTATTACGGCTCACCCGTTTTCTGCATGTTGTCATGTGACGTTCGCAAGCTATTATTGTACAGAACATTTTTGACTTGACTTCCCCCTTTATGTCTGAAAGGGACAAGCGAGTAAATTGCACAATAAGCCAATTTACACTGAATGCAGTATGAAAGCGGCTACAGCGTGCCAATGTGATGCAAAACCACCTGACAGCTAATCCCTCAGGATAGGGAACAAGCTGCACAGCATCTGATGCCATATGAGGTTAAATGTCTGCTGTGATGTTGCAATGTCCAAAGGCAAATGTGTACAGATGTTCTCCTTCCGACATCATTTGTTTCAAGCGGTGAAAGTATACTTGGTGACATTCTGATGAATTTCTGTACATTTCCGTCTCTTTGCCAAAAGTGTAAAGGTTGGAGGGGGTGGAGGGGAGCTGTGCATCGACCAGCGGAGGGTTGGGGTGGGTTGCCACTCCCAAACCATGTGCAGGTTGTCTGCGAGTTAACGATACCTGATAAGTGCAGCACAGAAGCCACTGCCAACTTCCGTTTATACAGCAACCCCTCAACATACATATTGACAGAATGCATGTTTCTGGAGTAAACCAACAGTCTCCTCCTCTTCCTTGGTTCATCTCCTCATCATATAGTGACATTTTGCAACTAGTAAACCATGTAGTCCTGTCATGCCCAGTTTAGAGTTTAGAGTGATTGCATGGTTTCAAATGAGAAGATAGAAAGATAACAAAATCTAAAAATATTGACTTAAAATAGTAACCTGAATAATGATACAATATAGAAAGCTCTCTCCCTACTCTCTCTTGCTGACTGTCTCTGTACCGTCAACCAAAAGGCAGACAACTAAGCATTGAGTTTTATGCATTTTCTAAAAAAACGTAACGGGATACATTTCTGCAGGTTATATCATTCTAGAAGGATAGACCACTTAATTCTTAACTGAGCTTGGCTCTTGTTTGCTGAAAAGGCTACCTATGAGGCTACCTATCTGTCATATGCCACTCAATAGGATATAGTTCAGTGAAAGATGGTGTACGCTCGGGGTGGGCGATATAGCCTCAAAATAACATCACAGTATTTCTGACATTATAGTTAAAATGGTAAATCAATACTGAGCAATATATTTGTGAACGCTGCTTCACAACAACAGCCTTTTTATTGATTTTTTTTTTTCGGCCACCCTTCTTTTCCATTCAAATGTAAACACCGTGGAAATCTAGTGCAGTTGTATAAATTACACAGTTTGAACTGGAAAAAATATTCAGGTCATGTTTTCTCTCCCTCGCCAACTTTGTTATTCATGCAGAACAACGTGCGTAGTTCTGGTGCGAGGCAATGAATGACAGAATACATCACTTCCCGACAGTGTAATTTTTGCAATATTTAAACCGCTAATATTGTAGACGTTTTATATCCAGAAGAACCCTCGCGTACACTACGACATAAGTTCAAAAACCTGAGTGCGCTTGCTTTTAAGTCAGTATGTGTTATCCTCAAGGTCTGTACAACCTAATGGTGACGAAAACCTCTTCGTAAACAATTGTAGGATGGCACATTTGCTACTCAGAGGCTCGCTCCATCCTGAACATTTAATTCTTCAAATTAAAATCCTTCATTTGTAGGTACGAATGACGGATTAGGTATAAATGTTAATGTTAAAGCTGGTTTTCAGCATTTGCCTCTGCTAATAAGGCAGGGTTCTTGGGCCCTTTATAATGTACAGTAATTCTTGTAATAGCTTGACTCTTTAAACAGCTGTCCAATTGAACACAGAAATGCAATAACACAAGCAGGACAATCTTTTTTTTTTTTTTTTGGTCTTTTTTTCCGGTGGGCTCTTTCATTGAAGGTAATAGGACCCCCTTGCTGTGTTTAGTGATAATAAATGGCAGCTAATGAACTTCACCTCTGTGGCAGGCTCCCCTTGGTGTGCTTTACTCGGCCAGTTTGCTGATGGCTGTCTGCGAGATGAAAGGAATGGGATTCCTGGAGGAGTGGGAAGGGAAATGGAAGAAGAAAAGGGCACAGTAGGGGGCTGTCACACTGTGTAGCACTCCGGCCTTGAGGTGGGAGCCTCTGGTTTGTACATGAGTTAAATGAAAGGAGCAGGTGATGCAGCAAGCAGGGGTCCGTGCGCTAAAGGGTGAGGGTGCTGAGTTGCAAGAATGGACGTGACCCTCTGGTGTTTGTTCAACCGCCTTCATCCCTTCACCTTTACTTACTTTGTAGAACGCCTGTGAATTGTGTTCATGTCTCATTAACTTCGGCATGCTTCCGTCTGTCTTGTTTCAGCCACAGGGATCTGAAGCCAGAGAACCTGTTGCTCGATGAAAAGAATAACATCAGGATAGCAGATTTTGGTATGGCTTCTCTTCAGGTTGGAGACAGTCTTTTGGAAACCAGCTGCGGGTGAGTACTTTCGAAAATATTCTCATGCATGCTTCCAAATGAACATAGGAGGGTTGCAAAGGTGCAAACTGACATTTGGAGGTGCCCGTGTATTGTGCCTTTTCTTGGTGCTGTGTTCTCTAAGCCGCCGTTTTGTGGCTGGTTGAGCTCTTGAGGAAGGACAGAGGGTCTGTCTCACAGTGTGCCAGGGCTGCGGGCAGGGCCAGGGCCGTGGCCACACATTATTGTCTCCCCGCATCAGTTTGGGGTTTTATGATGTGCTCGTCACGACCATGCTGGGCCCATCAATACCACAATGACTGCAATGAAGTGGAAAAGTCACTTTCAAAGTGGGAGGACTCCACACAAATTTTAATGAACCCCAAAGTGTAGTGACAAGTGTGCAGGCTCAGTGCTCCAAAAATAAAACCGTAACGCCGACTTAATTTCACGTTTGGTCCATAAAGGAGCTGCACTGATATGTCAAGAACATAAACACAGATGTCGATACAGTGTCATGAAATACAGTACAAGTACATGAACAGTAGCCTGTAGCTTCAACACAGCTCTTCAGTCTCCCCACCCCAATTATTTGTCCCACGTAGGAGAATGAACCATAATTAATTGTGCATGCAATGTTTTATCCAGGCGGCCCGGTGGTCCAGTGGTTAGCGCATTGACCTCACAGTGCAGAGGCACTTCAAGTCAATTCCATCTCCGGCCTCCCTGTGTGGAGTTTGCATGTTCACCCGGGCCTGCGTGGGTTTTCTCTGGGTTCTCCGGTTTCCTCCCACATTCCAAAAACATGCATGGCAGGCTGATTGAACTCTCAAAATTGTCCCTAGGTGTGAGTGTGAGCGTGGATGGTTGTTCGTCTGTGTGTGCCCTGCGATTGGCTGGCAACCGGTTCAGGGTGTCCCCTCCCTACTGCCCGGAGACGGTTGGGATAGGCTCCAGCACCCCCCGCGACCCTTGTGAGGATAAGCGGATCAGAAAATGGATGGATGGATGGATGGATGGATGTTTTATCCAACCATTCATCTGTGCTTCCATGTTTTCGACTCCTTCGCCAATTTCAGGGTCAAAGGGAGCTGGAGCTTATCCCAGCTGACTTTGGACAAAAAACAAATACAATTCACACTCACACTGTCACTGAATCGGAAGTGAGCCCATTGGTTTGTGACCATTCGAATACCCTTAGCATTGTTCAAAATAACGTGATATTTGCCGAACAAATGTGTGCCTTGGCTCAATCAAGGTTGGAAATCACTGCAATGGATGTATGGAGTAATGGATGGATGGATGGATTGAAGGCCATGTGAAACAATTGCTGTTTTCGAATCACCTCACAAAGCTTGATATCTAGTAAAGATTTGCTCACTAATAAAGTTGTTGTTGAAATAACATATGAAATGGGAAAAAGAAGAAAAATTAAGCTTATAAAAGCAACATTTGCAACAGTAGCTTCAAACCTCATTCCCCTCACCCACATCCCTCGCACACAGTAATTAATATACAACACTGATGATATGTGACCACGTATCGTGATACGTGGTCACATACCTCGCCATGAAATACCACTTTTATTCCCAGTTGATTTGGGTGTTTTTAAATTGTAAGTGTGTGGACCATGAAATACCACTTTTATTCCCTGTGCCAAGTTGATTTGGGTGTTTTTAAATTGTAAGTGTGTGGATGGTTTGTGACACAAGTTGAAACTTACCCGTTTGTTCTCAACAGCATTGCGCCAAGTGACTAGAGTCACGGTGGCCCATTAAGCTACATGATAATTGTGATAATTTATCCACCTGTTGCGCTGACTGCTCAAATAAACAACGGTGTCACTCTGGCTATGTGGAAAAAGTAACACCGCAACATAATCCCCGTTTTTAATAAACGTGCGTGCGTGTGTGTGTGAGAAACAGAGGAGACAGTGAAGCAGCGCAGGTGAATATTGCTGATCGTATTTAAACAAACACAGATGTGAATGACCATTTATCGAGTCCGATAAAAGTATCGTGTCCATTTTGTCTTGTCAATATAATAACTATCGTGACAGGTACGTGTATTTGTTCCTCTTCCTTTCTGTTCTTTTAATGCCTCTTGATGACACTGGTCTTTTTGTTGGAATATACATGCCAAGAAAGCCCCGAAAAGCTGAAGAAAATGACACCAGATATTTGATAAAATTGGGTGTTGAAAGGCGACTGAGGTTTCACACAGAGAAGACAGCCAGTAGTAGTGCGAGAAAGCTTTGATTTAATTCAAACTTGAATGACTTCAGGGGCGTTTGACATGACGGTGTACAGTGACTAATATGTTTGCAGTACATGTAAACCATAATTCCCTGGTGAGGAAGAATATTCCCTCAGTGCTTACATCACGTGACACCAGGCATGCAAGCCCTGTGGCATCTGTCCCAACCTCAGCCCTAATTCTGCTCAGATTATCCCGCCAACCGAAACCGGACACTCTAAAACACACGCAACATGAAAACATGCACTGGGTACTGACAATGTTTTGTTTGTTCATCCCTGGCCTATGTGTATGTGCTATGAAAAAGTATTTGCCTCCTTCTCAAATTCTTATTAACATTTACTTGGCCCTGGGTGAAAATGTCATTTCCCTCTTTATTAAGTCATGTATTCACTGGCTCATCAATCACATTTTTTCAGAAAGCTGAGTTAATATTTACTGACCACACCCAACACAAGTCTGATTATTTCCAGACCTTTTCAATCAAGAACACATTTAAAAAAAAAAAAAACCTGTCCGGCAAAATGAAGTTGGCATAAAGATCTCAAGAAACTGCAACCAAATGCCACGATCCAAAAATATTCAAGAACAGGTGAGAAATAAAGTAAGAGGAATCAGTCAGTCCAGAAACGGTCAAAAGCCATCCCTAAAGCTTTTGGACACCATCAAACTATGGTTCAAGTGAATATCCACTGATAAGAAAAAACAAGAACTGTGGTAAACAGCCGGCCATCAGAAATGACCCGAAGAGCACAGCGACAACTCATCCAGGAGGTCACAAAGGAGCCCAGGACAACATGTAGAGAAATGCAGGCCTCTCTCGCTTCAGTTAAAAAACACTGCTGACCAAAAACATCATCTTACTTTTGTGGGGAAAAAAAGAATGATTTACTAGACATAAGAAAATATTTTATAGACCAGGGGTAGCCAACCCCTGGTCTATAAAACACATACGCAGGCACGCACAGACACCGAGACGAGCGAAAGCCGGAACTTCACTGAAGACGAGCGAAATCGAAACACACTAACTATGCCCCCCCCACCTTATGCCTCCCCCCTCCAAACGCCTCCTCCCAACGCTTGACTTGGGACCAGTCCGCTGGCTCCGGGTCGATCGCATTGATGTATTGGGCACCCCTACCTTTAAAGCTGACTAGCTTAGCGCTTAGCGCTAAGCACCATTGTTTGCGTATGAGTGGTGATTCAGTTGTCATCTGATTGGTTGCCCTGTATGTCAATCCGGTGATTCAGTTGTCATCTGATTGGTTGCCTTTTATGTCAATCAAGTAACGGGATTGATGATAGGCTGACGTAGTTAGTTGTGTGTATTTAGCGCCATTGTTTGAATGGCAGCGCTACTGCCGAGGCGTTTTCGATGCGTGTCATGTGAAAGCCGCATTGAACCAGCCAAAGAGCCGCATACATGGCACATATGTATTACTTTTGCCACTGGTAATAGAGATGACTGTCGATGATACTGGTTCCATATAGATTTGGGGAGTCTCTAAACACATACATTAATGCAGAGATGGTAGATAAGCGGAAGCATTGACAAGTGCATACATGCAGTATATGCATGCATTTGTCTGCACAAGCCCAGTTCGTCGGCGCTTGCTGTTGGTTTGTAGACATTCGGCATTTTGTTTTCGACAAATGGCATGCTAGTTTAAACTCAAATTGCAAATACTTACAGTAAGTGCTCTGAGAACAGATTACCATTACATACAAATATTTTTCCACATTTCACATCGCTTGATCAGGAAAATGTCCCTTTATTTATGTTTAGATTTTCTTCATTATTAATCTATCCAGCATGAGAGATCACACTGTTTTTGTTTTTTTTTTTTTTTTATGACGATGTAAGTTTCATGGGCATCTACAATGTGGATTTGACACTATAAATGGAAATCATTACTCTTTGTATTGAACATTTATGTTGGTAATCTTTGCAATATTATTCACTCGACACTTGATTGGGTGTAACCGTATAAACGTGTCTCACTTCAAAAAAGCCAATAATGTTTTGTTTTAAATCAAGCATGAATGAAGGAGCATGGATGCTATACTGTCTTGTTTTATTGCCATTTTTGTTTTATAAAAATGTGACAACTCAACACAAAGCTCAATATTATACTGTGCAGTTCTGTAAATTACAAGTAAATAATTGATTGAGAATTTAACAAATGTTATATTTACTGTGGGTGACTGGTTAGTACATCTACCCTCACAGTGCAGATGTCCTGGGTTTGATCCCGGCCTTGGGCTACCTGTGTGGAGTTCGCATGTTCTCCCCGTGCCTGAGTGAGTGTTCTCCGGGTACTCCAGTTTACTCCCACATTCCAAAAACACGCAGGGTAGGTTGACTGAACACTCTAAATTGTCCCTCGATGTGATTGTGAGCGCGAATGGTTGTTTGTCTATGTATGTGCCCTGTGATTCGAAGACAGCTGGGATAGGCTCCACTGCAGCATACCCACGACCCTCGTGAGGATAAGCAGATCAGATAAGGGCTGGATGGATGGATATTTCCTGTATATCACTGTAATAGTGTCAAAATGACAAAAGTTCATCTCTGTGAAGACAAAAATTGTCGACTCTTCAACCTAATGTGGGAGTGAGTGAAAAGATGTACTGTAGTGTGTGAAAAACCTTAAATGTAAAATTATGCCAATTGGAAGTGTTTCTAAACCTTTTTAAATGCCTACTAATACTTTCTGTCTCTGAAGAGAAATGACTCATGTCCCTGTCCCAAACGGCATGCAAAGCTAAGCCAGATCTCAGGCTTGTTTTACCCGCACTCATCTGCATAATGTACTGATGCACTTGCAATCAAGAAGGCTGAATTCGTATGGGCTCATGTGTAAACTTCCCCATTGACATGATGATGGTGGTGGTGTAACGGGCCAACATTATGACAGCCAGCGGGGGCGGGGAAAACAGGCCTGCCATACATGAGTAAACACACAAACAAGCCAATAAATGGGAGCCATGTTAATCCACATTACTCTCCTTATTGCTATTAAATGAGACTGAAGGAAGTGAAAGCTGAGGAAGCCTTTTCTTTGTTCTTCGTTAAAAAACAATAAAGGTGATATACCGGTATGATATATATGTAATAAATAAATAAATAAAATATACATACATATATATATATATATATATATATATATATA
>NW_017806072.1:2880648-2881251 GCF_001891065.2 Hippocampus comes
TATATATATAGACTCTATACGTACAGAACATACATATACATGTCTGAGTCTCTTCTATCTAATGTGTGTATGATGTGCTCGATCAAATTGTAATATTGCAAGTGGCTAGGCTATCATCCATGGAGCAAAACCTTGCAAAGTAGCTCTTTAAATCTATATGTAATATTGATGTGTCAATCTCGCAATTGGCTTTACCGTCAGCCCATCCGGTATACTGGAAAGATCAGAGACGATGCCCTTGCTGTAGAGAGTCGGACGACTTAAGATGGTCTGAACTTCCTGAAGCATATCTTGATCTGTGTTCACTTAAGACATTGCCTGTATGGCTGCGGAGGCTCAAGTGTCAAGAAGAGAATGAATGACATTCCTTCAAGTTTTCTTCTCCCTTTGACTTTGCATGAGTTTACTAATTCCTTCTTGTGTTTCTGCCTCCCCAACAGCTCTCCACACTACGCATGTCCAGAGGTCATCAGGGTGAGTCAGCAAGCTTCCTCACTGTGGATCTATTTGCCATTTTCTGCTTCGAAGTGCCCTGAGAGGGGATAAAAGAAGTCTACATATCCCTTTTCAAATGCACACACACACACACACACACACACACAC
>NW_017806072.1:2881917-2882732 GCF_001891065.2 Hippocampus comes
AACCAAGTGTAGTCATCCGAAATGATGTCTACACAAAACCGTAGAGAGACTTCCGAGCAAGAAAGACCAACAGAATCAACATAGCCTGACTGCTGTGCTCAAAGCAAACTTGAGAAAAATGAAGTATGCAACCATGGCTTAAATCCACTATAGGCTGAGTACTAGTTTAGCTTAGATGGGCACTTTATAATGTTGTATTGCTCTGTTTTGATTCCATAAAAAGAGCTGTTAAAGCAGCTGTTGTGTGACAAAATATTTTTTTCACTGTTGTTGATGGACAGTAATATTGTGTGAGAGATTATGTGTGAATAACTGCTCCAAGTGAAAAACATTCATGTAAAATTGAAAATCGAAATTGTTATTTCAGTAAATATTTGCATTTTGCACATAGAAAACTGATTCATGATTCCATGTTGATGAGAGCATTAAAATGGGTACAAATTTGACAAAAAATATAAAAGGAAATTCAGAAATTATAAAAAATGCATGAGTAATCATGATTAATTTTTAGTTAATTTGCGTTAATTATGACAGTTGCATTTTTAATTACCGTATTTTCACAACCATTCGGCGCACCGTATTGTTGGGCGCAGTCTCACTAACGGGTGCTATTTTGGTATTTTACACATAGACAAAACGCACTGTATTATTGGGCGCAGTTTTACAGTGGTAAAACATACGCCAGCTTAAACATACGGCATGCGTGCACGCACGCTAAAAACACGTTAGCTTGAAGCATACGGTAGCATGCTAAGACATACGGATACACGCTAAAAACACGTTTTTAAAAAGGCAACGGAAGCAAAACTGAGTTC
>NW_017806072.1:2883643-2895350 GCF_001891065.2 Hippocampus comes
TGTGTGTGTGTGTGTGTGTGTGTGTGTGTGTGTGTGTGTGTGTGTGTGTGTATTTTAACCCTCAAGATGGGGAGTGAAAATAACAAGGCTGTGTTCAGAATCAACCTATCACAAGTAAGAGTACAATCTAAACTGAGTACACTCACCACAGTTGTCATTGGTCATGACTTTTAAATTCTGATTTGTCAGTTCTAAAGAAAACGAGTGAGTCAGACCAAGAGTCTCTACATTTCGGAAGCAGTCTACAGCTCTTGGACGTGTAATGTTCCACAATGCAGCACAACAGGGAAACTCACACTGTACTGTGTTTGTGGCGCAACACCAAACAACCATGGGGACAGGCAAACAGAAAGCAGGAAGCGCAGAGACAGAAGCCTGTGGTGCTTACCAGTAGCAAAATGACATGGCAGGGAAGTCAAAGGCAGTTTGAGTCAAGAACACGAGATTAATCCAAGGAGAATCATGGAGAGTCTTGCATGGGCGCAGAAGAACTATCTGGCAATGACATAATTAGTTAACAGCAGAGGCCTGAATCATAGTTGATTGTTGAGTTTAAGTGCATCCTTGTGAGCAGCGTTTATATATATCACAAAAACCTAGAATTTGGACATGGGGTGTATGGGCATGTTTTGGTACATACAGTGTCTCAACAAAGGTAAAAGCGGGGCCCTGCCTTAGTCATATTAGCAGCAATAGTAGAGAACATAATGTAATATTTTCCTTTGGGATAATAATACTGTATGTCAGAAAATATCCCTCAGACTTTAGCGATGTTAATGGATCAACAAAGCGATGCCAGGGAAATGCTTTAGGCATACTGAGCTTGGCCATGCAAATTTAAAAGAGACTTTTAGGAGTTGTGGGTCATGCCGAGCTATTGCAAGGGATTGCCAGAGTGAAAACATAGTGCTATAAATGTGAATAATCTCCCCCTTGATGTTGTTTTGTCTCTCGTTGTCCGTTCATCATCTGCTCTTCTACAAGGCTTCCTCTTCAGGCATCTGTCTTGTTTCACTAATGCTAACATTAACACTCTCGTCTTCAGGGGGAGAAGTATGATGGGAGGAAAGCGGACGTCTGGAGCTGTGGGGTCATTCTTTTTGCCCTATTGGTGGTGAGTCTACCAACTTGTTCTTTGCGAACTGAAGCTGTCTGGTTGCACCGATTTGGACAATATCGTGTCACAGTTACGATGCTCGTTGTTTACTTGAGGCAGACTCAAGTTGGATAAGAAAGTGTAAGTGTCCTTGATTGCAGTCGCATGGGTCAGAGAATTAATGTCGCATTGCTCAAACACCCTCAAGCTAATTTTGCATCCCAAGACTCATTGCAGGACTCATAAGAGTGCCTTTCTGTCCAGCTTCATGATGTATGTGCTCTCCCAGACATTCGGCCCCGCAGATCTATTTCATCAACAGCTGGGCTTTAGTTCCCGCATACTCCTTCTGCATGAATAATTAATGCAGTGAAACTGCAAGAGGACAGCTCAAAATGAACACCATTGCCGCCAGAGTGACTCTGGTCAAAGACGTCTTTGTGTTTTTTGGGTTTATTCTCCTCATTCGTGCGTGTATGTGCACACGTGTCTCACCCCGGCATTGGAGCATTGGATTAATCTTACAGAATCGAACATTGTCTTAACAAAGCAAGTTTTGGCCCATCACTTGCTCTCCACCTTTGATCCAATGTGGCTGCACATTGCGAGATTTTTGTGGATGTATGTGGCGTTCTCCGGTCGTTAGACCAAGCTCAGAACATCGCTTACATATAAGCACGCCCATGTTACTCCACCACTCCACATTCATCGGCGTGTTTCTTTTAATTGTCTTCATTTTTTTCACCACCATCTCTCCACCCTGCGGAGTTTGCTGTTCATCACGCAGCCACATCTGTGGGATGTCAGCTCACTCTGATAAATGGCTTTGATAATGCTTAATGAACAAGGTAAATGCCAAAGTGGGGTAATTATTAGAAATGCCCTTGTTTTTATGTTACTGCTGATGATTATTTATTTTTGCATCATTGCTGAAGAGCAGATTGTTCCCATTTGAGAATTTAGAAGATGAGAGAGAGAGAGAGAGAGAGAGAGAGAGAGAATGTATTAAATTACAAAGGATTAAAAGCGGAATTATGTTTTTATTTCACAGAGCCAACCTATTAAATTTGCCATTAAATCAAGTGAGAATAAATTCTTCTGCAATATTCAATTACAACCTCCACACATTTCTCCTTTTCCAATTTCAGGGAGCATTGCCATTTGATGACGACAACCTGAGGAATCTGCTGGAGAAAGTGAAGTTAGGAGTGTTCCACATGCCCCACTTTATCCCTCCAGACTGTCAGAACCTCCTGCGGGGCATGATCGAAGTGGATGCCTCCAAAAGACTAACGGTCAGTGACGTGAAGAGGCTAGGCTGCGTGAGCACCTTTGCTTTGGGCTGCTGTTTACCTGTCAGCCAATGGCATGTTTGTAAACAAAACAATGGTAGGGAGCACATAGTATGAAAACTTCTGGATTTTCTCTTAGAACCGGATGCACTTTTTAACTTCCTTGTTTTATTTTTTATTTTTTTCAAACCCAGGCAGTGTTAGAATCTACAACCACTTTTGATCACTATTGTGCTGCAATGTTGTAAGTGGGCATTGTTGGATCCTAGCTGAAACAACATTCCTGTGGTAAAAAAGGCAAAAAGGGGATTTATGTGGGCATCAGTGAGAACAACCGATCAGAGCTGTCCAGTGTCGCTGCCGATATATCTCTCCTGCCAAGTCTTTCCGTCACTTTTGTCTCATTTGCTTTTTTCTTTCCTTCCAAACCTCTGTTGCTCATCCCACTGTGCAATGCTTGACCCTTTCTACACAGCGTCTGATCATTTTGGAAAGGTAGATGGATGATGTGAGGGGAAAGAGTCAGCGGGGAGAGTTTGGACAAAGGCAGCTCAGAAAATTTTGATCTGCTTCCCTTCACTGTAAATGCTTCAGAATCCTTACACACACACACACACACACACACACACACACACACACACACACACACACACACACACACACACACACACACACACACACACACACACATTTTGCTGTATTTCATTGTACAACCTGAATTCCACTGCAGTTGGGACATGATGTTAAACATAGGTAAGAACATAATAGAATGATTTTCAAATCATGTTCAACCTATATTTAATTGAATACACTCCAAATAGAAGATATTTAGTGTTCAAACTGATCACCTTTATTGTTTTTAGCAAATGAGCATTAACTTCGAATTCCATGGCTGTAATGCGTTTCAAAAAGCTGGGACAGGTGGCAAAAAAGCTCAGCAAACACCTGTTTGGAACATCCCATGGGTGAACTGGCTAACTGAGAACAGGTGGGTGCCATTATTGGGTATAAAAGGAGCTTCCCTGAATTGTGTGGCCATTCACAAGCAAAGATGGGTTGAGCTTCACCTCTTTGTGATCAACTGCCGGAGAAAATAGTTGTCAGCCAGTTGCGAGTCACAAAAAGACAAAATAACTAACTTCCATTAAACTCACACGCATGTTCTTGAAATAAAATATACAACACAAAGAAACATTCCAACCGTGCATTAGATATACTAACCACAATGCTACTTGTTCATTTTACTCAATCCAAGTCATTTTACTACGAATGGTCAGGAGCTACCAGTCAAATGTTGGAATGATTTCATAACATGAGCGAGGCTGTCCAAACATTTCTCTGCATATGTTACAAATGTCCATATTATCTTTGTTTTTAGTAAATATGGTACCTGTGTCTCGTAATTGATTGACAGACAAAAAAAAACATTTCAAACAAATGAAAAAGATGCACATATTGAAGAAGTCTAAATGTGTCTTGGTCAGTCTCCGACATGTTTTATTTTATGTCATTATATTTTGTAGTGAAACTCTTCATGGGTTTTTAAGCAGAAAATTAGCAAACACACAAATTATATCCATGCCATTTGTCTGAATAGAATGCTTACATTAAGCACAATACATATCAATGTGCATATCATCGAACATAAAATCAATCTATGACCACTCCATTTGACAAGATATTTGTAGATTTGGATTATTTGGTATTATTTTTTTCTGATTCCCAATCACATGATTGGAGCAGGATATCCCTACTACAAAACATTTGAAGTTTCAGCCATCAAAAACACATTTCATAATCATCAACTGCCAAACGGCACACAACTAGAGTTTTGCGTGATTTTTGCGCCGTGATTAGAAGTTCTCTCGCATGTAATTGCAATGACTACTTGGTGTTCGCGAGGTGTGATGTCCTCACTACAGCTGAGCAATCCTCTGAGGAGGAGGTCTGAAGGCAGGAGACAGACAGCATCTCAATGCTCTTTGGCTGCCTCTCAAATTTAGACAACAACCATGTGAATGGAAATGTATTCATTAACAGTGCATTTCCTGCCCGCTTGTCTGTGTTTGTTTGGCACTGAGTGATTCGCAGAGAGTTGATGCTTCATCATCATTTGGAGTAAGCAGTCCAATTTCACCAGTCTGTCAGTGATCATGCATTTGCTGTAACAAGATGGCTATTTATGCTGTCTCTTGATGATATTCTTCTACAATTCAGTATGGAATTATAGCACAAAATACTGTAATTGGTCGGAATACAAGAGTACGATCCACTTTGCTAACTCGTGTTCATAGAGATTATTTTCACAAAGTTGCACCACTGCAAGGAGAAAATGCTCATTTTCAGGAGAGCCACAACAATCACTGAGCACCATTTAAAAGTGTGTGACGTGGTGGTATAATCAGAAACATGAGAGGCTCCAATTCTTTAGTATGCTGCACGGACACTAGATTTCTTTTCTTTTTTTTTTGCCTGTGCTACATAAGGACAGGTCACCTTGAGGACCCTTAATAGTTATGTCAGCCAGTCCGTTACTAAGTGCGGCACCCAGGCCGAGCCACTGGGAGAGAATATGCTACCTCTCTCCCCTCCCACCCCATCTCTTTCGTGCAGGAGAGGTCGAAACAGCTTCGGGGATGTGTTGTGACCTCACAGAAAGTCAAATAGCCCAACTCCATCAAGTGTTCTTGCTGTTCTGTCGTTAGTGGCCATTCCACAGTGGGAAGCAGTCAGAATGACAACCCAAAAGTTGATGTTAACGTTCATAGTAGAATCAAAGTGACAGGGTGTTGAGAGCAAAATTAATGCTGTGCTCCATGCTTAGCTCTCAGCACTCTTGTGCCGGAGCAGCATTTTAATTCAAGAATCAAGCAGTGATTGGCCTGGATCCCCTTGCACTCTCCAACCTCTGTGCCCCAAGAACCCAGTTATTTGCAGAAAAGATACATTTTCGGTTTAGACTGACTAATTGTATACTTTCAACTTTGTGGAAACAATTTCTGGAATTCTTTATTATGACCACACATTTAAACACATGAAAATACACTTTTAAAGTCTGCCTTAGTGCCTGTTCTCCCTCGCACTCACACAGTTCTCCATACAGTACAAGAAGCAGAGCATCCTATCGTCAAGATATTTTTGGGTTTTTGTTTTTTTATTTGGTCACTCCCAGTTGAAATTTATTATAAAGCAAACGAGAATGAAACATTGAATATTTAAACAAGGACAACATGTCAACCCCACAAAAGCAAGGTCAACAGTCGATACCATTTCTTAAAAACTAGCATGCAAGGAGAGCGTTCGCATACAACCTTAAGTTGTCAAGGCAAGGTCACACACCCGAGCAGGCAGATGTCTTCTGCCTCATGCAACTGGCTCTCCACATCCCAACCACCCAACCACAGCTATCTTGCTCTGTCTCTCTGAATAAAACATCAGAAAGAGAAAAGAGACACGAGATCTACTTAGTTATCCTCACATTAAAACAAAAGTTTATATGAGGCTATAATTAACATAGATCACGTTTGGTAAGTGCGGAGAAATATATTTTATGTTCATCCAAACTGACTGAGTTTCTTCCTTAACAAAAGTCTGCTGACATCAAAGCACTACTTTCACACACCTGGAACAGTAACACAAATCAATAGAGCATACTCACAAGCATCTATTCTCTTTGCTCAATTGCGGAACTCCCTGGAACAGGTACTTTTACTTGAGCAATTCAGGACCTTCTCTGCCTCTTCTTGCTGTTAAGCTCGCTTTCCAGTCGACCTCAGTGCTCTCTGGCATGTTGCTGAGCAACATAATCCTACACTTTAGGCGTACAACTCTACCCTTATATTTAAACACTCATGAAAACTATCCCTTAGAAACAGGGGCGGATGCTTCCGTCAGCATTTCAGGCCGGCCCAATCTGTCCAAGTTGTCGCCAACAGCCAAAAGGCGTCAGGAACGGACTTACTGGTACTACGTCACTCACAGGTGCCGTACACCTGACACGCAGCCGATCACAGAAAACCTAAAAAATAAAACAATGTTGTATATTATTTAGTCCCACAGGCCTCAATGAAACGTGCCCCATATTGTTTTTATTTCACCAATCACCACGCTGTGCATGTGTGTGTGTGTGTGTGTGTGTGTGTGTGTGTGTGTGTGTGTGTGTGTGTGTCTCTGTTGTTTTTTCTTTTTTTCATTATTTGACTGCGTTTCGATTTGTATTTGTGTGTGAAATGGATATGAAGTTCTCCACACTGATTGGCTGTCGCCGACTGGGCCCGTGTGGGTAGGCCTGAAATACCGACGGAAACAGTGACGGACTTTCTGTCGGTCTGATGGACTGACGCCCACCTCTACTTACAAATCTGCGAGATAGCAAGGTTCGACTGTGCTTGCAAACGGCAAATATTTTTTTTCTTTGTAACCTCTGCAATTGCATAATGGTGAGGTGCTCCAATGCAAAGCCCACATTGTGTACCTTGGCTTAAGAGAAGTGGTATAGAAAATGGATGGATGCATTCTTTTCTGGGAATTACAGATTTACATTGCTTGCAGTGTGAAATTGTTTTCTTTGAATAAATAATGTGGTGACTTTGAAAATGTAATGATTGAAGAAGGGTTTGGGTAATAGCAGGCATGCATCAGCTCTGAACAAAAGCCTAAAACACACTGCGCCAAATAAACATACAAGTATGCACACTTTGCAGGGCCAATAGTAGCACAGAAACATTCCTCCGTTAAAAGTGTCTACAAATTGGCGCTGTCACATCCACTGACTGAGGGATGAGATATTGCACTTGAAACCTTTCAGCCCGTGTGTGATATTGCTTCTTAGCCCGAAAGGCCTTCAATAAAAGTGGTGGAGAGTAGGTCACATTCTTGCTTGTATCCGACTGTCACTGTGTCTGTCAATACGTTGAGCGATGTGGCGACCTCTGTGGAAGGAGTCTTGAGACACGTTCCTCTCAGCTCTGCCAGTGGACCAACATTACATGGAGGCAAAGCAGAGGTTGCGCCTCTGGGGTAGTAGAATCAGCAAGACACTGATGGAGGCGCACAGCCGAGAGAATGCCTGTAAATGAATGGCAATAATTAGAGCTGCTATGTGTGGCTCCCAAGGTTCCTCAGCAGCAGCAGCAGCAGCAAATGGAAGTCCCATCTGATACATTGATCCTGTGGCCAGCTGAAGCACAGCGCAGTCATTTGAGCAGACATCTGCTTTTGTCGCCCTTTCACTGGTATTTTCTCTCTGGGTCTGGACGTCAGCCTGAATAAAAAAATAAAAATAAAAAAAAGCTTGTTGATGGTGTACATGTGGAAGCACATTAAAATTGTGATGAGAAAGAATGCGAGTGAACTGCAGATTCCCTTTAGACCTGCAGGGCTTGTCCGGGTCAGCAGTGTGTATGGAGGAGATAATATTCTGTTTATAGCTCAGAGTTATCATCTCTTTCTCTCTCTCTTCAACATGCCAATGCGTCCTCTCCCTCGATCCCCTCTTATTTCCCATCCTTCCATTGGCACTATTAAGATTTGAGAGCCTCATTTTATCCTTGCACATTTCTATTGTTCTTTATGTGGCTCAATCACATTTCTATTCGTACACTGAGCTCATTGAGGCCAAATACTCACATCCATTTGATTTTCTTTCATTGTTTAGCCGGCAGTCACCCACTTGATTTGTTTTGGATGTGAAGAAAACAAATGCAATTGAAAGGTTACTTGAAACAAAAACCATGGCGCATTGCATTCTCACCTGCTGTCTGTTTCCTTTTCTGTTTTCCAGCTAGAACAGATCCAGAAGCACACATGGTACATGTAAGTATCCCTTCATTTTTACTCCTTTTTCTTCTGCTGAAGTAGTTCTGCTGAGTGTAGCCATTCTGTGAGACATACTGTAAGGCATGTGCGGCAGGCTACATTGGAGCAGGCCATGACGCCCCTCTTGGGGCTGTGGGAGCAAATTGGTGGTGCTTGAAAAAGGAGATGGAGCAAATGCAGGCACTGGGGAGGGGAAGCAGCTGCTTGGCTGGAGGTGGGGACAGGTGTTCACTCACCTTAAGTTTAACAACACCTGCTTTGAAACACATTTTTTGAAACAAATTTCTGGTATTTGTAGCAGAGTAAGCTTCCATCTACAGCAGGGGTGCCCAAGTTCGGTCATCAAGAGCCCCCTACGCAACCTGTCTCCCTCGTCCAACATGTCTGAGTCAAATAATCAATTCATCAGCATCCTTATCATTTGAATCAGAGGTGTTGCAAGTAGGAGACATCTACTTTGTAAAACAGGCTGGATCGGGGCTCTCGATGACCGGACTTGGGCATTCCTTGATTGATAGTATTTTGTTTGATAACAGGAGAACTGCCAAGGTTTTTGATAAAATTGCCTTGCCATTCTTGGGCAAGCAAAGATGAATTACGGTCATCCGGATGAGCAGTATAGAAAACCGGATGAATAGATGGCTTGTGAGTTATTGTCCCTGTCAGAAAAAGTTCATGCAATCGCACAGTGGCTCTTAAGCAAAACAACAGAAATTGAGGATAAGCACCAAATGCAAATCAGCAGTAGTGAGCACATCAGTCTTTGCACAACTGAGGACAGCCCGTGTCTGACTTGAGCCTTACCAGCTACATGTGGTGCTGAATGAGCGCTCATTTACCCTACTGTGGATATTGATGGGACAGTATTTCCCCTTTTGAATTTTCCCACCGCTACCTGCAGACACTATGAGTCCCGTTTTTAACAAAGGGCAGTTACGTGATTTAAAGATGCGCTACATGTTGACATTTTTCATTCGTGTATTCATGAACTTATCCAATTATTGAATCATAAATCAGTCATCAATTCATAAAATGTAATTAATTAATTCCAGCTGGCTATTGACTGACGGCCTAAGTTGGCCACTCCCCCGCTAACGTTGCGTGACGAAGGAGCAGGGGCGTTTGCGTGGCATAAGTGGGTGTTACAGAAAGTCGTGATACGCGTGGTGATGTGTGAATGGGTGGGTGTTTACTTTATAGAGATCAGTGACACTGAACACTTAATTACCTCCAGGTTGGATTGTAAATGAGAAACTGTTCTGAATTGCCTTACCTGATTAAACAAAGCAAATCATTTATTATTTTATGTCTATTATCATTATTTCAAGAGGGGAACAAACTACTAACATATGGGAGGCATTCCAAAATGAGGTTCACAAAGAATTCATGAGCAGAGATGATTTTGTACAAAATCAACCCATGAAGCTTGCAAACTCAAAGCTCAGCTTTCCATAATGTTCACTCGAGTGAAAAATATTCACAAGTTGATGCAATATGAGGAAAATGCAAAATTCTAATGGGGTCAAAAGAAGGCCAAGATGGCTTAAAGGCACGTGAATGCTGAAGTTTGCTGAACCCATTGTGTGGTGCAATCTAACGAGGGTCTGTGTCTCGTATCGTTCTCACTATGCAAAGGTTATTAACCCCAGTTTTGTCAGTGTCAAAGAGGTATGTCCAACATTTGAACGTTCCAACTCATGTCATTGTGCCTTCTCAGAGGGGGTAAGAACGAGCCCGAGCCTGAGCAGCCTGTGCCGCGGAAGGTGACCATACGCAGTCTCCCGTCTGCAGACGACATCGACCCCGACGTCCTGGACAGTATGCACTCTCTGGGCTGCTTCAGAGACAAGAACAAACTGCTAAAAGACCTCCTCTCGGATGAGTGAGTGCACTTTCACACCCTAACTCAGGGTTAGAGGAAAATGGCAGAAAGAAATTGACAGACAAAAGGAAAGGGGGGTGATGGGGAAAAACAAAGTCCAACACCAAAAGCTATAGCTAGTTATTCACTCTTGATGTCAGAATCCAAGGATCACTTTGCTCTTACCACACAGTACTTACATCCCTTCCCACTTGATACCCCCCCCCACATCATGGAATGCAGACTGCATTATAAAAGCGTTCAAGGTTTACTTACACAAGTCATGTTCTGCTTGAAATGGTCGTAAAAATGGACATATACTGTGCAAAATAAATGAGTTTGTGATGCTTTTTATTCATTTCCCAATGAGCACAAACAATTTGGGACAGTCAGAATGTTGATGATGATTAGGATCACCAGTGGTTGAATTATTCTTAATTTAGCTATCATCTCATTGAGATGTATAAAAAAATTGCTTTGCAAGACTACATTTTATTTTTAATCATGCATCACATGTGAACAAACGTATTTGATTTTTTTAAGTGCAATTGTAGGAAAATGTTTCAAACTGAAGATAGAGCCGACAATATTGACATGCCAATGCCTTGTTCATTCAACACTCTAAATCCATGTCATGTATATTCGAGCATGAATAGCACTTTTTGTAAACGGAAGCACTTTATCCAGAGCAAATACAGTATCATAGTTGCAATACAGACCAAAAGAGTGCCATTTAATCATATCAAACCCATTTCCCCCAGAAGACCTCAAAGTCTATTTATTCTCGTCAGGCCTACACATTTGCATTGCTTTTAATAGAAAGTGATCGCTGCGTTAATGTGGCTTGAAGTCTTTGATGCACGCTGTCATACTCGTATCTAAAACATCATTAGCCTCGTGATACGTCCTCGATCCGATGAGGGACACCTCCCTCGCTCTCACCTGCATTATACACATACACCACACAACAGGGCACTGAGAAAATTTCTGTGTCCTTTGGAGTGCAGAACTTGAAAGTGTGGTGTTTATTTCTTCTCAAAATAACAGCGTTTAAAGTCCTGACCATTCCAAAAATATACGCCACGGACACAATTAACATGGAAGGAACATTACTATCAACCTTTTCCAAACACCTCCGTCCAATCTCCCAGGTGAATGCAGTAATAGTGCAGGACGGGGGGCGGGGGCTTATGTGCTGTCTGCGTTCCGTGCCCCTGCTTCATTTGAACTGAAAGTGCAGGTCCTCTTCTCTTCGCCTCCTGCTGCTCTGCAGCTGCTTTTATTATGGAAGGCCAAACTCTTGCTGCTCTACTTTGCGAAAACAAATGGCCCACAGGCAAAAAAGATACCTGATATTCCAATTCACTGAAAAAGACACTTTCCATCCGAACACACTTTCACATCCCTGCACTCCAACTCTGTCCTGTAATGACTCAGATTTGTTCTTGGTTTTGCTGTTCGGTGCTTTCTACCATCTTTGTTACCGATTTGTTGCTTTACTGTTGTATGTTAGTTGCTCCATGTACAGCACTTTGTATGCAGCGATGGCTGTCTGAAAGTGCTCTATAAATACAGTTGAGTTGAGTAATGTGTGTGTGTGTGTGTGTGTGTGTGTGTGTGTGTGTGTGTGTGTGTGTGTGT
>NW_017806072.1:2895429-2980429 GCF_001891065.2 Hippocampus comes
TAGTTCTTAATACTTCAATAAGAAAAATATAAATTGTGTCACATGAGACACAGTTGGAATTGTGACCCATGTGCTTTAAATGCAGTGTAAATCCAGCCCAATAGTAAATCTACAGCAGCCCTTCTTTATTTACCTTTTTGCAGTGACAACCAAGAAAAGATGATCTACTTCCTGTTATTGGACCGTAAAGAGAGGTACCCCAGTCAAGAGGACCAGAACCTTCCCCCTCGCAATGAGATTGGTGAGACTTGAACACAAAAGACAAAAAGTGTGACAAATAGAAAAATCACTGAATAAGAATTGGGGACGGTGACTGTTAGTTACTTTCCACCCTGTCATTTGCAGATCATTGCTGTGGCTACACTCTAAATTTTGAATGCTCCTGGTTTTGTCTGACACACTTGTCATCCTCCCTCTGAAGAAATGGGATTGGCATCCCACAGTGGTGGATTGCCTCAACAGTAGATGTTTTGTTTTTTTATTTATCATCACCAGACACTCACTCTGGATACATATTGTTGCAGGAGAAAAACTTGTAACTAGGGCAGCATTTTCTCCTTTCGAAATCTTACTGGCATAGATCTCATCTTGAAAAAGAAATAACTACATCATGTTTCCTGCTTCCATCCATGCCACTGTGATTTTCGGGGGCTGTGGTCCAGCTGACGATTGAAACATTTATTCGTCCATTTACATCGTCTTTTGACTGATAGTGTATAATGACTGTTGGTCCACTAACTGTACATATGCATACAATGTAAACAGCCGCCATTCATGAGGTAAATATGTATGTTCATTCATATATGCACATATCTGTTCATTCAGTCACAGACACACAATTTAATCATCTGTCTATTACACACAACGAGCTCTCTTAGCAGGTGCACCAGCAGGTTTAGCAACACCAATATGTCCGTTCATATGCAGTACAGATATGATAAACGTCTGTTTGTCCTTTCACATATGTACAATTTATATATACTGTATATAAATTGTGTTTGAGTTTGAGAGGAAGAGGCTGGGTCTGAGCTAATTCCAGCAATGGAAGCTTCAAGTTCTTAAATTGTGACATTTTGATTAATACAGCCTCTCCTTATTGAATGTGATACAGCCAATATTCCGGTCATTAGTTTAAGGTCTGGGAGGAAAGCAAAACTTATCATTAGTGAGCATAAGCACTAAATATCATTCCAACATTGCCCTTAATTGTGCATGGTGTTACTTGAGGGATGATCCTGACTACTAGGTCCCTGCTGTTTGTCACGCAGATCCTCCTAAGAAACGTGTCGACTCGCCAATGTTGAACCGACACGGCAAACGACGACCAGAGAGGAAGTCCATGGAGGTCCTCAGTGTCACAGACGGCGGTTCACCAGTGCCGGCCAGGAGGGCCATCGACATGACACAGCATGGTCAACGGTATGCATTACCTGTTTTTGTGACAGGTCATCATAGGATTGTTCGATCTGAAACAAGATTGCTGAGGTAATTTAGGTCAAAGTGGATAGGGTGGATCATGTCAAATTAAATCCAGCTGGCTTTACACTGCAGGTCCAAGTACCCAATTCCGATTTTATCCGAAATTGAATGTCTACATTTCAAATGACACATCCCATTTTCGATATGGCTGTGTTGAGACACTAGGCAGTGAGAACACTGAAGTGCAATCTATCCATTCATTTTCTCAAGCGCTTGTTGTGGGAGAAAGTAGCAAACCTTCACCTAGTGCCCCTGTTAATCTTCAGAGAGCAATTGCAACTCCACACACAAAGCCAAAACTGTGGCCATTAATCAGCGGTGAAAAAAGGATGCACTGTCTCCAGGTGATATGACTTTGACAAAGTCCTAGCTTCAATTTTAAAGTAATGTCTGCAGCAAAATCAGAAATCATGGCCAGCCTAGACGCTGACATCATCTGTCTCCCAGAGACTCCAAGGACCTCGTAATCCTTAAAATACCTGGCATGAAACCTGTCATCCAGGACCACAGTCCCATACATGGAAGTGCATTTTCCATATGCAACAAGTCAGTGATCAAGAGTCAAGACGAGCACTGATCCCCTCCATTGGAGGTTTTGAAATACTCCAGGTGGACACTGAGCGTTATTTTACCATCAAAGTGTACAAGTCACCTACAACTCCATTCACCTAGCCACAGATGTGCCACAGTGACTATATTGGCAGCTCTAAAAGCCATAGCACCACCTGAGTGTACAATGAGACCAATGACATTTGGACTGTTTCAGAAGATCTTAGACTTCTCCATGATGACAAAGGAGCCCACATCATTTCAGAGTCCACACTGGAGGCGGGGCTGCAAACCGACCTGGCTTTCGTCTCATCTGGACACTCCCATAAAACGTATAAATCCCTGAGAATTATATTCCAGAAACCCAACGCTGACCAATATTATCAGACCAGAAGAACTGCAACAAAGACTGAGGTTTAACTCCCGCTGGGCCAACTGGGAAGGCCGACTAGAACAACCATCAAGCCAACAGAAAAATAAGAATAAAGTGCAACAACGAGTGTACCACCCATTTCCAGTCTACTTGGGAGTAACGCTCAATAGAACACTCTCATTCCAAAAGCATGTCTCCGGACTGAAAGGAAAACTTGCGTCACGGACAAACCTCCGCCATCAGTTGGGGTGCTGACCCCAAAACACCGAGCAGAATACTTCACCCCTGTGTGGCCACATCATCCCATTCCGACAAAAATCGTTGTACACCTAAACAAAGCGTATCAGATAATAACGGGTGCTGTCAAACCACGTTACTTGCCAGCAATACGTATATTGTATAACAGGCCTCCCCCTCAACCCCCACACCCTACATCCAATGAGAAACAGTCACTAAAATTGAAGGATACAAACATCTAAACGATCCCAAACACTTATTCGGAAGAGACTAAGAAGTGAGCTCCAAACTTTTGTCTCGTAAAAGTTTTATAACCGTAAAAGAAATCAACCCAAGGAGTATGACTGCGAGCAACACAACAAAGCACTTTCTTACCTAGATGAAATACTGCCCCTCGGGTCAAACTTGAACAGGGAAGAGTGGGTAAGTCTAAACAAAGCAAAGACGAAGGTTGGGAAAACCAAGGACAAATGGGGACTCGACACCAGCCCTGATCATCCATGTGGATAAACACAAACAATGAACCACATCGTTCAAGAATGCCAACGGGGGTCCTCAGTGCTCTGATCAAGACCTTAAGGAAGCAAACACTATTTCATCACAATGGTTTGGTGCCGTAAGATATGATGACGATAATTGCTTATCATCATGAGGACCCCAGGCGAGCTGGAGCCTTATGCAGCTGACTCCGAGGCTTGGTGATGGCCAATCACAGGGCAAATACAATCATTCACATTCACATCTATTGACTATTTAGCATCTTTTTAGAATGTGAAACAATACTACACTACATAAATGTATCAAATATTAAAGGTTGCATGGCCTGGCTTGACTTCCTCCATCCATCCATCCATCCATTTTCCGATCCACTTTATCGTCACTAGGGTCACGGGGGAAAAAAAAAGGGGGGGGGGTGGAGCCTATGCCAGCTGTCTTCGGGCAGTAGGCGGGGGACACCCTGAAGCGGTTGCCAGCCAATCGCAGGGCACACAGAGACGAACAACCATCCGCGCTCTCACTCACACCTAGTGACAATTTACAGTGTTCAATCAGCCTGCCGTGCATGTTTTTGGAATGTGGGAGGAAACCGGAGTACCCGGAGAAAACCCACGCAGGCACAGGGAGAACATGCAAACTTGACACTGGAAGGCCGGAGCCAGAATTGAACCCACGACCTCTGCACTGTGAGGTCGACGCGCTAACCACTGGATCACTGGGCCGCCTTGACTTCCTCCATTGATTTAAATCAAGTAAACCTAAAGTTGACCTCTGCAATACACCACTGCTTATTTAACAATTGACACACCAGTAATATACCATAGTTAGAGCATAATTAATTGTCTAAGCTTTGACTGTAGCTCACATTTACAGCGAGTGTTTCTTTTAAGAAGTTTGTGTCATTTGGATCACTGCAGCGCATGTGTATTTCAGTGGCATCAAACTTACATTGACCAGGTATATCCAATCGGTGCGTTCACGCTGCAGGCACATTGGCTGATATCTGATACGAATCGGATTTTTATCCAGACGACTGATTCCGACGTGAACGTGTCCGATTTCATGCGTTTCTTTCCATTTACGCTGCCATGACTGGTATCCGAGTCGTGCCACTTGAGAGCAAACAATTGCATTTGTCTCCCTTGAACCATGCAGTGTGAATCGAGCTGTAAGGATTTGAAAAGCTATCTGAGACCGCAGAGGTCCTTGTTGTTTTATTTTTATTTTTTGTTTGAGGAAGCACTATGTTCGTTTTTTTGTGAATGATATTCGGACATGCTTCTTGTCAGCACTCTGCTGGTTGCGAGTGCCAAATGCTCACCGTAGCCACGCCACAGGGATTACACTCTTTTTATGTTGCCTGTGGCACAAATCTGAAGTGGAAACGTTTTGATGTGAGTGTGTGTTGGTGTCAGGCTAGAGGTCTCCGGGCAGGTGCGAGAGCAGGTTAGCAAACATGTCGACCATTAATGTCACCGTCTGCTCGCTCTGTCTCCTGTCTCACCGTAGTAAGTCAGTATACAGTAAAAGCTTGGATATTCCAGATGCCAGGATAAAATGCAGCAAAGAAGAAAGGTATTGACTTCTCACTGTTTTTCTTCTTTTTCGCTTCCCCAACCCAAGGAGTTGTCCATGGGCGGAGAAAGATGCAGTAGAGTGTCTTTTTTTGTATATTTTTAATTGAAAGAATCTCAATTAAAAAACTAAAGTAGGACCATTTGGGCCCCAAAACTTTAATTTCGCCTCTGAAGATGTGCAATGCAAAGCTTAAATATCCACCTCCAACCCTGCCCGCCTTTTCCGGTATCAGCTTAATTATCCTCTCTTGAATGCATTGATAATCAGTTCCTCCCATGCTGTGCCCCACTTTCTCTCGAGATGCAGGAGGTTCCTTCGACTTCGGAAAGCGGAGCCTGAACCCCACAAGGCATAGGCGGCTGATTTAAAATGTATTTGCACATCTTATTTCAACCACTGATATATCATCACAGCACACGTTTCTGCTCATTGCCAGTGACGTTTGACAGCGGGGAAGATCGACTGTGAGTTAGCGCGATCGGCCTAATGACAGAGTGCCGCTTTTCAGGGAAACGGACATGAATGCAGAGCCAGCGAGTCATATGATATTGCCTCACTATAGAGATTTGTGAACTCATCCCAATGTCAGATATATTAATAACTCTTCACTCGAGCAGTTTGGCAACAAGTGCACATCAAGAATTCATCTCATGCCGCTTTAAACTTCCATCCGCAAGACACTTTGGAAGGATTAGAGCCATTTCTGCAGCTCCCACCTTTTAAAATGTCCATCTTTGAATTCTGTGTTAAGATTCATCTGCTTGTCTCATCCCGGCTGTTCCACTCCATCATCCCCTCAGGCCATCCAAGCCTTTACCATTTTTGCTAGTTTTGGCACTTCCTTCCTACGCCATTTTACTTTGTTACATATATACGAAAACAGGTTAGCATTGTGTTGCTAATGCACAACATTGTATAGCATGTCAAATTTTAAGTGAGCGGTCATGTCACATACGGGTACATACGGGCCTAAGTATTGCAAGGCCAACACACCGACAGGAAGGCAACCAGAAGATTATATGGAGCTTCACCCGTTCTGTGAAGACTTTTGACACGGTTTATGAAGTGTGTCTGTGTTCTCTCACACCAAATACATTTAAGCATGCCTTTATGGGCGTTGTTGCTTGCGCTGGGACGCAGCCATGCTGGAGCACAAAAAGCTTCTTCCAAGCTGTTCCCATAAAGCTGAAATCATGCATTTTGAGACACCTTGGTGAAATGAAGAATTAAGATTTGGGCTGAACTGAGAAGTTTAGTTCAACCCCAAATGTTCAGGGGTTAATAGGAAAATGATCCATGCCGTTTATATTAGCTATATAGTATTCACCAAACGAAGCGCTGCTGCATCTTTCCTCCATCTGCTTTAAATTTGACTTTTTTTCTGTGTATTTAGCACCGTATAAATGTCAACTGTGGTCTCCTCCCTGCATTTTTATATCCCCTGACTGTCGCACTCACTTACTTACTCTCTTTGCCTCCCTTGTGTGTCGCTCATCCTCCGTCCCAGTTGCGCTCTCCGGTTCGCGTGCCATCGATACACTAATGTACAAATGTCGCTAGATTGTCTGTCTACAGTGCTGATTTGGTTGTTGGTTTTATACGCTGCAGCTTCCCCTGCCCCCAAATCAAGTGTCTCTCTGTATATTTCTCTCTCCCCAGTCTCTTGTTTTGTGGTTCTCCGGCACATAGCAGTGGCAAAAATGATGTGTTGTTAACCTGAGATCTGTGAAGCTAAATGTTGAACTTCTCCCAACCTTTTTTTCTGGCTGAACTCAACCTTATTTGACCCTACAGAAAGTACAGCGGATTGATAAAATGTGCAGGCAGCATTCAAGGCATGCAGATTTTGACGTGCTCTGACAGGATGCATTCACATCAGTGTGAATCATCGGGGAGAGAAGGTTTATATCTGAAATGACATTCCTAAAATTGCCCTTATATCTCAATGCTCCTTAGTCATAATTTTCCTCCCTTATCTCATGTTAACAGTTGCAGTCCACCAAGGCCATATTTTCGTACTCATAATTTCATGCTGGATGCACAATAGTCAACGAACACAATGGCAACCATGTTGTAAACATGTTGAGCAAGATGCAGGGAATCCCATAGCTTTCATTTAAAATCTTAACGGTGTGCTCACTGAAATGAAGGCAGGTTAATGACGGAAATGAAACATGCAAAAGTGTGACAGTGCGAGTCATAACTTATTCAATTATTTTCTTTTTTTTTTCCCCCTTTTTGCTTCACTGACCAGCTCCCATCGCCTGATGCCGTTTGAATGAGTTAGGTTAGTGGAGCAATTTTAATAAATCCGAAGGTCGATGCTAATTATCGTAAGTGCTAAAGACACTCAAAGAAAGTACGTTGACTACAGATCTCCTCAGCAGAAGCAGCAGCGGTCTATTGCATCTTCAAACTTGAGGAGCTGAGCTGCAGATATTAATTTAGTCCATCTTCAGGGAGTTTCTCGAGCCACTGCAAAGGAAACAACATAATAGTGTTCTGATTGATATGCCGATCTACTTCACAGAAATTAGAACTTGTGAAGTTGCGTCAAAGGAAAAAGAGCGAGAAGTGTGATTGTGTTTGGGCTTTGGCGAGGTTACTCCTGGCACCACCCACTATGTTTTGTATCAGTTCCATTATATTTCACTTCCCCATCCCTCAAATCCGTCTGTATTATTTCCATCCCACACCATCTCTCGTCAGAACTCCTTTGCTTTGGATGGATCTCTGACAAAGCCTCTGGTCGTACACACCAGGACGTAGCGCTTTGTTGTAAACTATTAGTCCAAAATAGAAGGAGCAGTGTGTTGGTGCATTTGATTGAAGGGTGAACTTAAATCGGTGTTTGCCCTTTGAATAGAGGTGTTCTTCCTTCAAAAAGTACAACCACGCCATTCTTTCTTCTGCAGGACATCCTTTGTATTGTTTGGCCACATAAAATGCCACTGCTGTACAGTAATGTTTTTAAAAAATGTTGCAAAGATTTAGGCAAACAGTCCGCAATCACTAGAAGCCTGCTACCTACTTATTTTCTTCCGTGCTTTACATCACAATCTGCTCCCATGTTACCCATTCAATTTCTCATATTAAGGAAATGAGAGCTTTTGAGTTGGATCAAAAAAAAAAAGTCATGAAGGTCCTAAATTTAGGGTTACTGAATGAAACCAACGTTGGGTGCAATGTCTGACGGCATTTAGATTTGAATGATGATTTGAATTTTGTTTTGTGTGCTGCCGCTGACACATTTATTCATTGTCATCTTGCAGCAAGGGAGCCTCCCTGATGGTGTATTACTGTTCAGCATTGCCATCTGTATTATTAACTCTATAGATGTGCCGGTCCAACACTAACAGATGCGCAGCGTGTCCGACAATATGCTCATAATGGGCCGAGGAGCCAGAGTGTGTCTGTGTTGTCATGAGGTGCAAGTGGGCATGTGGGCATGTCTCCGTGAACTGAAGGGGCCTTCAATTGAGTTGTCTGGTCAGCTGCTCTCGCATACAAGTAAGTCTGAGCCGGTTTGTTCTCAGCCTCGCCCACTCATGCTTGCTTGCGCATTACAGTTTGGACTCACCACGGAGAGAGAGATAAGAATAACTTGGGAGTGGGAGTGCTATCTCTTCAGTTATGAATTAAAAGCTTCTCGAGTTGACATACTTTTTTTTTTGTGGCAGTGTCCACCTATTGCACTTGTTCTTCTTTTTGTTGTTGTTATGCCTGACCATCTAAGTAAGCAATTGTGTTTGGAATTTCAACAATGAGAGCCATCCAGAGCATAGCATACACCAGTGTTCTTAGATCTTAGGGGAAAACTCCCATTTTACCCATTTCCTTTTGTCTTTGCAAGGCAGGCAAGATGGTTGCAAATTCATTAGTGCCCGAGTGAGAAAGGAGGAGGGTGTGGTTGTAAAATGAATGACAAAAACAAGCAGCGTTGTGGCAGGAAGCAGCTGGCGTTGACAGGCACTTTGTGTGTGTTGTGTCGGGCGTACGTGTGGTGTGCGTGATGGAGACAGATTGTCCCGTGATTGTTCAATTTGGGGCTCGCCTCGCCTCACAATGCCGTTGACGGCATCTGCATGGAAATGTAAAATGAATGGCACGCCACCAAATGCCCCACTTCATTTTCCCCCCCTCAAGATATCCGCTACTGATCCGGTGCACACAGACTGAAAAAGTCACCATGTTTTATTTATTAGCAAAGTGTAGACTGGGCAACAGCCACAACAAAAAAGCTAATTTGAATGCTAATGTTCGGAAAAGTACAAAGAGATTTCCAGGTGAGTGTTCAGTCAATTCAACTCATTTGACATTACCTTGAGTCACTGCCAAATAATGTGTGCTGACAAATGAGGGCTTGCTCTGTGTGCTGTAGCGTTTCCACTCCTCCTTGCTGTCTGCTTGGCGTGATGGCGCCATATGCTCGAGTGCTACCCAGCTCAACGTTTGACCTCCAAGCTTGTGACCTGTTCCATTGTGTAACAGCCTCGCATGTTCAGCCCGCAATTGACTTCTTGCCTTGCGTGCTTGGTCCACAGGTCGCGGTCTATTAGCGGAGCCTCCTCAGGCCTCACCACCAGCCCGCTCAGCAGCCCACGGGTAAGTCGAGACCTTTTGTACCCTTACAAATACACACACGTATGGGACATGACACCTCTTGACCCAGTTCTCGGGTTTCCATGTCCCCCCGTGGGATGACCATCGAACTCCTGTTGATCTCTTCGTATCGCTCTCTAAGTCAGTGTTTCCCAACCAGGGTTATGTATGCCCCTGGGGTTCTATGAGCACATTGCAGGGGGTACGTGGAAACATGGAATCATTTATTTTCCAGATCAATAACCTGTGGCACAGCCGCACCAAAATCACAAAAGCCACAGGTCAACTCAAGTGGTTCACTTGAGTTGACATGATGAAAAGAAAGATGACTGATGAAAAGAAAGTAAAATTGCTATAGTGGGTCTGAATATGATTCTTGCTCAGTGTTTTGTTCATGGTGTTTTCATTTTAGATACCTGTTTATAGAGTTCATATTCAAAGGAGCTCCATGTTTTTGTTTTATATATAAAAATATATATATTAATTTAGTCTTCATCAGGGGCTGGGCTACTAGAATCCGCCATCGCTGTTCGTTAACCATTTAACAACCGAATCCCGAATCCATTTGAATGGGTTACTAATTATACTTTTGACGGAAAACACGGAACGCCTGCGAGAACACACAAGAAGAGAGGCTGAGCGGGGTTTTTTTTTTTTTTTATCAAAGACGAAAGCATCTCCTTGCCTGATCCTCTTGGCTTATAATAGCTTACTCTGTTTTCGGCAGCCTTAGCACGTAGAAATCCAGCTCAAGGAATTATTTACAAAATCCTCCTTTTCTAGCTTGGATTGGATAGGCTAGGAGCGTACGTATCCAGCTGACTAACCTTGAGAAGACTGTGTTATCCAGGATCTTCACACAAGCTGCTCATCCCACAGCTCATCTGAAAGAGAAATTGATTTCCAAGGCCATATATATATATATATATATATATATATATATATATATATATGGCCTAGTGCCGGGTCCCTCCATTGTCTTTAAGGGGTATATTGGGTATAATTGCAGTAGAGTGAGGGGCGATGAGAAGTATCCAGAAAGAAAGGAAAACAAACAAGGCAGCAAAATAAGAACAAGAGCAACCAAAAACAAAGTTGATGTCGCCGGAAGAACACGTTGAACTCGCAATGAACCTGTTTTTCATTTTTGTTGTTGTCTGACTACCTCATCACATGCACGCACATCAAACCGCACATCACACACTTCCCCTTCTCTAAAGGCCCACCAGTCTGACTGATAGATGCCACAGATGTCCACAGTGAGATCAATAAACTTTCACACCTCTTCCCTAACACTGATCACAAGCTGTTAATATATATATATGGCCTATATATGAACTATTCCGTCCATATCATTATTTCTCCCGATGTGGCTGCAGTTTCAAGGTTAAAAATCAATAATTGATCAAGTGTAGTGATGGTTCTTAAGATGTCTTCCGAGCTCGCTTGTTTTTTCCATATGTGTCTGAGTTATTCTCTTGTGAGACCACACAGTTTGTATGTTTTTATCGTTTAATACTCTGATGTGATTTTGCTTGCTCGTCCTATTGCCTTATTTCCATATCACATCACTTTGTTTTCTAACTGCATGGTCTTTTCTCCTTTTTCTTTATGTTCTTGTGCACGTACTTTTTGGCTTGCGCCCTCGGCATCTGGCTGCTTGGTGGTTGTATTTACTTTACTCCGCGTTTTGTATTCCTTCATATGTATGTTTTGAATCACAAAGCCTGTTAGAAAGTTTGGGGTTCCACCTCAATCCCCTGACTTACCGCAGTCCCCAAACACCAGCCCCAGCCCCAGCCCATCCCCTGAGCCCCTTCCAAATCGTACAGGTCCTCGTATGTCTACACCTAACTCACTGGCGCCGAGCACGGAGGCCCTGCCGACCACCCTGAACAAGACCCAGACGCTCCCGACCAAGCCTAAACTTGCGCCGAAGCCTCTTCACGCGACGCGATCCAACCCGCTCCCAGAAGCCTCATTAGATGCAGCATCCTTGTCCGAGTCCTCGGCTTCCTGCCATATCCCATCAAACGCTCCATCTGCCTCCATGCCGCCCACACCCACCTCCGCACTTTCACCAACCTCCCCAAGCCCAGTCGCTTCAGTCCTAAACAGCCCCCAAGTGCGTCGCTCCCAGTTCGCTGCCAACCCCCAACTCTCTGTGCCCTTCAGCCCGGTGGTGCCTCCCTCCCCCATCAGGCTGCACCACTTCCACCCCGTATCACCCACACATTCTTTCTACGCTGACCACCCACCTAAATCTATCCCCCTCATACAGGTCACCCCTCACCCTTCCCCTCGAGGCAGTCCCCTACCCACCCCAAAGGGCACCCCGGTGCACACGCCCAAGGACAGCCCAGCCGGGACTCCCACCCCAACCCCACCTCCCAGCCCCTCCATTGGCGGCATGCCATGGAGGACTCGCCTCAATTCCATCAAGAACAGTTTCCTGGGCTCACCACGCTTCCATCGCAGGAAACTCCAAGGTCTGTGTATGTGTATATTTGTCCAGTTTATTTATTTTTTTAATGTTCTCATTCCACCCTAAAAATTCTCATGTGTCCACAGTTCCCACACAAGAAGAGATGTCCAGCCTCACTCCAGAGTCTTCCCCAGAGTAAGTAAATATTTCGCTTTTATAATCATAATGATGTTTTACCGTCCATACCTCAAAGCTACCTCCTCTGACCACATGGCAATTTAGAATTATTTTGAGTAAGAATTTTTCCTGCTGACCTTATCTCTAGCTTGAGGTGGCTGGTTATGAGGAATGACTGGCTGGCTGCCTGTATGATGCTACTCAGACTCCTGAAGGGTAATTACTTAAGTTTTGGCCAATGTGTGTGTGCCTGTTTGGTTGGTGGATGATCATTTCCACCTGGCAGAGAAACATCAGGGTTGATTGGAGAGCTTCCTGCTGAAGCGCTTCTCCTAAGTAGATTACAATGCAACACCAGCAGCATAATGTATGGCTTATCTGTGACTGGGTTTCATCGGGAAGTTTCTTTTAGGGGTAGGCAAAATACCGATTCTGCAATGTATCATACCATTTTATGTAGGGTTGCTATTTATTTTGACTCAGGAAACGATATGATCACTTAACAATTTGGTTTGTTTATGGATAATAGTTTTTATGATTGAGCACCTAAGTACCTTTTACCATGGCCATCTAGGCTGACTTTTTAACAGATTTTCCCCAGCATTCTTGTAAGAGGCCATGACCAGAGTGTGCGTGTTAGACTGCCCGCCATCGTTTTTGTCAAAAGCAATTCCGTATCTGTGCCAGACGCTGGTACTGTCATCACCGTGCATCGAATTATCTGAATGTGCACACTGACAATGGCCCCATGAACTTGCACATCAGGTACGGCACATTATTCATACAATTGCATTTATGGCTATGACTATGCACAATCAGCACTAAAACCAAGGCCTTGCCATTGCAAAAATTAATATTAATGTCACAAGGAATAAACCGAATTCAAAATTACGAAAATATTCACTTAGCACTGACAGTCCGCCCATGCACAATACAGTATATAGTCAGCGGTCCCCAAACTTTTTAAGCGCCATTGCACATTTTCATTTGAAGGCATATTTTGAAAGACTGGCATGGAAACAATAAAAACATCCATCCATCCATCCATTCAACTCATTTTCAGAACTGCTTGTCCTCACTCGGGTTGCAGGCGTGCCGGGACATATCCCAACGGTCTTTGGGTGGTAGGTTTGGTACAGCGTGAACTGGTCGCCAGCCACTCGCAGGGAACACATCTACAAACAACCATTCACACTCACAGTCCCGTCCCCCCCACAAAAAAAATAAAAATAAAAAATTTAAATATCACTTACCATTACCCTTCAACCAGTCTGTCTCCACAGCACAGCGTATTGTACGACACCACATAGTCACCCACCTCCAAAGAATTGAACATTTCTGTTTCACAGGTGCTTTACCTCTTGTGGTTTTTATTGTATTTGAAGATAAACTTGTATAAATTGCAAGTGACTGTGCTATCCATAGCTACTGGTCTCATTTTTGCCTGTAGGTACTGGAGGTGGTGGCCGGACACAGCAGCGTACTGGGCCCGGGCCACCATTCATGTCAAATCCTGTGTTCCTATGTACGCTTACAACTATGAGTCATAGAAAACGTACTTATTCAACGCCGGCTGCACTGGTGGCATAATAAGAGAAACACTGCTAATTGTTGTCTGAACATTCCCTTTACATGCATTTAATACTTTGATTTGGGATTGTTAGCGGCCCAAACATTTCTTGTGCTCTCTCCCCACAGACTTGCCAAAAAATCCTGGTTTGGTAACTTCATCAACTTGGAAAAAGAGGAGCAGATCTTCATTGTCATCAGGGATAAGCCTCTCAGCTCCATCAAGGCCGATATCGTTCAAGCATTTCTCTCGGTAACGTCAACCACATTTATTATTTATCTTACTTGTCCACACAGTTCAGAGTCTGGATCTCGATACAGCTTTAGAGTAGATGGCACTTTTCCATTGGCAAAACTAGGACCTGGTTAGTGTAGGTTCCGAGGATGTTGAGCCAATGTCATATAGGTAAGTGGTCTTCATCGCATACTTCTATATTGTTGCAGTTGTGAACCACATTTTTAGAAGTTAAGAACAGTGAAGAAAATCTATTCTTTAAAAAGAGCCTTTGAAAATGTATATCCATGTTCTATCCCACCTGTAAACTCAATGAGGATTTATTTGGGTCACAGGTGAGCTCCAGACTGACCCAGTTGACTTTGGGCATGAGGACATATGGACAACCAACCACTTACATTCACACCGAGGGGCAATTTAGAGTCTTCAGTGAACCTAACATGCATGTTTTGGGAATGTGGGAAAAAGCCAGAATTCATAAGCAAGCATGGGGAGAATGTGCACATATCACATAAGAAGGCCGAATTTGATCCACCAGCCTCAGCTCAGCACTGTGAGCCAAATGTGCTAAACACTCCTCTCGGTGTCACCATTTTCAAATCATATATCTTATTTTTTGATGAAAAATGCTTCCTTTTTCAAAGTGCATTGACAGAGCACCTGATTAAGAAATGATAACATGAAGAAAGTATTATTTCTTATTGCTTTGGCTCCATCGAAAGAGCCTCAACCCAAATACTGTGCCATGCTGTCTTCGTTTTCTACACTGCAGTGTGACACTCCACAGCTTTGCTGCAGTGGCTCTTTGTCTCCTCCACATTTATCTGCATACTGCTGCCAACAGCCACTTTTCTACATGTCAATAGAGGATATTCGTTGCCCTCCAATTGTTTTTTTTTTTTTTCTCCTGTTCCAACTCATGCTTTCGATACATTGTGACCAAGCAGAGCAAGTGCTGTGCAATGAAAAACAGTGTTTCGGTTCTCCTCTTTATATCCCTCCTTCCTAACTCTTCTCACATCACCCTCCTGTGCCCTACCAAGTGTGGCAGTGGTAACTCTATTTGCTGTCTTTCTAATAACAGGCTGGATATGCGTCTCATGAGTGTGTGGCAGCCACAAGGTCTGCTAACATGTTTCAGATTTATGTAGCAATTCAGCCAAATGCTTTTGTTCATCGCTTCTATTTTCCCCCTGACTGCAGACTCAATGGAGGTCAATACAAAAACTACAGAAGGCATTCGTGCTCTGCCTCTCCAGTAGATGCTTTGCCCTCAGTTTTGGATATTGAACCGTGTATTTATGTTGCTGCGGTGTTTATAAATAGAACAAATGCTAAATTATATGGAGAAATACAGGCAACATTAGCATCTCACCTGTAAGTACCACACAATTGCGTTGAGCATTCAGCATGTGTGATTGAACGGAATCTATGCTCACCCCAGTTAGATTTGAAGAAAGTTGCCAAGTAAATACAAGCAAGCTGGGTCTCTGCCTTCTGAGGTCAATGTCATATCTGTTGCCCCATCCCTAGAGGTAGCTATTATCCCTCCCGGGCTGTGCTAGCTGGTATTCCCGACAGGAGATTGGCACCCGAATCAGTGGAATTATACCTTGAAGCACACTCACATTAATGGAATGTCAACACATCCACAGCACGACGACAGAATGTGACAGTTTTACAACTCACCTGTTCATTGGGCACCCAAATTCATTTCAGGAGGGTGAGTGCAATGACTGAAGACTATTTTAGCTTAAGTCCCTCTCATGCATGGCTACTCCCCAAGGTATTAATTTCCTTCGAGTTTGGCTCTGGCTCGTATTTTATGGAGAACGTTTCATTGAGGGTTGTCTTTTTTAGCGTGTGGGTGAAAAATTGTACATTCCCACTCACTCCCTCTGTTTAATTCCATTATTCACTTTTTTTTTTTTTAAATTCTTTTCATCTTTGATAACAGATCCCAAGCCTGAGCCACAGCGTCATTTCACAGACTAGTTTCCGAGCAGAATACAAGTCCACGGCTGGCCCGACAGTCTTCCAGAAGCCGGTCAAATTCCAGGTGGATATCACCTACACGGAGAGCACAGCTGCCACCAAGGAGAATGGCATCTACTCCGTCACCTTCACCCTGCTCTCAGGTCAGGATGCTGCTGCATGTCATCATCCATCCAATCAGTCTCGGGGGGGGGGGACATTCTATCACAGGGTTGCACACATACAAACATACAAACCACGACCGACACTATTTGTCATGTATTGAATCCAGACAAGTAAATACTATACAGTATTGGGGGGTATAAGCCTGATACAATTTACTGTGTGGGTGGTATGCACCCATCCTACAACAAAAATAGATATTGATGGGACATCTCTCAGCATGAAGAAAAATACCAATATGAATGTGCATATAATGCCATTTATTCACCTTATGAAAGTACTATATTGTTACATACATAATGATGACACACAAATAAACTGATTGAAATCTAGAAGGAAGCTCAGTAAATTAGTGGTTCGCATTTTTGTCCAACATTGTGCGACATCATGCAAACATCATGAATTCAAAATTCTCAACACTGTTCTACTCCTGTTCTAAAGAGGGTAATGATGTCAACATAACCAAAGGAGAAGGAGTTTCATGTAAATATAAATTGTTGTATTATCCTGTCAAAACAGAAAGACGTGGCCAAAAACCATTACCTTCTCGACAGAGGTGAAAACTCTTTTTGGCATTGTCCAAACTGAACAATATTATGTTAACCACAGTTTGAATGCATCATTTATTCTCATTATCTATTTTGAACTAATGTTGTGGCCAGTGATCTTATACTGTATAGCAAACGTGGAGAAGTTATCAGATGTGTTGCCATAAAACGCTTTCGTGAAGCGCCCACCCACACACACACACACACACACACACACACACACACACACACACACACACACACACACACACACACACAGGAAGGTACTACATGGGGTGAAATGGTTTCAATTAAAGAAACATGATTTTGCATGCTGGGACATTTCTTGACACCCCACTGCCCCCCAATGGGGGTTCCAAACAAGAATGCATGGAGTCCTTCACCCCAGACAAAAAAACACAATGATGGATAAGCAATTCTATCTAATCTTCTACTTATGAATTGACATGTAAACTGAATTAATAATTTGAGGTTAATGTCAATTATTTGACAACAGATCCAGTATATATTGTTACATCTCAACAAGATTATTAGCTCATTTACTGTTGAACTAATGTTTGTAAATAATGTGCAGCAAACTTCCTGATGCTTAGTGAGACTGGGATAAATCGGCATTGCTGCTTTTAACAAATACCCATTCCCATTTACCACTGTCACAGTTTTTCTTTCTTTTTCTTTTGTTCTTTTTGCTTGCCGTGAGTGAAAATTGGCCTCATTTGATTGTCAGTGTTTTTAACAACCAGCTTGCCAGTAGAGGGCCCTATTTTGGAGCCTTCCAAAATCCTGGCCTGTCATTGCAATGTCTGTGGGGGTTCCAGTTGTGTTGTTGATATTCTGGCCACCAGTCAGCAGCAGCTGGTATGGGGCCCAATGCAAGGGATTCCTCACACGTTGCCGTTGTAGCGTCTAAACCACTGCCATTCTTTTGTTATTGATGTGGACGCATGTCAGCTGTCTCTTGGGACCCCCTTGAGCTCAGTGCCCTCTACAATTCCCAAGGTTGTGCCGTCTCTTGCCCTACAGTAACATACCGCTCACACTATTTGGGCCTACGCTACGTGCACTGGCCCTGCAATTGGCTGGAGACCAGGATGTCGTCTAAAGTCAGTTGAGATACGCTGCACCTCATGAGTGTTTTCCTATCTGTACGTCCTCTGGTTTGTGTGTCTCTTTTAAAGGACCCAGTCGGCGCTTCAAGCGGGTAGTGGAGACAATTCAGAGCCAGTTGTTAAGCACACATGACCAGCCTGGAGTCCAGCAGCTATCTGGTGAGCAGGATCTCCTTTTTGCACCCCCTCATCTACCCCACCCCAGCTCACCTCAGCATTACTCTCACTCTCTGCCTCTGCAAGCATCACGCTCCGCTGTGCACGCTGGCTCTCGCAGCGTTTGCCGAGGGTCAAAACGTTGTCTGGTTGTAAAAATTACCCGGAAGGTATGGAAAGGCCATTCACATTCTTATGGAGGTTTTGTCACCATGGCAACACCACAACGGCACTGGACTCGGGCGTAGGTGCTGCGCGTTCGATTCCCAGTCGATAGCGAGAGAGCTTATATATACTGCTTCACCTGGGATTTGCTGTTATGTCTCATTTGTGAAGTGTTTTGATTCTGAGGAACTGAAAATGATTCATGTTCTCTCAACACAGGAACAATCTTCTGATCAAAGCTTCTATCGAAGCCTGTGATTTGTGTCACTTGACGTCCTCGTGCCAATGGCTCTCTCTGCTGGTGAGATAGGGAAACACATTCGCGCGTCTATCCATTTTCTACCAGTGTGTGCCAACCTTTATTCAGTCAGCCAAGGCACATATTTTACGTTTGAAACTTGCTGTAGAATTTCTGAAATACAGAATTAAGGAAAATGAGCTCGGTAATTGTATTTTGTTGTCTTTATTCAAGGGGCAAAGTGCAGCAATGTCACAGATATAACCAGGTGCCACAACCCATATGCTGTCTAATCCTCCCTGTTAGACCCATAAATGGCTAATGTTTTTTTTTTTCGTTTGTGCGATGCATACTGTAATCTACAAGCGCACGACCGCAATATGGGATTTAACTGGTTTAGCAGTCACGGGCGGCTCTAAGGATTAGCTGATATTTGAAAATGTGTCTCTAATTAATAGACTAAGGCCTCAGTACAAATGAGAGTCGCTTCCATAAGATCATGTTCGGCAATTAGTAGCAGTGGAAGGACGTTCGGGGCGTGATGGTGAGGCTATTGCAAAAAATAAAGAGGGCATGGCTGCTCCTTTGACATGTTAGTCCAAGATTTATCGAAATGACTTAACATCTTAATGAGGTCAATATGCACAGAGCAATAACTCAGACTCACATTAAACTCCTCCTGTTGGTCTCCTAATACACCTTCAGAGCTTCCCCAGCGCAGGGCCTTTGAAATGAGATAACAGCTGTTAATAGGAGGTACACAAAATAGTTTTGCGCCTCATCTTTTCAAACAAAAGGCCTCGCCAGTCTTTGGCATGATGTTGTAAAGAGCTGCTTCACATATACACGCCATTTGCAGCCGTAGAAAGTGAATATTTTGTCGATAATTCATCGGATAACTTCATTTTTCATGTACCTCTAAAAGTGATTACAAAAATAATATAGATGGCGTCATGTTCATTAACCCCGTCACTAGATAACGGTCAGAACTGTTGGACGAGACTGCACAGTGATATAAACACAGAGCTGTGCACATTGACGGCCCATTATTCCGTCTCCTGCCCCGTGTTCGCTTTCCTTCCCTGGCACCCTCGTCCCCCGTGTGCCTTGTCGGCACCTCGAGTAACGTATCTGTCGTAATCCGACACCTCTTTTCAGACGAGAAGAACGGCCAGGTGCCATCTAAGCGCTGCCCGTCGCCCGCGCACGCCCGCAGGCAAGAGCAGGAAAACAATGCCGCCAAATGCCCGCTCGTGAAGTTGATGCTACAAGAGGAGTCGATAGATCCGAACTAGATAGGAAAACCATCACCATCATCTCATCCCTCCTCCTCATCATCTCGCGCCCTTTCTTCGTGCTGCTAAAGCGTGTGTGCTAATCTCACTTGTCTCTCATCCCAGGACTTATCCAGAAAACCTATTAAGTCCCGCCCCCATCCCTCCCCACTGACCCGCCAACATCCCCCTGCCCCTACCGGTGCGCATGAAGAACTGCTTTGGAGAGGTTTGGGTGACCGTGGAAATCGACCTTTCATGCAGACTTGTACCTTCATCTCTCCCATCCCGGTGTGCCCTGACAGTAGAAGTAGAGGACAATTCCTTTGGTGTTCCCAAACCCCCTGGCCCCTCCATACACTCTGGGCACGCTTGCCTCAGAAAACAAGCATTTTGCTAAGAGACTCACCTTGCAAACCAGCACATTTCCAGTATGCACACTAAACTCTGGGATGTATGACCAAGAAGAAGAAGACACAAGCAGGAGGCGGAGGAGAGTCGACATGGATGCTCGCTGGATTGTATTTTTTATTTTTTTCCTTTAATGTGCTTTCTTTGAGATGAACTACGTCTAAAATTCTGACTTGACCTGAACTACCACTACTGCTGCAAATGAATTGGAACTGTGATTTCAGCGAGAAGTTGGGAGGGTCATAACAGTGTGGACGGACGGATGGTTATCTGAAAATGAATGCTTTATTCTCTTGTACAGACTGCTGTCATTTCTGATGTAGTCAAAGAGTTGTCTCGTTGTGACACATTGTTTTGGTAGCCTATAGGATAAATCATCGGTGTACTTTTGGTCACATGATCATTTTTGTCTATCATGTTCTCTGCAGCACTTTGGTCTTCAGTTCTCCATTCAGACCTCTCTCTCACGTACTTACCAGCAGTAGAAAAAAAAAAGAAACATGATGTGCTTATTTTTGTATTTTTGGCCCTTATTTATTCATCTCACGGTGTCATTTCCTAATTTATTTTAACTTGACTATTTATATGAACAAAGCTGTTAGGTCAGTTGAATGTTATTTATGATTACCTTCTTGTGTGTTTGTAAATGGGGCATCATTTGAAGAAAAACAAGATCTAATTTTAACTGAATGATGAATTCTTTCTTCAACATGAGGAGGAAGAACTTGTGAAAACAAAACGAAACTAAAAAAAAACATACCAGTGATTTAAGAATGTAGACTTAGCCTCTTTTTGGAGAGAGGGAATGCTCTTTTATTGATATTTGTCAGTTTCTATATTATTGTTTGCGTAGGCTGGGCCTGTAAAGGACAACATTAATCTACGGATCTCTTTGTAAATAGACGGTTCAAAAATGGGGTTGATTGTCTTCTTTACCATGCTGGAGATTCCTGCTCTATACGTTTAGCTTGTATTGCTGTGTGCATGTCAAACATGAGCTTTTCTTTGCATGGCTTTTGGTGTAACTGTTCCACGCTGATTAATCGCCACAAAACTACCTTTTACGTTGCCCCCAAAAACACCCACCCACTCCCCCCTTGCTTCTTACCCTGGCTTTTAGTTCTGCCTTTTTTTGGTTTGTTTTCAATCTTTCCTCCCACCCGCTGATCTTTTCCTCCTCCTCTTTATCTTGTGCTCAACGTTTTTGAGCAATGCCTCTCACTCTACGCCATTCCACAGAGGTCTCGGACATCTGAGCTGTCTTATGTGGGTATACAGAAGGCACAGGGAGAGGATATCAATACTTATCAATACAAAGCAATACCCTCATGTCAACTCTCCTTTGTTTCTATGAATGGACAGAACGCAGCTCAGAGGACAGTCAATGATACAGAGAGTCAGAGCAGGAACTACACAGACTGATGTAATCCCCATATATAACATAACTACTGTGAGCATCATCAGTGCTAAGAAAATAAAATCATTCCGTTATGGTGTCTTTCTTTTTCTTCCGTGCTTGTGGTGAGTCCCCAGCAAATTACAAGTACAAATTTGCTTTAATTATATGTTAATGACACTCCTCAACATCAAGACACTGATCGTGTCATTCCTCACATTATCGATTTAGCGAAACGAGAAATATATGAATATCGATATGCAACATTTTTTCGCTAATTCTCTGAAAGTGTTTCAAATAACTTCCACAAAATTCCAAGGAAATCACAATGCCCTATGACCAGTGAGCTATTTTCTGAACAGCCCACAGGCACCATTATCTAGTGTACTGTATATTTAATTCACTGTTTCTTGATCTGTCCCTGAGCCACCTGGTATTTACAATGAAGCATTACTGAATTCCATCAACGACGGTTGTATACCAAGTGTATATTTATTAGAAAAGGTTTGACAACTTTTTCAAAATCCCATATGATTCTGTTGCCACAAAGCATTCAGCCTTAGCATATTTAAGCTTAAGTGACTGTTAAGAGTGTACCTCGAACAGTGAAAACAACATTAAAAACAATTTGGATTAAAAAGAAAAAAAATAAACGCAAAGACCCTGTTAAATACTCACATTTTTTGTCATTAAATAGAAATTCAGAAAGTGTGGATTATGTGGTTATTGGGAGGAGGAAATGTTGAGAAACGCGCGTCACTGACCTTGCATTTTGCATTACAGGTATTGGTTAGTTCAAATGGGACAAGGCCACAAGTCCAGCATGGCCACTTGTGCTTCACTCTGGAGAGCTACTGGCTCCAAGGCGGTTATTTACCATTATGCCCACTAGAGGGCACCATTGGCTCACAGTTCCACTTGCATTTCTGCCATCATCCACCAAAAAGCTTCCTGAGCCCTTTTCCTTAAAAACATTCTGTCCACCACAAATACGTCCAGGTGGTGTACTCAGTATACTACAAAAGTCACTGTGGGTGATCGACACCACATATGTGTTGCCGAAGGGAAACGATGCCTGTGTTTTTGCATGTTGTCCACGTGTCCTCAAACTCTGGATGTGACGTAGAGCGAGCGAAGCCGACGGGCCAGAGTGACCTCGAGCTCCTCCAGGAGTGATTCGCCTTGGTTGAGGGCCAGCGTAGAGGTGGAGCCGCTGCCTTGTCGGCATCCCAGCAGCAGACACCTGAAAGTCTCTCGCTCCATCAGCGCAGGCATCTGCTGCAGGAAGTAGCCTTCACAAAACGAGCTCAGCTCCGCTGACCCGTGCGCCTGAGACAAAACACCATGACATGAATCATATGTCTTTTTTCTTACCAATAGCATGTCACACACCAGTAAGCTCTGTATTAAGTGTGTGTGTGTGTTACCTTGGCAGTCTTATAGATGCTAACTGCATTCTCCAAGCTGATGTGTTGAGAGCAGATGAGCTCGCAGTGTCGTTGCAGCGCCCACAGCTGGAACACACAAGCGGCTGACAACAGCTGAAAGAAACACGAAAGTACGTTTAAAAAGATCTTATCACTCAAATTGACCCAAAGATTAAGGAGTGCAATCTTAAAAGGATGCGAGGCTATGTCACGGGCTGATGTGAATGACGTTGAAATGTGATCATTTGATGATGCTGAAATCATTCTCACCTCCAACAAATCAGGCACCCTGGTTTTAAGCGACTCTGTTCCTCCACAGTACAGGTATGACATCATCATCTGCAGAGATGTCAAAGCCGCTCATGATGTCAAACTTGTTAAAATTAATCTTGGAGGATATATGAGAACTGAATTTACCTGGAACACATTATATTTGACATCGCTGATCTCGATCTTCTTGTTAGCAGTGGTATCGGAACCAGAGGATGCCAGCAGAGATTTGAATCTAAGAGAGAGAGAGAAAATGATCTCATGACAACATTTCAAGACAAACATGTTTTGATGAAGGAGTGTACACAGACACAACTGCACTGACTTGTCAGAAGCTGTGATGAGCAGGACTCTGTGGCCATAGAAAGGTTTGCCTTCCACCAAGAAAGTTACGTCTGACATCTCCTGATTATTCAGGAAGTGGGGATCTGCAGGGGAAGCATCAACATTTTGTCAATGCATTGTTGAAAAGTGACAACCTGTGGCAAAGATTCCAAATAGAAACAGAATGACATCATGACCTTTATTCAGTTTGCATTAATAAATTCTGCCACCCGAAAGCTGCTTGGTTTCTCTCTTGGCTCTGATGCACAATAACCATACTAATAAGACCTCTTTTGACAGCTTTGCTATCTTTGTAAAGAGTTCTTGTATTGGATAAAATTAGACTGGACAGATGGTACCTATTTTGTGTGCGATCGGTGTTTTAAAACAGGAGAGTTGGCCTCATACCCAACTGTGCTGAGAGAGTTGCCTTCATGTCGGGGACAGTAGGAAGAGGAGCTGGGCCAAAACAGTGGCTAAAAATATGTGACAACTGTTGGATGATGGCATCACTCTGCAAAGAAACATTAACAAACAGACGATGGTGAGTGTGTGTGCGTGCGTGTGTGTGCGCGTGTGTGCGTGTAATAAAATTTTGGGGCCTACCTTGGTGGTGCGCAAGATGTTGAACATGAGGGGCAGGCCCACGGTGAGCAGCTCCTCACAGTAATCTTCCTCTCTGATGGAGGTGAACTCCCTGAGGAGGGACAACGTGACGCCCACCCTGGACTGCTGCTGGGCACACCGCAGGGACTCGAGCCACACGTGGAGCTTCCACTGAACGCCTAGCGACAGCCACGAAAGGGGGTTAGGGTTGACATTAGGCTTGCAAATTTCCAGCAATTCGAAAAGGGGAAAACTTTCCCCAGTGTTAATTTTGATTTGGTTAAGTCTTTCCACCAAAATGTAAATTAGCCTAGGTTTGGTTCACAAAATACAGTGAGATTTTAGTGAATGGAAACGGTCTTGGATTTAGTGGGAACTTATATATAGTTGGGGAAATGTACATTTTAGCGTAATCCTGATTAAAACCGGATTTCACGCTAGTACAGTTGAATGTGAATAACTCATTAACTGAACAGGTTTAGCAAAAAGCTGAGACTCGGCTTGAGAAGCTTGAGAGAAGATGATTCCGTTGGTTGAGGGACTCTTCGTGACATTTTGAATGGGAACTTTGAATTGAGAATAAGCGGTGCAGAAGATGCATGCATTTTTAAGAGTTTCTTGATATTTTTTGGATGCATTTTTCTTCATTTAATTATTAAGTTAAATCACTGACAATCTTGGTTAAGTTACACTTTCATAAATAAAGAAATAAATAAATAGCATGTTGACCTATCATGCTTTTTATCTGTTATTCTTTTGCATGGATGTGTTCTAATGACAACATGAAATGTTGTTATTCAATATGAGTTAATTCTCATAAATCCCGTGGAAAATACATTCCCAGATTAATTACCAATGGAAACGTACAATAATAACTCAACTAAGATGTTGATGAAATAAGATAGCAATGAAATGCTTTTTCAAAAACTAACTGAAACTATATCTTACGTTTATAAAACAATTATAACAAAAGCAAAAATGCCCCTTGTTTTCTTCTTTGTCAATTAAAATCATACATGAGCTTTTGTGATTTTATTCATTTATTTTGGTGTTGCTGTATGTCCGTCCAGAAGGAAGGGCAACCAGTCATTTTGAGAATTGCAGGTTACTTCATTACGCAATACTTAGTGAGACCCCACCACTTTTTTTTTTAATTTGCACTTGACAAACACTCCACATATTAAAGAAAAACTAACACTAAAACTAATAAAAATGAACCTAAAAAAGCCTTAAAAAAAGAATTAAAACTCACTGAATTGAAAAAAAAAAGTCAGTTAAAAAAAAAAAAAAAAGATGAATAACTACAATGAAAACTCCCCAAATATTCTAACCCCGGCACATTGAGATAGCACAGTGGGTGTGTGCTAGCTACCCAGCGCTCGCAGCTCCATGGTGACGTCCAGGTAGCCATGTTCGGCGCTGTAGTAGCTGGCCTCCTGCAACGCCTTCATCCTGGCCTTGCACAGTCTGGCTAAGCCTCCCTCCGGTACAGCCCCCGGGCCAGGGGAAGGGTTGGGCAGGGTGGAAAGAGGGAGGAAAGGGCAGATCATGGCCTCCTCCCCCTCAACCCCCTCTGCCAGTATCTCCTCCAGAGACAGGACGTCCTCTTGAACTTTCTGAGGCTGAGTCAGGAGCTTTCTCAGCACGTTCCTGGCGCGATGAAGGAAAGGAAGCCGGTGTTAGTGACCAGGGCGCGAAGGAGGGAGGCGAGAACGAGCAGAGGAAGGCGCGGAGAGATTTACAGGCGCTCGTGTCACAACGCGTCTATCCGTGTCTGTGACCCTGCGGACACCCGCTTGTCCCCCTCATTGTGGAATGTGACGTGTTGAGTCTATATTGTGTTCGCACGTACTCGGAGAGAGCAGGTGCGGAGATGTACGCTACCAGCTGGTGCTCACAGACCAATGAATTGTAAGTGTGCATACTGCAAACCGCAAGTAGCCATGAAACGAGTTAAACACGGATGATTTTTCTCATAGGCTGAAAGTGGAGGACTTGTCAGGCCAGTTGGGTTTTGATGACTTAAAACAGGGGTCCCCAACCTTTTTTGCCCCACGGACCGGTTTATGTCAGACAATATTTTCAGGGACCGGCATTTAAGGTGTGGCGGAAATAATACAACAAAATAATATGGTATGAGCTGCATGAAAACTGTGGTGTTTTCGAAATATAATAATAAACACAAGGAGCGTCTAATCTGGCCGCAACACTCCAATCGCTATGGCAATGTTTAATGCCTTCAAAATACGATACAACGCAAATTCAAAGTGCATGAAAATGACGACTCACCACAGCACCGAGCTTGATTTTCTGCAACCAGACGGTCCCATCTCGGGGTAATAGGAGAGACAATGACACCGCAAGTGTGTGGTTTATGTCCAGTCTACTTCGTAATTTTGTTTTCGTCGCCGTTGCTGCATAATCCCCCCGCCTCACACAGGTAGGATGTCGGAAATAGCAAAAGTGCTATTGTGGCGATCTCAGAGTATTCAGACATAACTTTAATCCAGTTGTCTCGAACGTACTTTTAAGGCCGCCGTCATTTGCGATCTCCAGCAGTTTTTTTACTCATTTTGCGAGCTCCGGTGTTTGTTTTTAGCCTAATTGGTCGCGTTACGGAGAAGCGTGGCTTGACGTGTGTCAAGCTGGACACAGACGGATGTAACGGAGAATCCGGTAAGTTTTCAAAATAAAACATCTTTCGTATTCCGAAATAAATAAAACGGAATTAAGGCAAGTTCTTTCTGTGCGGCCCGGTACCAAATGCCCGGCGGACCGGTACCGGTCCGCGGACCGGCGGTTGGGGACCCCTGACTTAAAAGACACTAAAACCTTCGTCACATGACATCACATTACGGCCTACGCTGCGACAACCACTTTTGCTAAGTGCTTGAAAGTGCGGGAGTTTACAGAAGTCCTGTAAAAGCTTGACTCCTGAGCCCGGTGAATACTGATTGAGTCGGAGCTTGATGGAAAATAAACACCTTCTAAATTGATGGACTGAATCTGTTGTGCTGTTGAAGTTCACATGTCTGCCAACTACCAAAATGCTTGTTGTGTCAAATATTTATAATAGGGCTGCAAATGACGACTATTTTAAAAAGCGACAAATCTGTTGTGTTTTTTCGATGAATCAGATAACAAAAAAAAAAAAAAAGTGTTAATTTCAATCCCCTTATTCAATAGGATATCCATTAAAAACGTTGACATTGTAGAAAAGGCACAAATTATTTATGACTCAGTTGCTGGTTTGGGCCATAACATGTCAGACCAAAAACAGTCAAACATTGTTATCCAAAGTAAAAGCAAATGTTTTGTTTTGATTCCAGAAACTGGAGAATATTTACTGTTGAGAAGCTGAAACGCCGAGGATTTGGACTGTGGTAAATTAAAACGGGTAACTAAGCAATTTATCAATGATTAAGCATCCAATTCATTCATTTCGTTTTGAATCAAGTCCCAGCACTATAATCCCCACTGAAGTCAAAGTTGAAAGGTTTACAAGAGAAAGCCCTTGCACTCAATTGATGATTCAATGTGCGAATCAGATGTTCACTAGTGTGCAATTACAGATTTAAAAAAACAAACAACAAAAACAAAAAACAATTGACATCCCATGTTTCTATATTAATGTTTTCTCTTCAGAGCCATGGCAAGTTACCTGTGGCCATGTGCTGCAGCGTGACTGAAGCAGTTCATGTCTTCGTAGAGGGATGATGTCAGCGCGTTTCCGTCACGGGCCTTTGACAACGGGTCAGCACCTCTTGCCAGCAGCAAGGTCACCATCTCATAGTTGCCTGGACACAATGGACCGGGAGTTGCAATCAGTTACTTCCAGACAGAGCTCGCTACAAGAAACCAAACATTTGTAACTATATTCATGCTTTTTCTTTGGGGGGGGGGATAGTATTTAGTCAGGTGGCCATTTTGTTGTGAATTAAACAGATGCATGGCATCATTTGAAGAATTTCAAGCATATGTGGGAGGAGCCCTGGTACACCATCTGGGCGTTTCTATGACCACTTGATGCAAAGCTGACCATTATTTGTGAAGGCAACATCTTGGAACTCTTGTCTTCAATATCATTATGGTCATGTGATCATCTTGTGGTTTGAAAGCAGCAAATACAGTCATATTGGACTCTTCGCACGCTGTCAGCGTGGTTATGCGGCGCATGCCTGTCCTCTCCTGCAGCCCTGTTGTGCCTCGCAAAGGATCCCGCAGAGGAATGTTGCCCCAAGCCTGCAAACAGCCGCAGGCAGCACTCCTCTTTCTTGCTAAGCCTCCGTTAAGCCTTTCATTTTCTCTGTCCAGTGTTACATTGACTACTCAAAATAGCGTACTCGCCCTCTGTGATGGCACACAACAATGTGTGTGATTGATGATGATGATGAAACAGTCTGTTGTTTGTGGGAACGCTTTGGCTCACATTTGGTTATCTAGTCCAACATGGTAAGCTATAGGCCGCACATTTGATTCAAACAGAGAAGAGTTGAATGACATTTTTGGCTTAGGTAGTCTTATTTACGTGTGAGTGTGTATGAGCGTGTAGCCACCTGCTGCTGAAGCCAGCTGCAGTGGTGTGTCCGCCGTGTTCTCCTGTCCATTCCGGACTGCCGCTCCCTCCACATTGGCCCCAGCATCCAAGAGTAGCTGCAGAGACACACCCCGTCACATGTGTTTCGTTCAACAATGTCATTCATGCACTGAACACTGAACTAACATTTGTCAATGTGCTTTTTGAAAGGCTTCCCACCATTGTGTGTACAGTTCACGATGGACTTTGTAGTACAACGTGCTGTTATCGTGAAGGTACTTTCTACTTTGTAACGTTGTGAGGATCAAACCCAGGACGACCACTTTACCCCGCAAAAGTCACGAGAATGTGTGCGTTTGTTGCTTACCTGCACGACTGAGATGTGCCCGTGCAGCACGGCGAAGGTGAGCGCCGCCCAGTGACGGCTGTCAGGATGCACAGACGGGTGCTTCGGGGAGCATGGCGGAATCTGTCAAATCAGAGTTAGACACTAAGATCAGACGCACGAAAAAAAAGATCATGGAAATAGAAGATGTTTTATTTTTAGTTTAATCACGCTCTCTCTGCCAAGTCATTCACAAAAAAGTCCTGTGTTGTTGTGGCTGCTGCTGGTATTTTATAGCCATGTCATTTGTTTTCTACGGCATGACGGAGTATGTGGTTAGCGCATCTGCCTCACAATAAATCTCAGCTCGGCTCTGTCTGTGAAGATTTGCATGTCCTGCCCGTGCTTCCCTCCCACAATCCAAAAACATTTCCAGTAGATTCAGGAAAGATTTGAAACTGTGAAGGATGTTAACTTGAGTGTGACTAGGCTCCAGCTTTATTATGGACATCCTTCATCTTTTGTGGAGTTCAATAATTTGAACACGGTGTCTTCTGTTTACTTGTAGCGACGACATCAATTTCAAGAATGTTTACCGCCACATCAAGGTTGGCACCAGCATCAATCAGCATCTGAACGAGGGCCTCATCTCCAGCTGCACATGCGTACATCAGAGGGGTCATGCCCTGAGATGTGGAGAGAGCAGACAAGAAAAGAACCACATCAATGTTGCTGTCCTCGCAGCGCAGGAATTGTCTTCAAATGACAACAAAAGAAGGCTGGTCAGCACCTGGTCATCCATGCTGTTGACACCATCGGGCCCCAACAGGTCGATGGCTTGGCCGATAAGATCCGTGCGGCCGCAGTTGAGCATCCGGAAGCCCAAATCTAGGTGGAACTTGTCTGTTGCTGCCTTGGAGTCCAAACGCTTGAAGGAGCTGAAGCAGCATTCGGGCCTGACGAGGAGAACAAAAAAGAGACAAATTGTCAGCTGAGCAGGCGGCGGGGAATGCGCAATGTGCTCGAGTTTGTCACATACCGAAATGTGCTAGGCCAAATTCAGAGATGTCAGACATTTTTTGTTTGTCTTGAGACAACATTTTCAGACAAAATCTTAATAGGCATGCTCAGCACAAAGATACTGTTTAGGATTTATTCATTTCGATGTTGACAAGTCCTACATTGGCAGTAATTGTCAGTACCCTATTGGTAGCAATACTGGATTTATTTCTGAGACACTTCATGTGACCAGGCGCAGAGTAGACGCTCCAGAAAGTAGTTCTAATTGTGGTTGTCACGTACTTAAGCTGTCTGGGTTCACAGTCCAGTCCAGGAAGGAGCAACCTGGCAGTCTGTCTGACATCATCGGTGTCCACCAGCAGACTCTTACGATGTTCAGCATGGACTATGGCCACTCTGATCCACTCCATCAGAGGCGGCAGCAAGAGGAAGGGCCTTTGAAGCAGAAGAGATTTTTCAATTACCGATCGTGCTTTTGACATGTGACACAATTTTATGACTGACAACCGGACTCACAAACTGTTTTTACCGTGTTTTTTTTTTTTTTCTGGATCAGATGCAGCGCCTAAGGAGGATTTGCTTACTTATCGTGACTCAGACACACTCAGAAGAAACGCATAAACCGTCTTCCACCATGACGTATGTGTGTCTGGCTGCTCTTTCCCTGAACCGTGACTCGCCCTTTACAGCTTCTGTTTCCTCCCATACAGCAGACATGCACAGTCATACATTTACCGTTCACCTTTGAAGTCACCATAGATTCAAAACACATGACTCTAACAGACGCCAATGACATAGCAAAGAGAATCAACTGCGACTAAAAAAGAATTTCAAGTATACAAATAGATCTGACAGAAGAAAAAAAAAAAGGATCCAGAGCTGACAGCAGTTGACAAAAGTCACTTTGATCACAGCGAAGTACAAGAATACAAAACAGTAGAAAAGGATGCTATGGAATGTGCTCATTCGGATCGGTTGATTGACTCATCACCTCTGCCCTTTGTTTCTCTCCCTCGTACTTCTTCTAATCGCTTTAGGAATTGACCATGTCTTGTCTTGTTGATTTTTATCAGTCCCTTCTGCTCTGTACCCACCCCTCCCACCACCACCACCATCTTGTGCCTGTTTGAACAATTGAACAATGGCCAACACCGTGAGAACCTTTTGTTTGCTTTTGATCTGGCTAAGCAGTCAGACAGAATGCTAATCATTATTTGAACAGTGTTATCATGGCTCACTAAGATGCATTACCCCTACTGGGATGTCATTCACAGAAACAGCTTCAGTTTTCTTTTCGGGAGATGTGAAGAACCCCCAATGCATACAATGAATACAGGTGGAGATAAAAGCATGAGAATTGGATTGCATGTGTCACTGCTGTGCAGAAAACACCATTACTGTCACTGTGCATTTGATCTTCTCAGTGATATTGTCCATTAATAATATGCAACGTAAAGCATTTTTAGCCAGTCAACCTTCTCAGAACATTGATGGTATGCGGTAAGAAGCTATTGCTGAAGGCCATTTCTGTCAGCAAGGGGGAGAGTAATGCCGTTTCCCACAAGGTGCATTTAAAGGCTCAAATGTCTTTCATTTAGCTCATTTACAGCTCATCCAAGTGGTAATGTTAACGGCCAGGCAAGTGGCAGGAGTAGGATTAGGAAGAGATGGATGGTCAAACGGGGTGTTGGGAGCCTGCGGGGATTGTCTCAAGTGCTGGGGAAATGGCCAGGAGGCAGGTGCTGCATGTCTATATTAAGAAACGGGGGTGGGTGGTCCTTTTGCTTATCGTGCCGTTGGTGGAGAGTGATAAAAAAGTCATGTTTCCAGGGAAGAGATGCAGAGCAGAACACCCCAGAATTCACTGTCAAACCTCTTTTAATGGGATGCTCTCAACATGTTCGGCTGTCTGTACACTCGCGCACAATTGTCTGTCCTCCGAATAGCCACAGGAAGGCAGAGCATCAGCAGAAGACATAGAGACACTGTGGAAGGACTAATGCAAAGCCAATGCATAGCATTCAGAATACTTGATATATCCGTTGATGAATTGATTTTGTCAACTGATAATTCAGTGTGTGGCTGTGAGTGCAAGTGTGTAGGGAGTGCATAAAAGTAACGCACTCCATCGGTAGAAGCAGAGGATGTAGGTGTGTGTGTAATGTATTAAATTCTACCCCTGACCGACCATTACAGATGCTGCTCTCATGCATCTATGGAGAAAAAAAACAAACACAAACAAAAAAAAAAAAACGTGCTATCATGCATCCATTTTTAAAAAACAACAAAAAAAAAAAGCCAAAACATGTCATTATCTCTATATCTGCCTCTACTTTCTTCAGTATTAAAAGCCCAAATCTGACTTCAGGTCTGGGTTATGCCCTACAGGATGAAACACAAAACCCAGCTTTGTCAAAAGTCGTTGCAACATTAAAGTGTGGGTGCCTGTTAACAGTGAAACCGGATAGCCCTGCTGGTGAGCTGACTGACCCAATGTGCTCAGGCTTCATACGGAGACCAGCAGGATAGAGTAACTTTCACCCATTTGTTTACAGAGAAATATTAGCTCCAAGTCACGGCACCTTCTTCACTACAATCTGGCTAGCTATAGATTGACAAGCTACTAATTTTCTTCAGCTTTGTTGGAAAAGTTCAGATACTTTACTCATCAGGAGGTACCGGCACACACTACACCGACCGAAATGGCTCGAGTACAATGAAGTCTTCGTTTGAAGTAACTTTCAATGAGTTCTGCATGCAGGGCCCCACAGAGGGCTGTAAGTGGTCATGTTTACCCACTGATTTAGAATATGATTACTCGTGTAAGGAAACCATAGAAGGATTGTAACGCTATCTGATATCTTGCAATGATACATCATTAACATCTTATCGCTGCACTGCATCTATCCTTCGGCTCCCCTGAACCCACTGCATTGAAAGGGCGGAGGAGGGTGTAGTATGTGGAGGAGAGATCTCAAAGTGTGGTCGAGTGATTTGCACTTTTCACTTATTCCACAACAAAAACTAAGAAATGTGATCAAATGCAATGCAATCCTAAACAATCGTGCATTCAAGCTGAATTAATGACTAATGCATGTGACTTCATCATTACTGATAGGAGGTAGATTAGTGAATCCAGAAAAAAAAGAAGAAAAAAAAGGGAGACACAATATGATGTGTAAACTGGCTATGATTCCAGTTCTTAGAAAAGTCTCTCCCATTTCTGTAGCGATTCTGCAATTAGAAGGCTCACCACATAATACTTGATGATGTGGCCCACACAGATTTGGTGGCTTGGGGGTTTCCAGCAAAGATTCCATTAAGGCAGCCACTGAAGTTGAACTGGGCAATCGTCTGCATCATGCGCTCGGATTGTAATCACAAGCAACCATGCCCTGCTGTGCCCCCTTCACCTGGGCCGTTCTGCCCTCTATGCCAATATCACAAGCACTAAGTGAATGAAGCAGATGTCACAAAATATAGACTGGCTTCCTTCTGTGCATACAAACCCAGATAATAATACACCTAACATTAAAAAAAAAAAAAATCCTCAACGTTTGCTAGCACATGCCAAGAGAAGTCCAAGTTAAGCGGGAGTGTTTTCCTTGATCAGTAATGAGGTGCCTTTGCTCCCTAGCACTGCGTTTGGTCATCATTACTTGCACTGGTGGGAGCAGGCTGGCTTATTGGACAGATTTATGTGTGATAGCTGATTTAATCACAAAAGTTTAACATGGATGATGCCATGTTTGCCATATCCTCATCAAAACCAACCCGCAGCTCATGAAAATGTCTGAAGAGGACTCAGGTCTGGCAGCCTTTACACATGACAAATGGTTTTAGTCACCTGTACTTTCAAAGTGTATCACACAGCTGTATTGGGATGCCCACACATGTATTCATTTTATAATGTACACTCAGTTGTATGAAGTACAGTTACTTTTACTGACTGCACACAAAGTTATGTCATTAGAGCCACACTTCTTTTTATTTAAGTGAGATAATAATAATAATAATAAGACAAAACAATAACAAATAAATGAACTCTCAGCACTGTGAAAACACTAAACTATAACTATTATTAAGTCAAACAACAATCTCCTACAGCTACAACAGCTACAAGACATTTACAGCAATTGATTACCTTTTTTGGGGGGGGGCAGTGGTGAATTACACTTTAAATAATTAATGTTGTGCTAAATCATTAGGGTTCAGCGTGACAAAAGAAGCCTGAATTGCTCTGTAGCTGTGATCTAACGTTAAGAAATGAAAGCTCTCACCTCTCTTTGCTTAGTGCCATACGCGGGGGGTCTAAATTGGGATTCTCCATCGACTCCATTTGCGGGCATCGCAGGAAGTAGTAGAGGGTATGGAGGGCGTCAGGCGACCAGGACACAGACTGCGGGCGTGAATGGCGGGCAGGACTGAGACCCGGACGCACTGAGCTCAGGCGTTGCATGTGGTGCATTGCACGGGATACCAGGTCACCTGGAAAACAGTAATTGGACATGATGACATCACATGATTGAGAAGATATACAGTTATGCTCTTAAGCAGAATATAGGTTACTCGTTCAGCACAGCTATACTGGGCCAATGTTGTTCAGAGCCTTCACACAAGTGTCCGTCACTTGATATCAGTGTAAACCTTGTGGGTTTCCAATCTAACCGGAATTCCACAAATACATTTAACACCCCTGCTCTGATGAATCTCGCACCAATGCACTATCTATCTTTAGCGGCGTCGTTAGCGGTAAGCACAGCCAGGGGCAAGGCTAAATTGTCATTTATCTTTAATCATTGAAGAAGTTAATACAGTACTGGAACAGATAAATCGATTACCGGCCCCAACAAAGTGTGTACTGAATGCGACATGACGGTACGTAATCACGATACAGTATTCCACTTATACTATCAAGAGGGTTCGTAAATTACTTTCGTGAATGTGGAACACATTGAGACACATTAGTATCACTCAAAACTTGGAACATTTCAAATGGGAAACAGTGTTTGAATGAGTTCATCCTGCAAGTGTGCATAGAGTTGGCAGTTTCTTCAATAAAGAGCAAGTTATCCCCTCGAGCGTAACTTTACATCCGCAAACAGAATGACAGAAATCTTAATTTAGCAGGAAACGCTTGGGATGCTGTTATCCTGGAGAGCTTTCGCTTGAGCTTTGGATGAAAAGAGCAGAGGCTAGACTATCAGCCATCAAAGGAAGGAGATGAGGAGGGGGCACTTGTGGAGCGGGGGGGAGAAAGAACAAAGCTGAATAAAACAGGCCAATTTGAACTTGGTATGATGTTGCGCTCATTTAGTTGGACTACCGCAGGGCTAATTTCTAAGCCAATTAGCATGAGTAGGGGAGCCCAGGGGTTGGGGCTTTGGGGGGTTGTCCAGTGTATAGGGGCACATTAAAGGGTTTTGGTTAGATACCGTTAGCCCACCTAAACAGCCCACACTTCAAGCTGAAGGGCCTCCTTTGTGTTAACCATCAACAGCATACGACCCAGGAGGTCTCCTCGGAATTCATACCCAAGACCGAGAGCCTCTCTCCGGCTTTACAACCCATATTGCGCCCAGGGGTCTAAAGTAGCTGTCAGGGGTCAAATGCATATGAAAAGGTTTATTTCACTCTTACATATGAGATTCGTTCTCAACCTCTGTGAGGTTACTGGGGCACAAAATACAAAGTTTTCAAATGTAGATTTAGAAAATGTATATTTTTTTTCTTCTCCTTCAACATAATTGCAAAAAGTGCATTCTGGATTTGCTATACAGTATTACTTACTTTCAAGACCCTTTACAGTGAATTCAGTGAGTTGTTCGTTTTTTTTAAATACAGTATATCATACATGTTTGAACACAACTGATGAAAATGTACTCAATTGAGGAGCCATAGTGTAAAACTGCTTTTGGGGGCACCACTGAATTGCAGCTAAAATATTTAGAAATATTTAAATGTTCTATCCTGTCCAATCACATCCAGCTGTTTTGTAAATTTCGCTGAAATCCTGCCATCCAGATTCCATCTTCTTTAAGTATGCCAAACCCACTCGAAAGAAGATCCAACAGGACTGAGCAGTCGAGTACAGATACTGCCGTGTCTGTTTGGTCTACATGGCCTCAAATTCCTCCTTTATTTTTGTTGTGTACAGATATCGGTGAACACGTTGCCTGTCTGTCTGTTTGTCTTTGTAGGCATGAAATGGTGTGAAGCATGCCAGTCCTGCCCATCGCAGCTCGTATTCATACCACTAGAGTGGTGTGGCACAAAGAGCCCACTGAGCAAGTGGGAGAAAGACTGTGTGTTTGTGTGTTACAGAGCGTGTGTTCACGTTCTTAATGTCCGGCTAACGGCAGTGGTGTATGAACGTGGCCTTGTGCTTGAGGAACAAATGCCAAAGTGTTACCTCGTTTGGGTGGGGAAACATAAACTGCACTTGCACCAACACCGATCTCTATGACCCGATTGCTCTCCCCCTTTCACAACAAGCTTTGCATCCTTTACCAAGACCAAAACGTTCATTTATCCAGTACATAAACAATCCTTCTCGACCTTCCATCAACCCTGTTTGTTCCTGCAGTTGGATGACTCTTTCAATAGAACTTCGAAATACTTCGAGCCCACTTTCATTCCCTGTCGCATGGCAAGCCACATGTAAAATCGAGTACATTTATGACTTGATGTGTACGTACTTCTCGGATGATACATGTCAAAAAGACTGGAGCGAGGCTTCGAAGAGGATCGGCATATTCAGTGCCTGACTGAGATCACCAACAGATTGGTCTGGCATGATGCTTTTTCTAAAAACGTGCCAGGGGATATATTCCAGACCCACTGCCAATAAGTGAAAATCCACAAAATACAGAGAGAGACCTAATTAAAAAAACAAAACAATAGAAACCCCCATTCTGACTCCCTTCTCTCCAGCATTTAAACAAATGTAAGCATTTTAGGACACACTGTTAAACACATTGTAAGTGCATATGTCTATGTGTTGGATATGTGTCCTTTAAGAGGCGGTGCCTGGTGGATTGGCATATGATGTCACAAGTCAGCGTGTGAGTATTTCGGCGTGAGCTGTGGCGGACAACAGCTCTTGCATGAGTGTAGTTGTGTTTGTGTTGGACTATTCTCCTGGCATTCAATAAATGGCTGAAAAGTGCATTGGCAACTGCGACTCTCCTTTCCCAGATGTGAGGGCATTGCAATAAAAAAATAATCGCAATAAACCACAAATGTGTGCAATACAATAAAATACAATACATCTTGATTTATATAGCGCTTTTACAACAAAATAATAAAAATGTCCACGATAGATACGTAGATACACTCTACACCAAGAAATCTGCAATGTAGCACGGCCGTGGTAAGTCAATCGCAATATAGAGGCGTACACAGCAATAGAAAAAGTTGCATGTCATAGTATCCTTTTTCAGATCAAAGACTTCCTTTCTGTCCTGGGTCCAGCCCTTTACAATTTTCAGCACGTAAGACACATGAAATAGCTGGTCACATTTTCACTGCTTTGCAATATGTCTATAGCCCTGTTCACACGGCACACATTTGGTCCGACGCTGCACCGAAATATTTTGTTGCGATATATTTTACACCGGAGCAAATTTTGTGGAGCGGTCACACGTGCAAAGCCGCTGAGCGTGACAACTCCGGCGCAGCGTCGAAGCAGCTCCACTTGCGGTCACACGTGCAATTTCTGCTCCGGACCAAAACGACAGGAATGCGGAAGTAAAACAGGTTCGGGTCGGGTTTCTCTCTCGCGGACTTTTATTTATTTTTCTTTTAATAAATATTATGGCGGACACTATTCTGTCCTTGTTCAGAATAGATCCACTTGTCGGCAGTCGTGGAATAAAGACGTGTTTACAGTCAATCGTGTGTGCTCCTTATGACTGTCACAATATATGTTTTAAAAAATGTGTACTAAAACAATGTGCGGATACTAAACTAAGGAATACTTGTTTTAAAACAAACAATTTGGATAAAACAGAGAATGCGCTGTAATTTAAGTGCTATTTAACTGCTAAACAGGAGCGCGGCCGGCCAGACCAGTGCGCGTGTATAGTTAATTTCGTTTAAACAATCCTGTAGAAATAATTTCAGATATCTTTACCTATTTATTTCATTTGAATTATTCTATTTAAAGCCTAGGAAGCCGCAGGATTTCTCTGCGTAATTAAGCAAATACACATCGAGATTTCTCTTTGTCTGGCCTCTTATTCTGTATTTCAGCGTTATTTCGTTGTGCAAATGCATTGATAATGTTCATAAAAATATGTAGATTATTTTAACCGTAAGAAATCTTGCGTTTTTTTCTCCCCAAAATACTCACAAATAAAATATGAAATGTCGGGTTTGCTTCAGGCTCGGGCCTGCAAATCGGGCTCGGCTGACGTCACTGCTTTCTTGAGCCTCTTCTTGATCGTGAGCGCTGTCTTCACCGCTTAAATCGCCGACACTTTTACCGGGGACGGGGGTCCACGGCCGGGCTTCGTCTGTGTCGCTGGCCCCCTCGTCACTGTCGACCGGGGTCGGATTCCGTGCGTCTGGTAGCGAGCGTAGCGAGGCCACTCCCCCGCAAGCGAGCATTTGCTCTGGAGCAAATTTAATCCAGCTGCGTTCACACGTGCACATTTGCTTCAGCGTAGCGTCGCAAACGAGCATTTGCTCTGGAGCAAATTTTTAAAACACCTCCCTGAGGTGGATCAAATTTGGTCCGGTATAAGCTCTTTAGTGGAGCTACGCCGGAGCAAATGTGCACGTGTGAATGCTCGACTGGATTTATTTCGGAGCTGCGTCGGACCAAACGTTGCTGTGTGAACGGGGCTATTGCTCAGCTTCAAAGAGGATCAGTTTGCTACATAGACATGACTTACTGAGTTCGGAGATGCTGCCCACACAGGTAGCTAGGAGTGACTGTTCCAGCGTCCTGAGCTCCAGTTGGGCATAGGCATCCTCCCTGCAGTCGACAGATGCCTGATGATTCTCGGTGTAGGGACTGAAATGGGCCGGCAGTGACAAAACACCTGTGAAAGGGAAAACAGGAAGAAAAGGAATGGATGATGGCTAAATCATTTTGAGAAAAGCAACCAAATGTCATCAAGCAATTATTATTATTGGACGCGTAGTATGCATAACCACACCACTACGAGTGACGATAACTTTCAGAAAAACAGCAATTTTCACACCTAATATGATCACGGGAGATGAGGGGGATCTATTTATTTTGTGGAAAGGCACTGACGGAGTCAAATAGGCCAGCATCTCAGCACACTCACTCAAACTTTTGTTAACATTAAGATCCACACAAAGGAACTAAACTAATACGCAAAACAATATGTAGGATTTGCAGTTTCTTTTTACGAGACAATCGTAATACTCCGAAATCCCTAAACAATTAATATTGTGAGCCAGTGGTGGGAATGGACTGGTTCTCAAGAGTTTATACGTAGCATTCATGGCAGTGGAACAACATAAAAGATTTAATTATCATACCGCGGTCCTTGGATATGCTGAAATAAGAGTCGGGCTCGTAACGGGATTCCCTTCTCATATGAAATGCTTTAATTGCTGTTATCCTCTCCCAACAAAAGGGGTATATGTAATCTAAGAAAGTACATCTTTTCAAATGAACTAGAGCACGCGTTACCTTCGTCTCTTTATTTGATTATACAAATGCACCCGCTGTGGCAGCTTTCCGTCTGAATCGAAATCGTATGAACATTGTTTAATCAGGTTTAGTTGTCGCAAAACTGCGGCAGCTGTTCCCCTCCTCAGGAAGCTTTTTTTTTTTTTACAAACAGACCAATTATTTTGAAAGTAGGTCAACTTTTTTTAAATGGAGGGTTATAAATTGAAGCACTGCAATGCAATCAAGTCCTTTGGCACTGTTCCTGTGACATTTGCAACAATGTTCATATTTGTCATACAATGAGGTTTTGTAATATACTGACGTCAGAGTGAACAAAAACGTATGAGTCAGAGGTCATGAGGAAGCAGTCATGTTAAATTGTTGGGAAATGCGTTGGATTGTGCTACTCTCGAAGTGAAGTCATGCTCATGGTGTTCGTTTCATTGTTCATATGGTTTAATGACCTAATACAAAATACCCTGCTCTAGCACAGACCTCCTCATCAACAACCATGACATCCTTAAGTAGCAATTCTGTGTCAACTGTAGACAACCTCCACCGTTAGCATTTCTCCATAAAAGGTCAATGTGAGCTAAAGTGGAATGCGTACTGGCCATATTGCTACCTGGTGCAGTTTAGCAAGCTTCAGTGTTGGACAGTCAGTAGCCAGTAGTCCTTTGTAATCGTCAGTAAAGTACTTATTTCAAAAACATATCAATGTTTTAATTAGGATTCACACAATCAGGTTTCAACACTTGGATTCATGCGTTGACCGAACTCAATCGCCAAGTGGGTGTGGTTTTGCTTAGTTGGCGTCTAGCCTGGAAAAAATGATCGAGGATTCGGCTGAATTTGAAAGCTGTGAGAAATTGTTGATGACCTGCTCCCAAAATAACTTTCTCTCTGGGTTTTTTTTTTCCCTCTTATGGTCACATCCAAGATGTCGGGGCGCTAAACAGCGAACAGCCAGGCTTCCGGTTCTGTCTCCCTCTATTGGTTACTGTTCACCGAAACAATCACAAGAAGAAGGAGAAACAAGTCTGTTTAAGTAAAATAAAGTTGACACAATGTGTACATTTTGACAGGTAGCGCCAAAATCTATTCGTGGGGGAAAATTCATTTGTGGCGACCCACCACAGGTAAAAATGTTTACGTGGGAAACACTACAGTTGAAGTCAAACAATTCTGAGAGATGATCAATGACGTCATGAATTTGATCGGCAAATTAAGGCACTATAGCCAATCACAAAAGGTTCATAAAATGTGAAGTGTTGGCCAATTTGATCCAGTCAATCAGAGTGATTAAAGTCTGTCGGAGTAACACTGACTAATGGAAAAAGGCCTCCTACACAAGTGTTACCTCAGCTCTTTGTGTGTCTCTTTCTCGCACATTCTGTGCACAATCCAATGTACGTATGTGCTGACTCCCCGTTCCAAAACAAAGGAAAAGCCCGTCTCTTGCAGAGCGCTACCATCACAAAGAACGTCAGTCAGACAAAAAATAAAAACGCTTTCCTGTGCACAAAACAACATCAAATACTGAGAATGTTTGTACTTCTCTTCTGTGACGTGAATTATTTATTTATTTGTTTGTTTGTTTGTTGCACTTTTCAGCGACAAGCACACATACATCTTACTGGAGCATTTGCACCTCGAAAATGCTTCTTTAACTCTGCGCTTTCAGTTGTAGACTGATTTGATGAGAATACTGCTCATGCACTACCGACACTTCCAAACTGCTGAACCCTTTCATTAGATGAGTATATCATATTAAAATTGTTTTGTTTTGAAAGAGATGACTTAGCATTGATGCTTAATGGAAACTATCAAAGTGTGTGTAAAATTAAAATGTGATGTTGGATGTGTGCATGAATGACATGATGCCCTTTTAAGATAATATAAGAAATCCTTTATTCCAATTCACAGCAGCAAAGTTATGAAAGGAAGAAGTAGAAGAACAAAATATAGGAGATGCTGGAAAGGCAGCCACTCTTGTGATAGGATAAGAGAAAATGATGGTCCTGAATAGTAAAATAAAGTACTAGGAGGTACTGTCTATCATATTCTCCCACAGTCCCGCCCTTGGTTAACCACAAAAGCAGAGCGTGCGTCATCTGGACCTGATGGGAAGTTTACACTTCAAGCAGAGCCTCTCTCCTCTTCCACCTCTGTTCCAGGAGCATCAACAAACAGAAGTCTGTGATACACAAGACGGTGAACCTCTGTGGCTCCTATGGTTTCATTATTGAGGTTCACCCTCAAAATGCCATGTGGGAATCATGGCTTCAAACCATAGCTCAAACATACCACAAATCATGGTCGTGCCCAAGCCATCAAACTGTCTCTGAAAAACATGCAGTACATTTCTGTAGTTCACAGTATTTTGTAGCAAACTGCATAAACGCTACATGGGTTTATGTTTTGATTTGGCTCAATGTTTTTACGGAGCCATATTTTGGATTTCAAATGGAATAAAGCAATTCAAATAAGGACACCTGGTGACTTCTGTCAAATTTACAGTTAAAATTTCAATGCAGATTGAATTTTATTTCGTTTTGACCTTGACTCTTTGATTTCATGTTCAGCTCAGTTCTGCGTTGAACATCCTTGGAACAACCGATGTTTGCCAAATTGTTTTGTCTACCACAAAGAATGTATGGATGAAATAATGCTCAAAGAATGCATGTGTGTATGTTCGTTCGCTTGCGCGTGTATGTGTGTGTGTGTGTGTGTGTGTGCGTGTGCGTGTGTGTGTGTGTGTGTGCGTGTGCGTGTGTGTGTGTGTGTGTGCGTGTACACACACACAACTGTCTGTCTTGCAACCCGAACAGCCTCTTCATTCACTACAGGGTGGATCAGAGAGGCAGGAAAAGAGGGCTTCAAAGTCACTTCCCCTAGCGCAAATGGGGCAAGTTACTAAGGACAAGGAGGCTTTTAGCTTGCTCCTGGGTGAAAGCTGGATGTTGGCGAATGGAAAATCTCTCAATAGCACAATGTTTAGCAGGGTTGTTATTCGTGCTTCCAGCCCACCATGACCTGACATCCTTGGTGTTCCACAAGAGAAAATACTCATATCAACACGAGCACACTTGACTTTTCCTATCAATAAAGGCTCCGACCATCTGTTTCCGACATTTTCAATGTCATCCATAGCACTGTTTTATCAGTCTGTCCTCTCATCAAATCCTTTAGTGGAGGCACATTTGAAGAGTGTAAACAAATGGATGGTGTAATGCGGTTATGTTCTGTGTGTGGTGACGTGGGATCCATGAAGTAGCACTATTCATTTTGCTTCAACTACACAGTTGTACAGAGAAGGATTCACCATGTAGGGTAAAAAAAAGTGTTTGCTTGGCCTGGTGGGTCTTCCTTATGATCCTTATCTAAACAGACTTGAAATGGGACAGCGGGGCATTTAAGAAGCCTACGTGGTCTATTAGTGTTTGGGCTAAAAATAATCATCCGTTTGAAAAGTAAGCACGTCGACAAACTAAACCTCCCTTTCTGGATACAGAGAAGCATTCAAGCATTCATGAATACCAGTAAACTTACAGTTTGGATTGAAATGGCAGGCATCTTTACACCCCCCTTTTTGTCTTGTACACACGCTCATGCAAATGCCTGAAAGAAGAGGATGATACGAGGTCTGCACAGTGTCCTCGGACAACTCGAGTGACATGGGCCGTGGGTCAGAGGTGATCCGCAGCTGAAGCTTAACACACAAGTAACCTTATCATCTTCCCTGCAAAGGGCAACACTCACAGCACGGGGACACCAAGGTGGCGCGCATCGAGCTGGTGGACTTCATGGTCGAGGTGGAACGTATGTGTGTTGCAAACAGGGTTTGGGATCAAAGCCAGACCGCTGCTCTAGAGAACTACGCCAATTCAGCTGACCACACAGCCCCATACTGTGAGGGGTGCGCAATACATTTTCTGAATGGGAAATGTGAGAAAATCTAACGGTTGTTGAGAGAGAGCTGACCTCAACTGTGTCAAATACAAATTTAATTGATTTATAAAGCATTAAATTGTAGTTAAATTGTTATAAGTTGAAATTAAAATTGTTTAAAAAAATTATCGGCCACGTTAAAATATCAACAGTAAATCACATTTAATCATCATTACAAAAAACATGTCCATGTTTTTTTTTTTTACATATATTTTTATAGTATGCTGACATGATGAGCATAAACCACTATTAGCCGTTCTTCGGACTCCCAGATCGTTCCCTAGACTGTGCAGGAAATAAGAATGAGGACTACAATTGGCGGTGGCGGCGCGATTTATTTATTTGGGGGGGGGGGGGGGTTGTTGCTAGAATGGTTGAAGAAGTGACACAATACATTGACAATGTATCTCAAAGTTAGCCACACTGAATTTGTTACTTTATTTCACTTGGACTGCAGACAGGTGTGCACATCCAAATAAAAACAGCAGTATCTGGAGTTCAATAAATGATATTTTAAAATATATCCGCTAAATAAATGAGTTACACATTGTGAACATTTTCAAACATGAAGATGCTCATTTGCCATTTTATTGGCCCAAATCTTACTCCATGATGGAAAGTTGTATGTGTGATCAGAATTAAAACAAATTAAACAGCATATCCCCCATGATTAATTGGGGAGGGTATAAAGTGAGTTCATTTGGGCCAAATGTAACATAACAGCCAGTTACAAAAAAAATAAATAACTGTACACATATGCTGACGCGTACGCATGCGCACATGCAGGAAGGGATTGGATTTGCCATGCCTGGCTTTGGTTTCCCACAGTCCTGAAAAATATCTTCTAAGCTCCTCAGAGCAACTAACCCTAATCCTAAACATGACTTCAAAATCCCTTCTTCAACCCCTACTTTCTCCTTCCTTCAGACTTCTGGGTCCCCCTCTTTTTCTCTCTAATCATGTTTTATACAGTTTACATTCCGGGGCAAATGCGGCGCCTGTGGCTATCTGGTCTCATACAAGAGTCCCTGTTTCCATATGTGATACCGCTTCACATGGCATCGATCATATAGTTGTATAGGTTTCGCTAGTTTATTGTCTGGAAAATGGGGATAAAAATATACATTAACATCAAGGCTGGTTTTGTTTCCTGTCATGACAAAGTATGGTGACTATTACAAGCACCCAACAGTCGCAAAAGCACACACACATTCAACCTCAAAGCCACTCTCATAACAATCCGCTTTTATTGGTGAGATGATGTCATCATTCCAACATGCCACCAAGAGCTGAGCTTGACCAACAAAAACACAATTAAAATAGAAAATAACTGACAAGAAAATTGAATCATGAAAGTATGCATCTTTTAAGTCTACTTCAAGAATACACCTTACTGGCCACAAGAGTCTGTTATGTGATGTGGGCTTTCATGAACAAGCTATGCTCTCGTCATCTGTGGGGTAGGCACAAAGAGCATCTTTTGTTTGTGAAGTGGATTTTGAACAAATTGTTCCCATTCTGTCAGTGATCCACTCCTCTCAGCCTGATCATCAACAGAAACAACAGACGAACACTGCCGCCTCATTGCATCAGATTCTATTTCCATCCATTTCTTGCACTCGCTTCCTTGAAATTCAGCATTGGCGTGCTAGGACTGGTGACTTAGCACATGCCGTTTATTTCCCTGATGTGGAAAATCAGTTCACAAAGATCCACTCAAAGGACAACAAAATCAATCCTGTCCAACTTTCACAGTTATAAACTCGGTTGTTCTGCTTTCGTTCCCATAAACCAGGGAGCGGTTTGGATGAGGTCTCAGAATTTGATGTTTCAAAGAACTGAGACCCAAAATCGCTTTTGCAAATCTAAAGCAGCTTTTTGCTGATTAACATTCCAATGTTGGGCACACCGTAGATGGCAAAATCATGACGCACAACACCCTGAGTCAAATGAGGAAAAGAAACTACGGTTACTGGGTCTGGTGGAGGCTCGAGGGTCCTGTGTATTGATTGTGATTATGACTCACCTTTTTTAAATAGCTCTTTTCTTCTTTTCTGCACTATTCTCAGAATATTTGGAATCATTTTCGCTCCAGAGTGGTAAAGAACCCCCGAAAAAAGGGTCGTACATGGGGTTGTCCATTCATACAATCAAATATACTCCTCAGCACTACTGTGGGTTTAAAAGAAGGAGACCGGGTGGCTTTTGTAATTTATAAATAGATCACAGGTCATCTAATGGGGTGAATGTGCAATATTTCACAGAAACGCATCGTGTTTTTTTTTTTGTCTACTATGACAAATGGGGCCAGTCCGTCGATACGTCACACCTACCATCCCAATGCCATTGTTAACAAAAACATTGTGCACTGTGAAAAAAAAAAAAGCACACAATAACAGGAGATGCACAAACGTCATAACATTGGTTAGGTTGACAGGGTGGGCAGGATACCTACGATAATTTGTCTGGATATCAATGCCACTGAAGGAACGTGAAAGAAACCATAAAAGTGGTTATGAGAAAATGGACCACCCAGACTCAAGACATAAAAATGTACCCCAATTATGCACTGGTCACTATGGTGTCATGCAATGCACAAATCACGTGGACCTAGCAGTGTGGCTGACAATAGCAATGTACAACTCTCTGTAATTTAGGCCTGATTTTGTGTGTGTGTGTGTGTGTGTGTGTGTGTGTGTGTGTGTGTGTGTGTGAGAGAGAGACAGTGAATGACCTGGTTGTGTATAGGAGATGTAGTAGGTGTCCCCCTCATTCAACGGCCTGCAACACCCATCTGACACCTCGGGGGTTTTACAGCTCACCCCTGACCCTCACCTACACCCACACCCACACACAACAGACGGGGGTGTTTCCACACGTCAAAAGGAGCCTGCTAAAAGGGAGTGTGCTCTAAGCAGATTTGTCCCACGCTGCCCCTAAAACCATCACATCGAGCACACATAAAAACACATTGATGGGAGCCTACTCTGAGAAAATAGGTGGCATGTGTCGATGACTTCAACTCAACACACACACTAAAATGTTGAGAAAGCCCTATTGTCTCACACAGCACCCGTACTAAAAAAAACACACCAACAGTTGCAGTGGTAGTGGAAAGTGTGTTATTGATTGTCATGCATCAGCCCCACTTCCACCCAGTAGGCTCCAGCTTCTCTGTGACACTGAAAAGGATAAGGGAAGAAACTAAATGGATGGAGAGAAAGCTGTCCTTTAATTGATTCATCACTCAACACGTAAAGGAAAAAAACCTCTTCGTCGATATATTTATTTTTTTTGCATCATATCAATCACTCCTATGAGCAAAACACATACAAGTACACAAGTGGGCTCTTAGTGGTTGCAAAAACATTTAAGTCTTCATCTAAAACAAGACTGGTAAAATTATCACTGTCCCTTCATTGAGCTTCCTACGGAAATGTGAACGTCTGGACTTGATTGTGAAGCACAATGAAAGAGAAGGAAGACGTAGCACTGAAACAACAAAGACACAAAGGAGAGAAGTGCTCACGGGTGAAAATGTATCATGAGGATTTTAATGGCCTTCCGTGCTGACTTGGCATGTAGGAGATGAGTTTCAAAAATATTCTGTGTGATGGACTCTGCTTGCTGAGTGTATCGACTGCCTAAATAAATGTTTACCATGAGCTAGTTATGACCAGCATGAATCTATGGTTAGTCAAAGTTTTAGTAGAAGGAAAGAATCTCAGCCTCTCTGGTACCTGCCATCTTGGCTCCTCACCTTTACATAAGCTCAAGTGTGCTGTGACTGTAATTCAACAAGTAAATAAAGAGGTAATGTACGGTGTGCGAGGAATGTGTTTCCCGTTCTTTGCGGGGAGGGGGGGGGGGGCACCTGACCACACATTCCGCAGCCCAAGCTTGGACGCAACACAAACACAACTGAGGAAGGGTACACAAGGGCCGCTGTTTGTTGCTGTGTTCTCCTAGCACTTGTCCTTCCAAGGGCTCAACACACGTTTGTAATTCAAATACTTCATAATGTCATCATAAAAACTTTAGGGGAGGGTTAATCTCCGTTCGCTTCTTCTTGTGCGTGTGCGTGCGTGTGTGTGTGTGTGTGTGTGTGTGTGTGTGTGTGTGTGTGTGTGTAACCCTGCCTGTTTCTCCGTGTTCGATCACTAGTGTACAGTGCGACCCCTGGCCACAGTTATGTGTGGACCACCCACTGAATACTCCATCAGTAGAATGAAAGCATCCGTCAAGGAGCACAGATGACACAAGAAAGAAGCTCCAAGTGCTACCTGTCTCCATCTGCGCTCGCTCTCCATGTTTGTTTTAACTCGAAAGCCAAAATTGTTTATCTCAACAAGAATTGCACGGGATGTCAAACCATGTGCCCTTGAAAAGATGAGAGCTCTGTGTATTTTTGTGTTAATGCATTTCTTCCTGAATATGGGAACATTTGCTTGAAACAGCACTTCCCGCAATGCTCGCCAAAGCCGCAGTGGTTAAATAATTGCTGAGAGTAAAGCTCTTTCAAAAACAAAGAAATGTACGCCCTGGCACACGGACATACACTACAAATTGTAGAAAGGCTACATTGTATATTGTCAAGTCCACCCTGGACAGAAATAATTAAAGCTTGAGGGGGAAGTGCTGATCCATCATGGCCACACGCACCACTTAAGCTGGCCTGTATTGAACACAGAATGAGAGAACATGGAAAAGTTGACATATTTTTCAGCAGTGCACTAAACACACTCTTGACTAATACATGCGGAGTCTCTGCGCTTAACCACCATAAGCAACATTAGAAAATCAAGGACAGTGAGAGGTGCAACAAACCACATCCTGCCACACACACATACGCGCACGCACACACACTTGAACTGACCAACTTTTATCCTACCCAGAGGAACCAGAACACTGAGCAAAAAGGAGTGGCGCAGTTTTTAATGGGTGCATGCATAACCGATTGCGCTGAGGACTATACTAACACACGGTCACATGGCTCCTGTACAAACAGAGGGCACGTTGAGTGACAAGTGTGTTTTCATTCTTCTTTTCCCACTGCTGGCTCTTTCTGGGCTTAATGACGACAGCGGAGCATGTGTTGCAGTCATCACTCACTTCATTCAGGCGCTCTTCTGCGGTCATACTGGCCTACACGGTTGGGCACAGTTTATTTATTATACAGTATATTAATTTTTATTCTGACTCTTCTAAAATTTTCAGCTGGAACATTGGAACTCATTTTATTGCTCAGGAAACCATGTGACCAGGAAGGGTTCAGCAGATAGGAAAGATTCGTTGGAAATTTCATGCAATCGTGTTCCAAGATATCAGATTTTGCATAGTTTCCCTACCTTGGCAGCATTTTTCCCTTTCGCCTTTAAAGTTTAAAGGGCTTCCAGAAAAAGCACAGGGTGATAATTAACAGGCTTACCTGTTAAGATTCTCACTCCTCAATTCAATAGGCCCTGCAGCTGCCTTCACAACAAGAACCCTCAGATTACTGCGCACTGTATATCTAAAATCGGCCTGTGTTTATGTGTGGATAATGATGCCTTCCCCAGCTGTGTAAAAGCCTTCCAGGCAGCAGCGGCGTCGTGCCGGAAGTCAATGGCTGAGCCTTGGCCACTGAAGGCCTGAAAGAGTGCAGCCAGATGAGTGACGAGATGAACTCAGGAGAGAAGGCAGACGGCAGAAGGGGAACAACAGTTTGGAAAAAGGCAATCCTCCTGCCATTTGATTTTGAAACTGAAAATGTCATTTCACAAACATCATACAAAGTAAAAGATGGTGGAATAGCACATGCCAGCGCATGAACAGACATGACCTCGTTGCACGAGTCAGCAAACCGCTGACCCCGCTTTGTAGGGCCCATCACCAATTGGTATAATTAGAGGCTTCAAGAGCAGAAGGCTACCAAAGCAAAGAACCACAAGGCAGGTTCACAACTTTGCTCTGTGCCTATTTGGAATTCTTTGCTGACTGTTTGTTACTTCACATGAAAAATACTTTTAGGTGATAATTGTGTACTGGAGTAGATACTACAGTAGTTGACTCTCAAAGGATGGACAATGCCATTTTATATGGCATACAAAATGGCATTGGGGAAAGGAAAATGGATGTTTTGCTATCCAGGGGGAACTAATGAAGCCAATCTGGATTTGTCAATTGATAATGAGATCATTTGTCAATACTGTAATATAGACAGAGTCCACAAAGTTATACATACCGATGTGTTCCCTCAGCTGGAAATCATGACATTTCAAGACAAATGGTCTAAACTTTGCGACAACACCAGTGCATATTGTGGAAGGAAATGATAACGGGAAGTGTGGACAGAGAGCAGAGAGATGTTTCTGAGGGATCGTTTCACAAGGTCAAGACAAGAGAAATGTTCTCTATGATAGCCAGTTCCTCTCGGCATGAAGGGTGAATATGAGAACAATCAATCCAGCCATTGTGATTTTCAGGAACGGTGGTTTCCCAATTTCTCTTTGTCACGAACAACAGACACCGTATTGAGGTGGGGAAACAGAGCTTATCCACCTCCATCCTGGAAGAAGGCCTGTTAAAATGCTGATAGTATGTATATAGATGGTGTGAATTCCTTTCCGTCTTTGTCTGTTACTTATCAGCCTGTGTCTCTATCTTGCTTTATTGTTTGTGGGTACCCACAATGCTATCTAAGTCCATTCAGGACAGCATCAATGTTATTCCAACGAGAGAGATACATGAAGATACCTGCTGAGGTTTTCAAATAAGGGCTGTGTGTGTGTGTGTGTGTGTGTGTGTGTGTGTGTGTGCGCGCGCGCGCACTGGCCCCAGTACCCAGTATACTGGATCCAGTCTGCCGACTACAGTGCCCCAGCTGTACATGACAGACACACTTCCAGCTTGCCCGGGGTCTCTGTTAACCAGTTGGGTGGGTGTTATAGTATTTATGGCCTCCAGCGTGACCTCTTCCCTCCCCTCTGACCAGCATACACTCCTGACACATCTGCTCTCTTTACCCCGCCAACACATACACACACTAACTTAGCCGTGTTGGACATCTGAAATGGAATCATTCGGGAACTTCCCGAAAGTGAATTGCTAACAGTGAACAAAGCATGGAATTGTTGTTAGGTTTGCGCAATAGCAGAGAGTTATAAAGCTTATACGTTCTTCTCATGTGTAATGCACACGTCACCTCATGTCACACCTTGAATAGAATGCACTTGTTCAATAAAATGTAAAAAAAAAAAAAAAAAAAACACATACATCCAGAGGCAACCTATGAACATGCTGCTGACCATTATCCTTGATGTGAAAAAGGCTACACAGGCATTGAGGGCCACTTTAGTAGTGCTTAAGTTAACTGCAGTCTGACTTTACTTCCTTGTTACTTTCCTCTGAGCCATACTACCAGCACAAAGTCATCTGAGATATTGCATATTCTATCAGTCTGCTTGAAGATGACTTGAGCCCACTTCCGAAAGTCAAATCTCCTTCCCATTATGCCACCTTCCCTTACCATTTGTTCGATTACATCACTGGGCAGAGGAGAGATTAATAGGTGCTTCCTTTCAAACACAGGAAAGGACAGAACTTTTTATTTTTTTTATTTATTTGATTCCATCTTTCCAAACTGAGGTCATTGAGCAAGTATTGCTGATGTAAAATATTAGCATAATAACAAAAATGGAAGAAGTATCCTTAAACCAATGAACAGACTCTACCTAAGTAATGTGTTTCTACAATGATTCGGAAATATATATAAATAGTAAATGTTTTGGTTAAAATGTGTATCACTGATTTGGAATTGCCAATTCACTAACAAAGGATGGAAAGATATTTGTCATTTTGGTTATTTTTATATGAGGTCACATCTTTCCTTTTGCTTTGAACATACATTGCTTGGCTTCATTGACTAGCCACCTGTAACCCCCCCCCCAAAAAAATAAAAATGGCATATACTCAAATCGACACTCATCTGTAGATATACCAATCAAAAATCATTCTTTGGCAATTTCTGAAAATGAAAAACAACATAAGACTACAAACACTCCACAAATGTAAAAATTAAACCCTTAGATCTATGTGATCATGTATTTTTGTCATGTGAAATTCTGTCTTTTGCCACTGATTATATGTCACCCCCCTGGCGATTATGTTTGAAGGTTCTGAATAAATTCGAATGAACACGAGTTTCTAGCTTGCCTGCTTTTTTTCCTGTCCTTTTTCTCTCAATCAAAAAGATATCTCTGACATGCTTCTGTTTGCATTTACAGGATCTTTTTTTGTACAGTTAACTCATTCACTCCCAAAGACATTTTTAAACGTCTTTTCACACTTGGTCCAGAATTGGCTGGTACTGAATGAGTTTAATGTTATCGTAGTCCTAAAATTAAGGATGCACAATAACTATCAGAGTGATAATTATTGAACCGATATTAGGAAAAAGGGACGTCACTTGTATCGCGGCGATATTGAAAGGCGCCTCAAATGCACTAATGTTGGTCACTTTAAGAGTTTAAGCCCGGGCTGCATGACGTAATATGGCGCCGCTGCATGTGACTTCAGATGTAAACAGTGATCCGGCTGTCAACACGGCTTTAGTTTTCCCAGAGCGGTTTATTTGAACCAGGGCTCCAGGTCAGAAGTGACCTTTGCGAAATGTGGCTTAGAAGATTTCATCTCTGCTTTTCCGATTATAAGCATGTTTACAATTGGAAGGACCAATCCTCCAAGTACTTCCGGATCATCTCCTTCATATGGGATAGGAAAGGAAAGTTCCTAGATAAAAACGAGAATCTGAAGAGGATGATGTGGCGCGGTAATCCAGTGGTTAGCGCATCGACCTCACAGTGAAGAGGTACCGGGTTCAATTCCAGCTCTGGCCTCCCTGTGTGGGTTTGCATGTTCTCCCCGGGCCTGCGTGGGTTTTCTCCGGGTAATCCGGTTTCCTCCCACATTCCAAAAACATGCTTGGCAGGATAAATTGTCCCTAGGTGTGAGTGTGAGTGCGGATGGTTGTTTGTCTCTGTGCGCCCTGCGATTGGCTCAGGGTGTCCCCCGCCTACTGCCCAAAGACAGCTGGGATAGGCTCCAGCACCTCCACGACCCTTGTGAGGATAAGCGGATCGGAAAATGGATAGATGGATGTATGAAGAGGATGATGTTCTTCTGTGAAAAAAAAAATAATGTCCATCTTGACAATGATTTATTTGTTTGACAAGAAACCGAACGAGAGAAACAACAAGGCAGCCTTTCAACTGTGTGAAATTCCAGCACAAACGGAATCGCCAGTACTTTTTCAAGCTTCTCCCTCCACCCATCTACAACCCAGTGGGCAGATTATATCAAAGCTAGATGGTAAATGTGGCCGCCCATATCTGAAACCAATTCCTATCGCAAAAACGGCTGAGGGGACAGCACAAATTTCAAAACCGTGGTCACGCATAAGCAGTGACACACAAGACAACAAATACAGTAAGCCTTATATGTTTTATATTAAAGCGATTAAAAAAAAAAAAAAAAAAAAAAAAAAAAAAAAGCGAAGAGTCATGCACAGCACATAAAGACCAAACAATGACATTAAATGCCGTACAATCATTTCAAAGAAATGTACCGGTACATTTCAAGTCACCAAACAAAATACACTGTAATTTTTGGTAGGTCACATGGGTGATGAGGCTAACTCTCTCCAAAATATGATCATTCTGCAACCAGTGTGTTATGTGTTTATAAGGGTTTATTTTGGTTTCAGCAAGGTGACCGCATGAGGTGGATGTGCGGAGCAGAGCACATCAGCAACGTGATGCGGGGCTTTGGCCGAGGCTGTCACGTCTGTTTTCCTGTGGCCACATATGTTCTCCACATGCAGGTGCTCTCAATGTGCTCCTTCCCTCCACACACCACAACGGAATTCAGGAAAGATTTACTGTACCCTCCATGGTTTTGCTCTAATTGTGCTGTGTGCGATGCTATGGCTCTTTTAATTATAATGTGCCTATCTGGTTGACCTTGACCCAACAGGTGTTGTTTCTGAGAGGGCTTACTGGTTTGCAGTGAAGCACATGAACGCAATTATGGGAAACTCCGGTGGGATTTGGGAAATTGGGAATGCCCGGGTGCCAGAGCATTACAGGACAACAACTGCATTACGGGTGCCTCACTTTAACCCACTGTGATTTGGCGAATACGGTCAATGTTAGAACTTTGCCATCTTGCAGCTATTTGCATTTTGAAAACCAAAATACATTCCAGTGCGTGTAAAGCACATAAAAATGTGTGTGCAGAAAGAGACAAGAAATGATTAAAAAAAAAAATCTTTTCACAATGTTCTTATAGTGGCACGGATAGCTCCTTAAACGACAATGCATCTGTTTGATCCACAAGGTTGCATTCCAACCTTGGAATGCAATGGGGAGAAAAAATGGTTCGAGAAAAGGGAGCTGTGACATCCTCATATGTCCCTTGAGCCATATCTGGCATTAGAAATTGTACAAGGTGATCCAACTCAAAGCCCTTGAGCTGTGGTCAAAATATGTCGACAGTTTAAAACTGGATCTGTGCATGGGGACACGTGGCAGTAATACAACGACCCAGATGAATGGTTCTACAGGACTGCAATGTGTGCTATTGGACATCCCAAAATTGTTATTGATTCTGTCGAAGTGTACTGTACACTGTATAATCATCAAATGGGAATCATTTTGCACAAATGTAGATATCAATTAAATAAGAGCCATAACAAATAACGTTACAGTTTCAGTAATAAAATAAAAGCAATGAAAATGAAGTGCACAGTTTCAAGTTTGTGACATCTGTAAGCCTTGTATGCAGCCAGAACAGAAGATCAAGAGTACCCAACATTATTGCACAAAAGTTGCCGTGGTACCAAAACAAACACAATCATTCCGTTTTAATTAGTTTTTTCTCGAGGCTTATCGCGCATCCAGAGCAGTTGATCCACAAAACATAAAATGACTGTGCATACAATGTAGAGGTACCAATATAAATCTACTCAAAAGAGAACTGATATCTCAGTATCAGCGCAACATCCAAGTAAAAGCACCCACTAGAAATGCCAACAGCAAAGATGACTGAAACAGCCAAACACGTACATGCAAAGCGAGCTTACCAAGAATAATGGGCACTTTGCCGAGTGTCATATTTACCAACCAGTTAACATGGAACGATGTGACTCATCTGCATGCTTGTTTGTGTTTTCTTTCGCTGAATCTCATCCCCAAATCTCCTTGTGGAAAATCAATTTGCAAGCATTTTCAGATGCTGAGGAAATGGCCTTTAATCTTCATGTAAACAAGCTATTACTACAACTTGCAATTATTCCACAAAGTCCTCAGCAGGTATGAGAAATGGGCCTTCTCTACTTTCCAAGATAAAAACATTTAATTTTGCCCTTTTCGCCAATGCCATTTTCACGTTTGCATTGCACACCAGAACAGAGTTTGTTTACTCGACTGCTGGGGGAGAAAGGAAAACTATGTTTTACACTGGTCTGCCGTTCTACCATCACCACGTGTCACTATTTAAACAGTTTCATGGTTTCAATTAGTGCGTTTTGTCGAATGATAATGACATTTTGTTAATATTTGAAATACAAATACTGTACTGCCAAAATCCTGTGAATAAGACTACTTAAAAAAAAGATCACAAATCAGGGGGGCTGTGTTATTATACAAGAGTTTAATAATAGGAAACAAACATGTTTCACATGACGTTTAAAATCAAAGTAAATAAATAAAAGATAGCTCGGTTAAAAAAAAAAAATGGTGTCAAGTCCAAGAATAAGATTTTTGAAAACACAATTTGAAAAACAGTTTCATTTTATTCACTCTGATAATATAGGAAACCAGCAAATCGGGGGACTGTGATACGCACAAATACAGAGGGCAAAAAATGCTTTTTTAAGGCTGATGGGGCGGGGGGTGGGGGTGATTATACACGTGTGTGTGTGTGTGTGTGTGTTATTCACAGGAGTTTAGGGGAATACAATCAAATTTGATCAATGTCAGCATATACCTCCTGAACGTGTACATGAGCATATGCTAATGAATGTTATTGTATGAAATGGGATCAGAAAAGGAGTTGGCCATGTGTGGAACACTGTTGCAACAGAGGAGTGTGTTTACTTTATCAGTGCACCACATCAGAGTTGTTCTGCTTTAGCACACTGCTTCTCTGATTCCACTCAACAAAGAAGTCTCTGACTGACAGCATCACAAAAGGTCCCAACTGCAAAGATCTTAATTAAAAAAAAACAAAAAAACACAAACGGGTAATTGGGAAAGAAATTACTTCTCCCACTTGGCTGATAAACCTCCAGAAATGTGTGCTCTTATTATAGCATTGGATGAGATGAGAGTGATCACCGCACACAGCTAAATAAATCTAACCTGGAGAGAATAATACGGACTCGCTGCTGCATCTCTCCCTCAAATGCATTCTATCGCCGCAGTTTCTTATAGCAGAGTCAGTGTGACTCCAACACATTTCACCAGAGAGCACAGCAAGGGCTTATTACAGCCAGTTCTCGGTCAGACAAATGTGTTTCCACTAAACTCTGTGCCCCCCCCCCCCACCCAACCTCTTCACTTCCCTTTTTGTCTGATCTGTCTACTGTAAATAGTCAACAGGTTCGGCACTGATTATAACTGACTTCATATTTGCAGATGAACACATACAGAGAAGCAAAACCAAAGCATACAGACGACCCATTCATTTTCTGAAGTGCACATCCTCACGAGGGTCGTGGGCATGTTGGAGCCTATCCCGACTGTCTCTGGGGTGGGGGCAAACTGAACTGGTTGCCAACCAATCACAGGTTCCAGATGAACGTCATGCTAACCACACCTCAATGCAGATGACGCTATCTCTGAGGAAAATGACTGGGTGTAGCTGTCACCAATGACAGTTTTTATGTCAACTGAGTGCATTTAGTCTAGGGCCGGGGGGGGGGGGGGGGTTTTTTTTTTTTTTTTTTTTTTTGTCAAGCCATAGCGCCGTCTCATGGAAAAGTAGTGCTTTGCCGCCATCTTGTAGCATCTATAGGCTCCTTGGGGTTAATTTAGACAGGGCTACGCCATCAAAACGAGCGAATTTCAACAAGACAAGAAAGGCTGTGTAACATGTGCTTTAATTCAAAGTCCTTGTGATATTTTAAGGAGTCTGTTATTACATCTGGGAAATGTTTACAATTTAAGCATCGAGTCTCCTTTTAGTCAACGATTCAAATGTCTTGCTGCTCTTGTTTGGTCTCGCATCCATTTAGAAACCAGAGAGCTAATTTTAGAAGCTTTCATTTCTCTTTATATAGTTTTGCACTCCTGCAAACTACCGCGCGATTGTGTTGAGCGTGCGGGCTTGCGCAGGGCAGCAAACGGGTCGTTTTAAAGGAGACGGCGGCCGTTTGATGCGGCGGCGAGGCAGCTGGAAGACATCACGAGGGAGTGGGAGGCAAGGCGATAAACATATGCGACTATATATGTACAGTCAGACGGGCGGGGGGGATTTTTTTTCTTTCTTTTTTCCAAGTAAAAAAGGCTGAATTTAGGTAATCCCATATTTTAACATATGATACTTAATCTTTCATAAGAAGTCATGGCTATGATGAAAAAAGTCAATTAAACTGTTCAATGTAAACATTAAATAAACACTGTTTCAAACACAATGTGCTTCGTCGGGCTGGGCGATATTGCTGAAAAACATGTTTCACGATATAAGTATTTCATATCGGTCAACCTTGACAAATATTGAGTTCCTTAACCTATTAAAAAAAACAAGTAACTGTTTTTGTGTACATTTAATGTAGTGCAATGTGCAGTTTCTCCTCCACCAGTTTATTGTAAATGCTTATTTGCATTTGATGCTACCTCAAAGCAGTTTTGATGATTTTTACATTAACCTTCATTCAATGAAAGTGTAGTGAACTAATACTCTCTTGCAGTGTATGCATTACAACTAAGGTTATTTTAAGGTGAACAAGTGCTCACTAGACATGCCTCCTATGAAGGACTGGATTATTATTATTATTTTTTTTTTTTTATAACACAGATGGTAATACTGTGAATATAAGAACAAATCACGTGTGCAAAATGGAATGTATCTTTGACGTGTTACAGCTGCTCTGCCCAGCACTGAATTTTTTTCAGCCACGGGTTATATGTGTGCAATCATAGAAAGGATGCAGTGCTGTTTTTTTGAAGCACTGCAACCCTTTTTGCCAACTGTGAAAGCCACGACTCCTAACCTCTGACACTTTATGGTTTCCTGTGAACGACTCTACTTTGCAGAGTTATTATGACCAATCCAGATGACAACACAGGTGCGTGAAGTATTGCAGTCTCCGGGTCACCCTCCAACCGTCTGGTTCTTACTCTTGTTTTCCTATTAGCTGCCCAGGCTGAAAATTCATTCTACAGGACTGGACAGAGTGCCTTAAGAGCCATAGACGGGACGCTGTGGTAATGCACACTAGCTGCACAGTTTCCAATTTAAACAAGAAAAGGAAGCCCAAAACCAATGTGGGCTACACAGAATAAAACTCAGTTCACTGTCATCCAAGAATTTGTCATGAAGGGCTTAATCAAGATATATCTAAGGACACTTTTGAGACTGTTACCACTATTTCTGTTCCTCTATTTGTATCCTTTAACTTTCTGTATCTGTCATTGTCAGCTTCATTCTTCCGCCCTTGTAGTGATTTACTGTAAACTATGTGAACCATGACTCATTTAGCCGAAATGCATTGGGAGGAGCGTGACGTCATCAAAATGAAGTCTTACATTTCCTCGAGACCAGGGGAGCAATTCACGCTGGTATGAGCATTGAAGACATACAATTAGTTCACAAGATAAAAGAAACCAAGATCGCGATAAATTAAGGGGACGTTCCTGAAACGATGTCATTGGTTCTGTCATAGCCCAAGAAATCATGTGTGTTGTTATATCTCTGAAAGACTTGTGTCTTCCAAAAATAGTCCAAAGCCACACAAATACTGTACCCACATGCGAGCACAATAAAACACATGAGCAAAACAGCAATCCAATGAGTTTGTGTTGTTACACCTGGGCTCAGACCAGAAGCCAGAGCTAACAATGACATGCACCATCAGTGTGCTGGTGGCTCTGGGACTTAAGATACAAACATAACCAAGACAGAGCCTGTGCATAGACAGACTAATAAACTGCAGTATCTTCAGAGGATTAACCTCATATTACTCACTGAAGCCATATAACTCGCAACTTGTGCTGCGTTTTTCAAACCGAATACACGATTGTTGTCCTGTCAAATTTGCAGCGTGTTGGGACACGCATGTGTCATACAAAGTACACTGGCTATGTCACCATTATATTAAAGCTATGAAATGTTTTCCAAAACTGCATCTGATCCTGATTCCAGATGTGCAGAGTAGGGCAGTGTATTTTCAGAGTGCTGGTTTCCCCATCTGTGTGACCACAGCGCTGGGATGTTCTCCTTGCCTCTTTCTCCACACTGTTCCCACGCCGCCTTCCGGGCTAAATACATACTTCGGAAAATACTGAGCAGAACAACATACACACAGCTCTCCTGCGCCCCAAAATCCATTAGTCATTGCCTTTCAACTACCTTTAAAAATCTGGAGGAGAAACAATTTTTGTTTGTACCGAACCAAACCAAAGTTTATTTATCTGGGTCAATGTTGCATGCTATGAATACAGTACTCCCATTCAGTGAGGTCCTGCCTTATGTACAGCCACACACACATACACATCTGAGCCTCCCACAGGTGGAGAATTGGCTCACGGCGGAGGGCAATGCAGCATGTGACACTGTGCTGCAGTTGCCAGTTGACATCACCTTTCAAATGCAATTTGAAATACGACTAGTCTGTTGTGTCTACAGTAACCGACTGTAAAAAGGCGCGAGTAGCAGCATAAAATTGCAAAAACTATTTCAGGTGTGCTGAATGATTGCCCTTTGGAAGAACGGTATGCAAAATACAAGACTGTTATAAAACATGCTACATAATTAGATTTCAAATGCAAACACAAACCCAGTCATGCTTGAGTGAAGTGGCACTGCAAAGACACTATCGCATGATTGCATGTTGATACACTCCACTGTAGGCTACAGTATGAAATCTGCAAGCAAAGGACTATTTCAATGTAACAGCCAATCGGAGGTTTACTTGATGTTTGTATGATCACAAAGATCAATGATTCCCTTCCCATTGTCCATTAGTGAAGCTGTATCCATTGAAAAATGCCCCACAGTGCAGGCAGGACAGGCTATGTCAGAAAGGGCCTGTTCATGCTTGCGGGGAGAACTGAATGCCAAATGGATTCTGTACTACAATGGTGCTGCACAATGAGTTCAAACTGTGCTGCGGTGCCATTTGAACGCAGATAAAAGGCAGACCAAACAAGTTCAGGGTCGACATGTGTACAACAAGCGAACGTGTGAGTAATGAATACAATTCTGGCACGTCCCAAAAATGCACTCCCTGTAGACAAGAAGAAATAAACAGTTAAAGATTAAATGGATGTGGATGTGAATGCATGAGCAAAGAATACAAAATAAGAAGATAGAACCAAGCACAAGAGAGGCATAAGGGGAGTTTTCAGAATTGTTATTGGAGCCCGGCAAGTCCTTGCTTTCTTAAGGACTTCCAGATGTGAGCTTGCGCCTGAGAAAAAGTTGGCAAAATGAAGAGAAATCAAGAGCAAGAGAGGAGTGGAGATTTTTTTTTTGTTCTGAATGTGGCCTTCTGAGTGATCAGCAGCCTTCCCTCCCATTCAGGAATTATCATGTTGAAGGCCAGAAAGTAGATATTTGCTTTTATAAATAATGACTGTTGTGGGGACATCAGCAAAAGCAGAAGAGGAAAGAGGCAGGCTAAGGTCTTACTGTTTGGGTGTGGGGTGTCAGGTGGTGAGCTGGTAAAAGGGCATGTGGCTAGGGGAACCCAGTCATAGACCTATAAAAAGCCGGGGTGGTCAGAATAATGGTCTGTTGTTTTTAACATATGTGGACAGACGTGCGCGCATGCGCACACTTGACTGAACCAACCAAAATAGGTCAATCGAGAGCAGCCCAACCAAAAGACATCTGTCTAAATATTAAATACAGAGGGCGCTTTAACTTATTCTGTGATTGAATAATAATTACTGAGAGCAGGAAGTACCACTGAAACAAATATGCATGCGTAAGAAGTTGTGCGGCGTGACTGTATAGTGGCAGAATATAGTTTATTGCCAATCGATTGAGCAATTAGCAGCATTGACATCCTTCCTTCCTTCTCTCATTGGCCATGGATGGCTTGCATTCAGACTTGCACTGAAAGATGCTCCAGGCTGAAAGCATCTTCTAATTGCAGCCCTACAGCAACAGCTTGGTCAAGTCAATGTCCCTCCCCCTCTTTGTGCTGTATGTGAGTGTGCTAAGCCCATGTGGCCAGCTTTCCCAGCATTTGTTTTACTGCTAGGCTAAAAGCCGGACAATCACAAAACAAAAGGCCATTGTATTGCAATAAATAAATAAATAAAAAGATTTGCTCCACTGAACTTGTCGTAGGCCACAAAGAAAGGCTATAAATTGAGTCAACACTGGGGTAGCCAAAGGACTCAGAAAAGAGAACTAAGTTAAATTGCTAAGTATGGTGACAGAGTGCACTCCATTTACTATTTTGCTTGAATGATAGTTAAAGAGGTTAAAATGTCAACTTGTCCTCATTAAACCTGCCTCAATCTCAATATCAATCAATCAAAAGTTATGGGAGTACTTTAATTCTACGAAGTAGTGTCACATCATAAGAGGCTTAACTTCTTTTTACACTTGTATTACAGTTAAGATCATCAGAATGTTATTTAAAAATACTACATGTATAGTAAACAAAGGTTCTATTGAAAGGACTCAGAAATGACCATTTCAAAATTTCAATGAAGGGGCAATTTCACTGGTTAGGTTAATTGAACCCCCCACCCCCACCCCCACCCCCTAACAAACAATCTGTGTTTTCTGTGCCTTGGTCATTGCTCAGGAAGAAACGGGCAATGTCCCCTTGGTATACAGCCCAATCATGAAAACAACTTGAAAACAGAACTGATGGAGCGCAACCACAGCAAGAGGATGAGAGGCAGCGTGAACAGAGAAAACTCCTGTAAGCACTCCCAAACCACAACATGATTACCTGCACAGCATGGTGGTGTGATATGAGAACTGGGAGGAGAGAGAAATCACTACAGTACAATACAATCAAAGTGATCTATCAGACACAAAGACCTGTCGTTTCTTCTCGCAGGACATTCTATGAAAGAAAAAAATACTTCCTTTGTTCTATCATATAGCTCGGCATTGTTATTTTCCCATTCTGCCAGGTCAAATTAGAAACAACCCATCAAATGTCTCGCACAAAGGGCTGCTATTGTATCCAGCCAGGACCCCGTTTAAGTGTTTCCACAAGCATTGGAAGGTGAATGAGTGGAAAGTGGTGAGCACAACTCTGAAGGGAGACGCTGTGAGAGGAAAACTTCTAGGTGTATGTTGGATGTCATCACATAGCAACACACACTGAAGGCTCTCATTCATTCACTCGAACGGGCTTACCGCTTGCGTTCTTCCCACAGATCAGGTGCTCATAATGCTGCAGGACTCCCCACAATTCCGCTTCATTGTTCACCACTCCCTCCAAGGCCTCGACACTCACTGGGCCACATGATGACCCTGAATCTGGCCCCGGGTGACTCCGGTCGCTCATCAGCACCCGGGCAGCGATCTCTTCCACCAGAGCTTCCATGCAGGCGGTCAGGCATATTGCGGCGTACTCGTGGATACGCACAGATATGCGAGTGTCCACCATCCAGCGAAAGAAATGTCCCACGGAGAAGGTCAGGCCGCAACGGGCCGATTTGCCCTTCCTCAGCATCTCGCCGGCGCTCATGCTGTACATGGAGATTGCTTTGACCGTGGCCGAGACGCAGTAGTCGGCCAGGGCCCAACTGAGTACCAGCCTCATGGCGCTCTGCACCTCGAAGCGTGTGCAGCGGCAGTGCATGACACTCAGCCGCTGAGCCTCCCTCGAGATGCGGATGAGAGCCTTTCGGAGCAGGGCGGACAATCGCCGCACGGTTTCCGAGCTGAACGCCGGTGCGTGGCCGCCCTTCGGGGTGCCACTCTCGGCCACTTTACGCAGGATCCGGCCCACCTCGTCCTCGGTCCAGGGGAACTCCTCCAGTTCAGGCAAGCGGGGACATTTGGAGAAAATATCCTCCGGGTCCTCGGGGAGGACAGTGTTGACCGTGTCCCAGCTGTTGTTCCTGCTGTTCATGGAGCCCGAGTAGTACCACCAGTTGCCCCGGTGAGGGGTCGTCATGAAGGCCTGGGAGTTCGATTTGGAGGAGGACAGGCTGAGAGATTTGCACGAGTCTCCCGCTCCATAGCCAGAGTCCAAAGTCAGGTCCTCAAGGGTTTTCAGGTGGGCATTACTCACTCCAGCCATGATGGTGAAAAGGCTCCGTTTAATCGGAGGAGCTGCACTCGTCCGTGGCGCTTCACCTGGAAGTCAAACTACCTCGCAACTCCTGGCCAGCCGGATAAACTGGTTACACCGCACACCATTTGTCAAACAAGCCACTCGATAAAGTTCACAGCTACACACGACGGTGTATTAACAAACGAATTATGATGAAATGTCACATATGTTGTCCATTTCTAACTCGGAAGTCGGGGAGTTGCAAGTCCCGATTTACCTTAATTCTCCCATGCAACGCAGAGATTTAAACTTTTCTCCAACGAGCGTATGCGTGCCTCGGTGTTTCCTCGCTTTTGAAATTTCCGCCAGTTTTTCATAGAAATAAAAATAAATACATCCCTCGGCCACCTACCAAAACCAATTTTTTGTATTGAATACCCGCAGAAAACGTTACGTTAGGTCATCTCGCTTGCTCTCAGGGTGACGAGATGAGCGAATATGAGAGCGACTCAGCAACTGCAAGTGGGTTTGCGAAGGAGGGGCTAATGCAGAATGACAACACGGAAGTAACTAACGGGCCAATCATGGGGATGACTGAATGAGACCCAGCCAATCAGAGCACATAACCGTCCTTGCAAATGTTATTACTCGTAAAGTGCGTACTACTGTACCGAACTTTCACGTGTTTCTTTCGATGAGTTGAGACAAATTACGATTGGTTAAAAAGACCAAATGCTGATAAAACACTTTTAAATGACAGAGTCCTATTTAGGGAATTCCCGTTGCTGATATTAACTGCGTTTATTTTGTCATGTTGTCTGAGGCAGCGTAAGGTGGTGGCCTTCACTTCAACTCATCTCTTACTTTTATCAAAAAAAAAAATAAAAAAATCTCTTACTTTTATCTCTTTGCAAAAAATAATGACTTTGTGACGATGTCAGAGGTCTATAATCTAAAATATTCACTCTGAAGAGGGTAACAAATAAGTTATTTGTTTACACGGATGCGTATTCTTCAGAGAACTGCATAGGTCAATAGATATTAGAATCATAGCGACTCATCAATCATTTTTTTACTTTATAACATTAGTTTCAAGTGTTGTTTCAGGTCCTGTGCTATTAAATGGAGTGAATCAAAAAGTCAATACTCACTAGCAGATTGTGCAGCTAAGGGTGGAGTTTGACCACAGCATAAGCATGCATATTGTTATAGTGGGGAGACTAAGTATTTGATACACTGCTGATTTTTGAGGTTTTCCCACCTACAAAGCAGGTAGAGGTCTGTAATATGTAACAAAGGTACTCTTCAACTACGAGGGTCAGAATCTAAGACAAAAACAGTCAATTATTTTTTAAATAAATGCATTTTATTGCATGACATACATATTTGATCGCCTATCAATCAGTAAGAATTTAGGCTCCCACAGACCTGTTAGTTCTTCTTGAAGAAGCCCTCCTCTTCTCCACTCATTACCCGTATTAACCGCTTTGAAATAGTTACCTGGATAAAAGACACGTGTCCACACACTCAATCAAATAAACTCTAACCCCTCCACAATAGCCAAGACCAGAGAGCTGTGCAAAGACATCAGGGATAAAATTGTAGACCTGCAAAAGGCTGGGATGGACTACAGGACAATAGGAAAGGCATGGATTGAAATCCTGCAGTGCACGTAAGGTCCCCCTGCTCAAACCAGCGCATGCCAAGGCCCATCTGAAGTTTGCCAAGAACCATCTGGATGATCCAGAGAAGGTCATGTGGTCTGATGAGACAAAAGTGCAGCCTTTTGGTCAAAGTTACACTCATTGTGTTTGGTGGAAGAGGAAGGATGAGTCGAACACCATCCCAACTGTGAAGCATTGAGGTGGAAACATCGTTCTTGTGGATGCTTTTCTGCAAAGGTGATGGGATGATTGCACCGTAATGAGGCTAGAATGTATGGCGCCATGTATTGTGAGATCTTGGCCAACAATCTCCTTCCCTCAGTAAGAGCATTGAAGATGGGTCGTGGCTGGGTCTTCCAGCATGAAAACGATGCAAAACGCATAGCCAGGCAAACTAGATAAGCATCTCAAGGTCCTGGAGTGGCCTTGCCGGTCCCGAGAGCTAAATCCAAAAGAAAATATTTGGAGAGAGCTAAAAGTCCATGTTGCCCAGCGACAGCCCCATAACCTGAACACTCCGGAGAAGATGTGTATGGAGGAGTGGGCCAAAATCCCTGCTGCAGTGTGTGCAAACCTGGTGGAAGAACTATTTAAAAACCTTAGATCTATGTTGGAAACAAAGCTTTCTGTGCCAAATACTGAGTGCTGTTTGTCTGAGATATATACAATACAATGTCACGCAATAAAATGCAAATTATTTGAAATCAACAGATTTTCTGGAGTTGTGTTTTAGATTCTGTCCCTCATAGTTGAAGAGTACCTTTTTGATACCAATTACAGACCTCTACCTGTTTCGTGAGTGGGGAAACTTCAAAAATCAGCAGGGTATCAAATACTTGTTCCCTCCACTCTATGACTAAAAGTAAACGTACATATTGTTATGCCGAAAATTTGAAGAGGCAATGAATATTTTGTTTCTGACTATGTACTATGTTGCTTGTTTCTATGTTGCTGGCAGCATCATGAACCTCAAGCACATTAAAATTCCAGCGCAAAGACCTAAGTGTGAACCAGTTACAAGTTATGTTTGAGTCAAAGGTCATGAAGTGCAAAAACCTCTGAGGCTAGTACAGTGGGTTAACACTTGCTTCATCCAGATTGCGTGTAACTGTAGTCAGGATATCACTTGCGTCATGTCATGTGTTTGCACACTCAGGAAAGCATTAAAGAATTATCACCCAGACCAATGTTGACATGGGGGTCCAACAGTTTCATACAGTCTGAAAATGATTAAAATTTACATGACACAATTGCACGTTATCTCCTTTGTGAAATACAGTCCAATCTGTTTTCTCCACTAATACTTGTGAAACAAAGAAATATTGTGAGTCAAAATGGGAATTACACAGTCAAACGTTGCTAGTTATAAACGTTCTCTGTTAAAACCTCATTTTAACACGATCCTGTTTTTACAATAAAACCACAATGTACTCAATTAAAAATAAATAAAACAGATTCTAATGCCAATTTCTACCTGACTGTTAAAAAACACATGGCACTTTTAACATTCCGCGACGAGAGATGTCATCAGTTCATGCGCATTTGGTTGCTACAGAGACGCAGTGAGATTAGACTCACGTCTTGGTGACGCGAATTCAGAAAAGTCTTCGAAGTTCCCCCTGTTGCCCAATTCTTCAAAGATGAGGACACGTTAACAAGGCTTGCGTATATGGATGGACAGCCCCCATGTGGCTAGACACGGTACATGCCTTTTCTTGTTTATGACGTTTGAACGTGTCAATGAAATACTCGACGCACAGACCAAAGGCAGTTACTATACAACATAAAAAATAAAAAAACACAGAAAATGATGTCGTCGTATGCATACAATTTTATATCCCAAAACAAACAAAAAGTACAATACATTCTTAAAACCTTTTCTCTACAAATCAATTTCACAGAAATTACCTTGGAATGTATATACCTATTTTCCACCAATCTCCTTCTTAAATATATATATGTAGTCTAGTATTATAGTGTTTCTTCTGCTTTTGAAATTGCCCCTTGTGAATGTTAAATGACCTTATGTCATTTAGACCTTTTCCAGTAGAGGCAAAGAGGGCATTTAACAATCATACAGTCAATAACAGATCATAAACTATTACTCGTACGAGTCCAGCCCGGAGCCCACCAGCCACTCTTCATCATAAGTACCATGTTATACTCGAGGCATTAGGATCCCGGCCTCCAGGAAAGCTAATAGGAACCGGTGGGGCCCTGCTGAACTGCAGCTGCCAGTGTCTCTCCATTACACACGCTGGTCCTGTTCAGTAGTCCCTTGGTCTGTAACAACACGTTCAATGCACTACTACGGCAAACACACATAGATGTCAGTAATCCATGGCAAAGGACCTTTGCTCCTTCCGTGATAGTGTAACTGAAATTATAGAGACTTTACAGCCCGTTTGTAAATATTTTTTCACGGTTGTATTCTTCTTGTGTCAGTAGTAATATACGACCGTATAAAAACTGCCTGCAGCCCAACTCAGATGAAGGCACACATTTGTGAGAAAGTAAATGTTCTCACTTCCGTTGAGTTTCACGGAAGTGTCATCTACAGAAAAACATTTTGAAACCTTTAAATCCAAAATTTTCAACACAAAAGGCTCAAAGCAACAACAACATAATTATCAGTCCTCTTCTTCGCTCTTTAGACTTTTATGTTATGTTTGAGGTTAAGAGCTCTGGAGGGAATGGAGGCTATAAATATTAATAAGTATAAACTGTTCACAAACCAGTGTTTTAGAACTAAAAAACACCACAGTTAGTGCGTTTATAATCACTCACCAAAAAACAAAAACTCTAGTGAAGGGAGCTAAAAGCAGAACAAATGCAGTTCATGAGACAAGACCTGTCATAAATGGCAAAGAGCAATTTGAGGGTAAAACACCCGTTACAGTGTACAAAACAGCAGAGCTTCATAGAAAGTGTCGACTGTACAAAACAATATGACACTAATAGGAGACAAGAAGCTAGCGACTGAAGTACATTAGAAATCTTTTTTTTTTTTTAAAGGAAAAGGACAAGAGTGACAGGGCATGAAAAGATGATGCATATATTTCTACGTAGGGCTCATAATATTAGGTGTCAGGAGAACGTCAGCACCTTGCCATACTGGCCACTTACATGAGTATATCCAGTGAGTAGATAATTTATTGAGCGATAACCCTACGAGGGACTCTACTGGGGCGTGATGATGCACATTCACTTTAGAATGTCATGTGCGCACATCCTAGAAAAAATATCTGAGGTTAGCATCACCTTATCAGAAAAAAAAAGGTGCTTTCTTAATCCCCCCCCCACACACACACACACACAGACTTATAATATACAAGTGCACATTCATACATACAGAAAAACAACTCTTTTCCAGTTCTTCTGAAAACATTGCACTAGAATTGGGAAACAAGAAGTACAAATTCTCTTCCTTCAAGCACTCCAGTTGTTGATTCAAAGTTACTCAGGATTATCCGTGTAAACAGCTCACTTCCAAAGTTCACATCTGGACTTTGTTCTCTCAAACAGACAAGCCTACAAAGGATGCTGAAACGCTGCCCATCAGTGAGCAAGCCATCTCAGCTCTTTCTCTCACACAGTCTCACATAGGAGATCTTTAGGTAGATGACTATTCAGGTGCGGCACTATCCCTTTGCAGTTTTCTTGTTTTGGGCATTCCACATTCCACGTTTGGAGTGGTAGTAGTGAAAGAAGTTTCTTAAGCGAAGTCTCTCTACTTCCAAACCATTCTGCAGCACCCTGTAGACATCGGGAAAGAGAAACAAAGCATTTATCGAGTACATTCTTCAGTTAATCCTTTAAAAAGAAGATTGTAATTTGTAAATATGCGGAGGCTTTCATCAGATCTGGCCTATTATGGTTACTCTGAACGCAACTTCTAATGTACAGTAAATTGCCTTCAATAGTTTGACAAACAAACTACTTGTTAAGAGGTTAAATGCATTGGAAAACACGGTATGCTTTAACAGTAACACACACAGTTTTATGTACCATCCCAGTCCGTAGTATTTGGGAGGTAAAAATTCATATACCTTTAAGTAGTAAGTACGTACCTTAAACTGAACATGGTTGGTGCTACAGAAAATACATGGATGGCACATAATCCAGCAACAAGGCACAACGTATCACCGAGTGAAAATTTGTATTCTAGGGGCATTACAGTCGACATGGAGACAACGATGAATAAGGGAAACAAATGAAAATCTTCTAAAATAAGTCCTTGGCATTTAGTCGAATTACCTGTCCAGAAGCTCCCAATCTTCTCCCCCCCAGCGGTCTTTGAATTCCTCTGTGTTCATCCCGCCAATTTTATCAAAATCAGACTTGTAGATCCCGAAAAGACCAAAGCCATTTACCTCCCAATATCCTGTGAAAACGTATACACCCATAAAAAAAAAGAGCTTGTGTCAAAAGTCAAAGCGAATGGTTATTGCATTCACTTCTGATATTTTGACGTTGAGTGGTGATTTGTGCGTGTTACCGTCAGGCTCCTGTGGCGAACTCCCGCAGCCAAGTCTCATAACAATGGGAGCGAAAGCCAGGCGTCCTTCAACACAGTGCTTCCTGATGCTCTCTAAGATGTTTAGGGGGAAATGAATGTGGAGGTCGCATAGGAACACAATGCTGTGGCTATCCTGCCGGAAGGAAGAGAAACGGTCATTTTACCTGCAGTACCTTGGCCTGAGTAAGAATTAGCACAAATGTGGGTATGGATTTGCAAGTGTGCGAGGTCTACAGGTGAAATTTTACTTTAAGTGAGAGACCACCATCAAGATATCACACATTCCGGTCTTTGATATTATTTCCCACTCTTGTGGCAATGCTTTTAGATTTTAAGATTTGGGGCTATGGGAATGATGGTACATTCATCCAAAAGAATATTAGTGAGGGCCGAGGTCACAAATGTTGAATTCAAGGGCCTGGCTCACAAGGGGTCAGTGCTGTTAAGGTACTCAACGCCAAACTCATCCAAGAACTGTATTCCTTCCAGTGCTTGACTTTGTGCACAGTCACGCTCAACTATTCGTTGACTGTCACAAGCATAGAAATGTCCAAATTGGTACTAGCATAAATCCCAGACTAATCAATCGATTACAAAGACAAGTGCATGTTTCTTTTTGCTCTCTCTCTCTTTCTCTCTCTCTCTCTCTCTCTCTCTCTCTCTCTTTATACATATATATGTATGTATGTAGTTAGTGGTGCAATAGATAATGCATCTCACTACGGATCAGAAGACGCGAGGTTCAACTCCTGGCAAGCTTGTGGGAATTCTGTTAAGGGTGGCCCGGTGCACCAGTGGTTAGCGCGTCGAGCTCACAGTGCAAAGGTAACAGGTTCGATTCCAACTCCGGCCTTCCTGTGTGGAGTTTGCATGTTCTCCCTGTGCCTGCATGGTTTTTCTCCGGGTACTGCGGTTTCCTCACACATGCGTGGTAGGCTGATTGAACCATGTGATTTGGGAATTTCTCCATTGTGAGACTAATAAAGGGTTACTTATCTTATCTTATCTTAAATTGTCCCTAGGTGTGAGAGTGAGCGCGGATGGTTGTTCGTCTATTTGTGCCCCACGATTGGCTGGCAACCAGTTCAGGGTGTGCCCCGCCTAGTGCACGAAGACAGCTGGGATAGGCTCCAGCATGCCCCGCGACCCTTGTGAGAATAAAGCAGATCAGAAAATGGATGGATGGATAGATGGATATGTAACTTAAACTTTGCGTGTGGTGGCTGGTCTGACCGCAGTGAGGGAAAAAAAAGACAGAATGGCATTGAACCGTTTTCCAATGTTAAGACTGGGGTCAGTGTGAAAGAATACAAGAGAGCAGGAAGTCGTCTAAAGTCAGGTCAGGTCAAGTCAAGTCAAGTCAAGTACAACTTTATTGTCAACGTCAACAACTAAACAACCAAGGACATAGATTTACTGTATGATGTACGAGGGATTTTTCCCCCCGTGCCTATCAGCCAGTAAAGGCCATATGGTCAGTGTCAGACAGTCCTTTTTTCTGCCCACGCCTCCAGCCTGCTATCCCTTTGTGTTTGTCTATCTCACCTCAATGGTATCCACTCCAATCTGTAGTCCTGCTGAGCGCTCAAAGTTCCCTTCTCTCCTTAGATACTCGTATCTAAGGAAAACAAAGCAAACAATTGCTACGTCGACTACTAAGCTGGATTAGAGGTTTTACCATATGAGCTACCAATGTCGATTGCATCAGATGCACGACGCACCTTGGAACACTGCTGTCTCTCAGCGCCTGCTCCACATCCATGTCGACACTCTCAAAGTCAACAATGATAATGCTGAAGTTGTCATCATTGGTTTGATGATGAAGATTTTCCATGTCAGAAATGAACTGTTGGACCCAGCGAGCTTGGTTTTTCACTGAAAGAGCGGAACATGACAATGAGGACGAGCAGCAAGTCCATCTGAAATGTCATTTGCTTATCAATTTACAGTATTATACTGTGACTCAATATTGCCTTCCTGTATCTCTGACATCTCAGATTATTCCAACAGCAGGTTTTCTGACTGACCTGGTACCACAAAGTGCACCATCACATCTTTCCTCCACTGCAGCATGACTGGCTGGCAGAGCAGAGGTTTTGCAAAGGCTGTGCTCCAAGCTGTGGCTCCAGGCCGCGAGGGAGACTTGGTGGGGGGCAAGTGTGGAGCAGTGCTGAAGTTGGATGTGGCAGCGGAGGGGCCCGAGGCCGGGGAAGAGGCCGGAGCGCTCTCGGTGTTCTCAAAGCTTTCCTCGACTTGCCTGCCTCGGTGGAGCAGCAGATAGATGTATTCGGACAGTCGCACCACACTGCGGCCCCTCTCCATCAGCTCCAGTTCTACAAGGTAGCGATTCCCTCGGGCAGAGTCTCGCCGCTTCTCAACATTGATGATTCGCAGCAGGGTATAAATCCTGGGTCCCAGATGCAGACAATCGACAAAGCACAGAAAAATGCACTGGATTTTCAATACAGACGAAGAGCGTTGTTTAACTTAGTGCAGACAATTCATCAACGTCATACACTCTCGAGACAGGTGCTTTATAAGCTACAGTAAAGCTTCACAATGTAATTAGAAGCGCAAACCCAATTCCAATGATGTCAGGACTTTGTGTTAAACGTAAATTAAAAACAGAATGCAATGATTGTTTATTTTTTTGGAAACGTGTTGCAGCCATAAAATTCAAAGTGATTATTTGGGAAAAAACAATAGTTGTTTCATATCAGCTGACCATCCTAACACTATTATTTAGTTATTATTATTTCTGTTGTTCAACTTTCATTGTTCATGGCGTCCAAATGCGGGCGACGAGATGCATTTGTGAAGGCAACATTTTTGGCATGCTTCTGGAAAGAGCTATACAATAATATCTACTTAATGCATCACACTGAAAGACAATTTCTAATACTGTACTTATTTAGCCATATTGGTTAGGGGCAAAATATAAGTCAGCCCAACATTGCATTTATATGTACTTTATGGCAATAACAATCAAAACTATGTTATTTGATCTCACTGGAAATTCCTCTCATTATAGGACATTACATTCAACACCACTCGAAATGCCAATCAAGGCAATACATAAACAACAACACATTTAGCAGGTTACCAGGAAGACATATCCCACACTTCGTTGTCCATTGCTCCGAAGCATTCAAGTATTGTTCTTACCCGCCGTTCCGTTCGTTGAGCTTCTCCATGTACTGAGCCAGCACATCCACCACCTCGCTCTCTGCCAGCTGGAGGTTACCGGACACATTGCAGCGGAGGTCATTCCAGTCAGAGCGCAGAAGTTCAAAGTCCATTGGGTTCACCGAGAAGGTCCTCTGCCAGTTGATGCTCTCCTCTGCCCAACCTGGCCGCACCTCAACCTCCTCGTAGCTGTAGTCTGACATCTCGCCCTCTTCCAGTTCTGGTTCCGGGTCAGGATTAGAGCGGTTTGTGTCCTGCTCCAGCTCCGCCAGGTTGGGGTCCGGTTGCGACTCTGTGATCTCGGTGGTCCTGAGGTAAGAGGTGACTCGCAATTGACCGTGGAGGTTTTCAGTGGAGTTGAGCCAGTGAGGAGAATGCTGGGTGGGGTCTTGGTGATGAGACCGTGGGGTGAGTGAGTGTTGTTTGTTGGGAAGGCCGGTGGTGGCACTTATCTTTGAAGCGAGGTTGTGCCCTTTGCTAAGTCTCTCATCTGGCTGTGTTCGAGCCGTTGCCCTGTTGGCAGACTTTTGAACACTTCCATTTGGAATGTTGATGCTTTGATTGTGAGGAGATGCCTTACCCCCTTTTGTGAGTGGATTGGGCCACAGCTGAGGGGAGCTAACTGGACTCCTTCCTCCGCTTTTAACCCCCACAACATGCCCTTTGTCACCAAATTTGACCAGTCTTGTGGTCTTCCCAGTTTGGTAAAGAAAGACCCCAGGGAATACCTCACGTGGGTGGCGAGATGCCCTCTCTTCCATCCTTTCTCGACGCCGCTCCCTCTCCTTCTCTCGCTCCCTATTGGGCCGAGGCCTGGTGATGTAGATCTTGTTTTCCTCCGTCTTCTCTTTCTTGCTTCCAGCGATTTTATTGTTACTGTCATGGACATTGCTGGTGTGGGCAGAGTTGCTCAGGATTTGTTTGGCACGACTAGCAAGACCAGGGACAGAGGACTTTTTGGGAAAAAGGAGCGATCTAGTCAATTTAGGTGGACCCTCAATGTCCTCTCCTCCTCCTTTACTAGCTGGGCTGAGCCTTGCAGGACTGTTATGGCTCCACGACAGCGAGCGGCCAGCGATGACGCTATCTGTGTCAGAGTGATACATCCTGGATTGGAGTTCTGACAGCGCCTCTCGAGTATCATGACTCCTGTTCGCTTTTGTTTGAGCTCCTCTCCAGTTTCTGTCCCTTTCCATCTCCTCATCTCTGTTGCCAAAGGGTCTCCTTTCTCGGCGGTTTACAATATTATTGATTGCACCTTTTTCCTTCTCATCAGGATCCGCCCCTTCATCCTCTACTTCTTTACCTGTAGGTCTAAATTGAGGGTGATGATATGAGGGCTTGGAGGCGTGGCTTGTCTGACTGTGGTGAAGAGGCTTCTTGGGTGACTGTGTGCCAACAATTTCTGCCTCGTCTTCCACATCCACCATTCCATCTTCCTCTAGGAAGTCTGGAGACAAATAAAGGAGGCATACAGTGAGAAATAGTGATGCTGGTCTTACAGTAAGAGTTAGCAGTAAATTACCATCTGGGTTGGGAAAGAAGAATGGCCTGTCATCTTCCTCCTCATCCATCTTCATGTACTTGTAGAAGCCGAACCTTGAAGATCGAAAAACAACACTTTTCTTTAAAATGTGCCATCAAAAGTGCTCTTTTAAATCTATGTGATTAAACGAAGAGATGTCTATTTTGAGTTGCAAGCACACATAGTCCCGAAGGCATACAGAAAAATATAGTGCTCTGATGCGTGTGTTGGTATCATGCCATCCTATTCTAATATAAACCTAGGTATAGTCCAGCCGGGGGTCAGATCCAGCCCACCCACTGTCTCTGATGGGCCCTCACAGTGACGATGAAGTCAAAGTAAAATATAAAAGATGTGATGCTTTTATTTGGAAAATTCTACTTTTATTTTATGTGCACATGTGTGGCTGCTCGGACAAGCGAGATAGCGAGCAAGAGATGCGACTTGTCTTCCCAACTGAGCAACATTTTCACGATATTTATTGACTTTTCCAACCCCTCTAGCAGCTAATGTTCCAAAAAAGAGAATAGAAAAAAAATGACAACAGTGGTCCTAATGTTAACAACGTTCTTCTTTCCTGCACAGTGGAGGGAAGATTTGGCCTGTTAAGACTGTATGAAAAAACACTGTACATATTGGCTGTATTATAAGTCATCACTGTAGCATTATTCATCACAGTTAATAATAATAATATATTTCCCACTTATCTATATAATTGGGAGTCCTGATTAGGAACGGCTGATATTGGTTGGTGGTTGGTGCACAAAATTACTGTTGTAGTAAGTGTAAGCATGGAATTTTAATGATAGCTTATAATTGTGTTTAAAATGTGTATTTGGTGATTATAACTACATACTATTATCTTTATTCAACCAGATACAAAGTGCTTTTTCTAAATACCATCCATCCATCTTCTAATCCGTTTATCCTCACGAGGGCCGCGAGCGTGCTGGAGCCTATCCCAGCCGTCTTTGGGCAGTAGGCGGAGTACAGTCTGAACTGGTTGCCAGCCAATCACCAATTTTAAATACATTAAAAAGAATAAAGACAAAGTGGTAGTTAGCATGTTTGTTGGCTTGGGTCTCGGCAAGCAATCCAATTTCTCATGTGGCCCCTTTGCAAAATTAATTTCCCATCCCTGCTGTAATATATCAAGTTGTTGAATGGGATACACAGAAAAAAAATCTTATGGCCTGATTCAACAAAGCACAATGTTTGGTAAAGCACATACATTTTGCATTTCGACTTTGTAATAATTTGTAAAGGGTACCAAAAAACCAAAAAAACCCATTGAGCTGCACAAGCATCTTTTCTTTTCTGTGTCATATTCCCGGTACTCCTTTTTTTGTTGAAGTCGCTGACAGGTTACATTAAGTCGTGGCGGTATAATGACTTTTATGACTTACATAGCTGGATGCGTCAAGCTAAACAGACAATTCCCTTTTGATCAACATACTTCTCTAAGTAGATGGGGGACTCTCTGTAGAAACACTTGTTCTCTCGCTCCATGTGTGTGAGACGGGTGAAATCATTTGGGTAAACGAATGACAGATAAACCTGGAAAACAGTAAGTAGCAGATAATTTAACCAGTACACTACTCAAATAAATTGCAACTTTTCTCTTTTGTAATACTGTAGTAAGTAACATCTTATGACAGGGGGCAGCAGCGCTCCACATTGACTCCATTTTACTAAAGTTGAGTTATGAGAGAAGCAGATGAATCCATGTTCAACTTTCTCCCACTGTCTACTTTTTTTAAGCAGGTTAAAAGTCATCTACAAAAAGCTGCTATAATTGGATGCCCTTCTGATGACTCTCAGAGATGATTTGAGCAATCGTTTCAGCCAATTAAAACAGCATTACACATGGTGAGTGGCAAGCGTGGTGGTCCAGCGGGAAGACGATTGAGCGGGCACTTACAAATTGCAGGCCCTGGTATCTGGCAATGGGGAAATCTTTGACGACATAGGTGGGAGAGTAAAGACAAGCAGGCAGAACATTTTCCAGACGGGAGGGCTCGATCAGGGGAGCTGAAAGCAGAGAGAACATAGTAGATGATGTCTCTATTCAGAAAGATATTTTGAAAAACAGAAAAGGTCAATAATGTAACAATAAGAAATAAAGGAGGTTTATGCCACAGCTGCCCTAAACCAGCATTGGTATTTTATGTCTGATGTTTCTCGAATGATTAATATACTCCTGTTGACACTCTTTATTTAACGTTGTTATCCATTAATTAAAGAAATTAACCAGTTACAAAAAGTAAGAGAGCACTTCATTAGTCCTTTGTTAAGATGAATAACTATAGTTATGGTCGGATGTTATGCTTGTTTTCTAAATTAAAATGATGAAATACTGATAGCTCACTAAAACTGAAGCATTAAAGCGCTTCATGATTAGTCTTTGAGACAATTAGTCTCAATGGTTTAAACGCTCATAAATTTGCTTAGCACCATACATAAAGGAAACACAGATTAAACTATATGACCTAAATGCCACAACAACAGCACCCCCAACAAAGACAACGGACAGTCTGAACTGATGGACAGTATTACTGCTATAGAAGGTATCCCTCGGGTCTGGCTTCAACATATCTGCTCCATGCTGCGGGGTGACACCTTCTTCCATCTTTTGGGGCAGAGAGTCCTCCGGGAGGCGAACATGACTGGCAAAGGTCTGGGGGATGTGGTCTATGCTGTTCATCTTGAGGCTGGACTCGTCTGAAAGATTCAGAGAGCAAAACCATGGCTAAGAAGAGCCGGAGACATTAACTCACAGGTCTTTGAAGGACAAACAAAATGCAAATTGGTCATCCTGCGACCATCACTGGTAAGCATTAAAAAGTGTAGCTGCAAGGACAAAGAGACACAATCCCTTCAAAGATACACCTGTGCAATCGAATGAGATAAAATAGCAGAAGATGGATCAAAAATCCAGAGGTACAGGACAATATTCACTTATCATACAAGTCCTTCCATTCATTTTCTGTTCCTGGAGCCTTCCCCGCTGACTTAAGCCGAAAGGTAGACTACACCCTGAATTGGTGTCTAGTTAATCACAGAGCCCATATAGAGACGGACAAACATTTACTCTCACACTGACGGGAACCAAAATCAAGCTGGCTGTATGGAATTAAGGCGAGTGAACCATTACAACCTAAGAGACTTGGTCATACACACATCATTTCAATTACAGTGGGACATCCAAGGTCAAGCATCGTGCGTTGGAAATGGAATCAAACAGTTACATCATAAAACACTTACGACGGTGACTGCACAGGCAATGCTCCTGTTTCAGGTAACACTTTACCATTCAAATAACTGCGACTTACAGTAAGTGAATTCAGATCATTTCTCTGGGAACGCGCCTGGTGATCTCTCATGGCACAGTGGTGTGCCTCGATACCCTGTTTTGGGAGTCACCGGACTGTACTGCCTGGCCTCGTATCAGCCTTTCAACAGAACAAGCAAGGGATGATGATAGTCTCACCCTGGTAGCCACTAACAGTCAACCCATGGCTCAGTGTTGCATAATATGTACCTGCCATTGCCCCGAAACTTGGAGACAACAGCGGGATAGCCAGTCAACCTGTGGGTAGCTAACCTTAGCGCTCAATATTGCTGTTGTATCTTTTCACAAATGGTGCGGGTGTGCAAAATGTTGTGAATTGAGTGTAAAAGCTGTAACAAAGAGAAAGATGCAAAGTGAGAAACAAAGTAGAAGAAAGAAAAAGTTGGAAGGAAAACAATACAGCGCAGAGGAGAATCATAATTACACCAATCAATAGGATAGAGGGAGGAGGAGGCATGTGTGATTAATGGCACGTCAGGTGCGAGGGCTGATGGGAGAAATGCCACGTAATTAACAGGGTGGTCAGCAACATTTTGATCCTTTAGGAATTAAGATTGGTGGTGCACAGTCACGGTGTGCACACATATTAAACAAAGGGCACCAATTTTTTACATTGATTTTCAGGGCAATCAGACATCTGTTGTTTCCATACCTGCTTTCCCCGACAACACCGGATCTGACCTATTTAAATATCTGCTGGCTCCCATTGAGGAATATGTTCTATTTATGTAGAATTCAGGGTATGACCTTGGTTTGCTATGTCCACGTCTCTGGAGGGTCTATCTCATCAATATTTCACATATCATTGCCCCAAGGAGGTCAAGAACTACCGGTTTATCTAACTCAAAGATGTCAAAGGTCAAATCATATGTAATTTATACTCAGGGACACTGAAAATCAACTACCAAAGTAAAGGTGCGGACTACGTGGCCAGTTGTGACGAGCGTGTACATGACCCCAAACGTACGTACCTAAGGAGCCTTTCAGCATTCTGTCTGTCTGTCTGTCTGTCTGTCTGTCTGTCGATAACGTCTTTGTCCTGATGTGGTGCTGCGACGTACTCACAAGTGTCATTCAGCAGCCATGTACTAGTACTTCCATCTCACAGCAAATCAATAGCCAGCTCACTAGCACCTCTACCTGCATACAAATTGACTATATATTGACATACATGTGATTTTTTTTTTTAATGAAGCTAAAATGAAAAAAAATCATTTGAGACATTCCTAGGTTGTAACCAAGTTTTTTTTTTTTTTTTACTATTAAGTACAACTTAATTATTTGTGAATAGGATTGTGGATATCTATCTATCTAAAATATGCATTAGAATGTATGGATGACTGGACTGATGCTGTGTCGGTGTTTTAAATATAAGTAATGTCATCCAATATACTGGCTATTGATCTTCAGTGATTGGACTATTGACCGACTCAGTTTTAGTTTCAATGTGGACACATACCAATATGGTCGTCAGTTAAATGTGCAGTGTTTCAATTGGCTGAATTCTGCCCAGACTGCGTGGGTTCAGATCCTGCTCAGTGACGGTATGTAAGTAAGAAATGGGTCTCTATCTTTACAGTGTGTGCTTGGCATGACTGGCAATCAGTCATGGGTGTGCCACGCCACTCACCCTAAGTCAGCAAGGATGCTCGCGGCTGTGACTCTGAACAGGATAAGGATATGGATTGTTTTAAATAATAACACTGTTATCTCACACAAGATGACTTTGGGTTCAAATCGGTGTCAGTTTTTGTATTCTGATACAAAGTCCTGGTGACCAACTCCTATTCTTTGTGTCCTAAGTTACTTCATCAACAAAAGTCCTTTAGTGTGCCATAAAGGACACTTTGAGCAAAGAAATTGAGTAGAGAAAATCTCTGTGTACACTTTCTACACACAATCTGACAAGACATAGTTTCCCTCCAAAAAAAGAAGGAAAATCTTGTGTCATACCAAGGCCTTGTGAATGAGTTGAGACAACACGGAAGCAAATTTTACTGACACTAAACAACAGCTTGACACTAATGGACAGCATCTCAATTTAGCGGCAAGAGCTTGGTTAAAATAAAATAAAACACACATACAGTAACTTATACAGTGCCTTGCAACTGGCTGGTGACCAATTGATGGTGCACCCTGCCTCTTGCCCAAAGACAGCTGGGATCAGCTACAGCTCTGCCGCAACCCTAGTGAGTGGTACAGAAAATTGATGGATAGATAACTGATGCAATTAAAGCCCTGCTGTTTAGTTTACCTTTAAACGAGTTGATTTTTTGTCATGGATGTTATGTATTTATGTACAGTAATAACTGTGCCACTCTCTACTCCCTTAAATGCGCAGTGGGGATAAATAAAGTTTTCTGAATCTGAAAAAGTCCTACGAGAAGAGCTCACTTTTAAAATTCAACCAAACAAAATGAAACTTTTACCTGCATATAATGAGATGAAGGCCGAGTCTATCACTTCATATTTCAGACCAGGGAGGAATGGACGCCACTGTGTGTGTGAAAAGAAGAGAAAGGATGTCGTGAGAAGAGCAAACATGCACAAGCAAGTCAAGATGCATAAATCTTATATCACAGTTTATAGTCCACCCTGACAGTCACTGTTATTGATTTGAGCAACTTCATGAGATCAATGAGATGCTTGGGATTTGGTACCAAAACATTAGGCGGAGTAAGGAAGGAAAACATAAACTCAAAGACTTAGGGCATTAGGACAGTGAAAAAGAGCATAAAATATATGAAATACCCGTAGATATCAAAATAGGCAATAAACAGTGACAATCAGTGATTTAAATCAACACAATGATGTGACAACAGAGAGAAAGGCACAAGAAAGGAAACGACAAGCTACAATTCTTTTTAAAGAGATTTAACAATTAACAAGTCACTTCTTGTTAACGTGGCCGTAATTACAGGAGACAGGTCATTTGTTGCTCTGCCTTCTTGAGGATCCAAACGAAATAACCCCCCACCACCACCACCACCAAAACACACACACACACACACACACACACACACACACACACACACACACACACACACACACACACGCACACACACCCCTTTAAATAAATTACACAGAGACTGGTATGTGATTGTGTCTATTACCCGTTTCCAACTCACATTCATGCGAACCATAACAATGTAAAAAGTGCATGTATTGTATTAGACTGACAAAACGAGGTTAGCACAACCTCATGTAGTGTTGCTGCAGCAGGAATGGATCGACAGGCCCCGCAAGGTTTCAGTATACTGCCGTTGTTTTACGAGACAGTCCGCAATGTCAGGAGGGACAGGTGGCACATACACACAATATACAGAATGAAAAAATACTGGAAAAAAGAACTGGAAGTAAAAGAGCTTCATTCTGGCGAAATGAGCCAGATCCAAATTACACAGTTGAAAATGCCAGCATGTGTGGACTAGGAAAAAGTCATGATGACACACATACTGTAGGCATTGCTTTTCCTGAGTTTGCAATCTTTCTGTAATTACAGTGAGTGTGACGTCTCAAGAGTTTACACATACTACAGGGAGAACATCGACTTTGTCTTAACCTGTGTAACTTTGTAGGAAAATTAAAGGCACTAAAAACACACACAACATTTGAAAAACCATCCATCCATTTTCTGATCCACTTATGCTCACAAGGGTTGCGGGGACAATCAATTAGCAATGGAAATAAGATTCTAACCATGGTGCAAATTGTCAGAGTCATAACAGGTTCATCTTAGGTTTGACTATAAATCAGTCTTGTTCAGAGTTGTTTTGAGAAATTTATACTCATTCAGGGGTTTTCCTCTTTCATCAGTCCATTCTCAACACCGATGATCCTATTCAGGGTTGCAGGGAAAAAGGCGAACTACATCCTGAAATGGCCGCCAGCCAATCACAGGGCACATAGAGAGACAGAGAACCCATCAGACTCACATTTGTCACCAAGTGGAACCTGAGCCTATACTGTTTGCACCAAAGTCAGGCGATTGCAGCACTTCACACACACACAAAAAAAAAAACAAAACCCTCTCTCTTTCTAAGAGTACTGAGATGTTCACGCAACATCCGGTTTATGCACTTCTGTGCCCTGTCAATTTGAAATAATGTCCAGTTTTTTGGGGGGAGGGGGTTCATAAAGGGATGAGAAGTTAGAAGTGTGTGTTTTTTTTTTTTTTTAAGTCCGATTCATCATTTAATTGCATAGATATTGAAATAATCATTAATTGCAGCCCTTATACCAGTGGTTCTTAACCTTGTGAGAGGTACCGAACCCAACCAGTTCATATGCACATTCACCGAAGCCTTCATTAGTAAAAAACAAGAATATGACTTTTTCAAATTCAAGACATAAGAAATGCATTTATTAAAAGCCGAAAAAAGTAAATAAAATTTCAAGACACAAGTATAAGTTTTTTAAAAATTGTATGACGTACTATCACGGACGGCAGTCACACGTTGACTCCTGAGCGAACTAAATTTCTTGCAGCACTGATTGGACAAGCAATGTCATGTGATCATCTGCAGCCAGTGATGGCTTAGCGGGCGTATCATAACTAATTGACATGTTGAGTCAGGTGTGTCTTAACCTCCATGGCAGAGGCTCTGTCGAACCCCTTGAGACCAATTCACCGAATCCCTGGGGTTCGATCGAACCCAGGTTAAGAACCACTGCCTTATACAGACTGTGTTTGGGCTGTGTTTCGTGACCGGTGAAAATCTGGCATTGCGAATAGTTTAAAAGGCACACTTGTTCTTCTTTCATCCATTATTTTTCATTTCTTTTTCTTTGTTGTTGACATTTTAATATTTCGTGCATTGTTCTTTTTAATCAACTGATGGAAACCTTTTGTCAGTTTTCTTGCGTCCCTTTAATTATTACAGTGGGATGCAGATTCATCTTGAAACCGAGGGAAAGACACGTAAGAATTACAAATGCATGTCTTCGACAGCTGCTGAACTTGAGGTGAACCTTAACAGGATCAGAGTGATTAAAAAGCAAGTAGTATCAAATTTACTTTCACAATGAAAGGACACACGATATACTTTAATGGCTGCCTGCAGATGGCACAGATCACTGACTGATTTATGGCGAAGCGGGGATGTGTGAGGCAGATGCCGAGTGGACTCTCCGTGTACATTTGTGTGTGTATGCGTGTGCGAGTATGTCTTGCCTTGCGTATGAGTTTCCAAGGAGTAGGTGAGTATGCACAGAGAACGGCATGTGTATTAATTAGGAGACGGTCAGAGACTTCTCCTGGCAGGAGCGATAAAAGAGGAACATTAAAGGCCTGAATTTAAATCTTACACCTTTGCTGTCACCGCTAATTAAGCCACGACTTTCTTCTTTTCCTTGTCTTTCTCTCGGTGGCACCATTTAATGACCGTTGCTTTGCTTTATGCTGATAACAACCGACACTTTCCATTAGGTCAGCGACAAGAAAGCAATTCAACAAATTTAGACCCATCCACACCAACAAAACAAAGAAATAACTTCATTTGGAGTGTGAACACGATAAATGTTTCCGCAGATGCCTTACATCCTTCACGGTAACACCTAACCTTCCATGCAGATGCCCTGCCACCTCAGCTGTGATCCCTCAATGCCAAAAGTGGGCAATTAATTATACAAAGGGGCCATGTGAGAAACCGGAACGGTTATCGAGGGCCACACCAACCTGCTAACCTCAATTGTGTTCCACATTAGGTGAATGTATTTATATAAAGCATTCTATTGTATTTTTTCCAATGAGTTGATTCTTGGTGAATGTAGGAAAAAAATCTGAAATAAAGTTATAAACCACCCATATCCAAAGTCCGGTGTAGGGGCCAATTGTGAGCCATGTTTAAATTTCGACTGGCCCGCAGCCTCTGGCATGGAATCAATCATGCGTGGCTCGTCAGCACTCTTGGGCATAGTAGAAAAGTACAAAATACATCCTGATTTATAAAGCACTTTCACAACAGCTGCAGCTGTAACAAAACACTGAACAAAACAGTGAACATAAAGTAAAAATAATAAATAAAACACATAACATAAAACACGGACAGTCGTGCAATCCTATTGTATTGTAAAAGTACAAAAAAAAACCAAAAAACAAAAACAAAATTATTTTCCATTTCACCAGGAGATGGCAGGAAACCTGTGGCTTAGCTTTCGGGGGCGTTCGGAAATACTCTGAGCGTGATCCGAACACAACATTCTCTCACACAGTTTTGTTAGGCGTCACAGTGAATTTACGAACACACCTCTTGCTGCATGACCCTTGTGTGACCCTTTCCAGTCCATTTGTAAAATGGAGACACGAAGAAAAGAAAAGTTGGTAGAAAGGGGGCAAGTGGAAATGAGCATTGTGTGTAATACTAATTTGCCAAGAGACTGTGGCTATTTTCAAGGAATTTAATAGCAAAAGGAACTACCTGATAAAACATGCAAACGACAAGATGACTGGGAAGTGGAAACGAACGCAGTGAACACTTCAAGTAATTAAAACTGGTCAGCCCCCTCACATTTTCACCATACCAAATCTGGCCCTCTTTGTTATAGGTAGTCATTGAATGGTAGAAGTTGCTGTTACAAAAAAGAGGAAAAAAAATATTTTCATGTTCAGGTATCTTAAAAAAAGTGATGTCTGACCGAGTGCCTTTGCCATGGTGTTGCTATGCACGCTCGGACTCGCAGCCCCCCAGTGTCGTCGGGGATACCCAGCGGCCACGGGTTCCTTGACTGGATTATTTACCTCCCGTTAGCAACAAAAACTAAAAATAAGGAATTAATTGGACAGCTCTCAAGACAAAACCAGGTGAACAACTAGGGGTGTGCATCTCTCAAAGATGAAATGATACGTATCGCTATACTATGAGTGGGATACAATTCGAGGAACAATTCAATTTTGTTCAATTCAATGGGATAACGATTTGATAAGATATGGTATGACTCCGGTCGAGAGAGTGTGAGGTGATATGTTTCTTGTCCTCCATCGTAAATCAAGCTTTGATGCACTTTGAGCTAAACAAATTGGAAGCGAAACATCGTTGAACCACTTAGAGGAGGTAGGAATTCACTCATCATCCTGCCTTGTAGAAGACCCCGAGTAGTGAATGTAAAAATCTAATTGGCTCAAAGGAGAATGAGCAATTTTGACAGAGGGTGTGTGGTCAAGGCCAGCACTCGAGATTGTGAAGGCCTTCGGAAAAATCATATTTGCACGGCACCACAAGTGGCTGCCAGTCATTTGTGTATACACACACACACACACACTCACACACACACACACACACACACACACACACACACACACACACACACAAAATCAGGCCTAAATTATTAATTAGAATCTTGAGTAAAATTATCACTACTCTGTATGAAATAGAATACACTAGTAAGAAAGTAAAGATGGTGTTTGCCCCCCCCATCCCCCTCTTTGTTGCCAAGTGGCCACTGCTTCATGGCACTGAATAGAAGATGGAAAGAGAACTGTTTAATTCCCACACGATTGCCGCTACAATATGATGTGACATTTCCAGTCCAGGCTCAGCATAATAGAGAGCTTGTGTCACTGTGCAACTCTGCGAATTTGCTTACTCAAGTTAAAAAAACAACAAGCTCCACATTCATTGGTCTGGTGCTCCCCACAACACGTACTTTCCATTCGTTTTGGGATGCAGTGCACTCCGCACCTGCTTCCTCCTGTGCCTTCCATCACACAATAGAAAAGAAATGGGCCAGTCATGAAAGAGCAAGGTTTCATTTCTTTCTCAAAGATAAGACTGCACCTTTGTATTCTTTCTTCTTTATAACAAGCGCTGCAAAACAAATACATTCTCACAGAAAAAGCTCACCTTTGACCACACAATCACAGCCTGGCATACAACACAAAGGGGTGGGGGTGGGGGGGAAGCTGTGAATCCGGGCTTTCCTCCACAACAGATGAGTGTCTGCTTTTATGTAGATTTGTGTGAGCTCTGTGCTGACGCTGTTGTGGGACACTTGCAATAAATCTGCTATTTTTGG
>NW_017806072.1:2982929-3051755 GCF_001891065.2 Hippocampus comes
GGAAATTTAAAAGAGGTAGTTGTCATGTAGCAAAATACAATTTATAATGAGGTATTTGAAAAGTATTTTAGCTACTTTATATACATGTACACATTAATATACTCACAAGAGGGGGAGATGTCGACTGAAGGATTTTTGGAGGTCAGGTTCCACTTGTAGCCAAAGATTCAAGGAATGCTAAAATCCATTTTTAAACAGCAATCAGTTGCTAGGTAAGAAACAATTTTAATGTATCAATACTCATGACTAAAGGAAGCTGCTTTTTTGCCGCGATATGGCCCAAAAATGTATTCTCTATTTTTATGTTTCACTCATTTTGGACAAATACATTTTATATCGGTTTTAATTAAAGTAATAAACCCAACAAACATTTTTAAAGGTTTGATTTCTGCAAAAAGAAATCCTGTGCAGAATGTTCAAACAACAACAATGTATCTTGACTTTCAATTACTCAACTCAACTCAACTGTATTTATAGAGCGCTTTCAAACAGCCATCACTGCATACAAAGTGCTGTACAAGGAACAACTAACATATACAACAGTAAAGCAACAAATCGGTAACAAAGATGGTAGAAAGCACCGAACAGCAAAACCAAGAACAAATCTGAGTCATGCTGAGTCAAATGCCAAAATTACTGTAGTTTGAACATAAACGTAACGTTCAAAGTTCATGCAAAAAAATAGCAATTTATGCCTTGAGCATAACTTGCTTGAATGCCACAATTAAGTAGTTTAGTTAGTAACTAATGTGAATACGTCTTCCATATCATGGATGTAACATGAGTCCCTTTTCTTGGTATCAACTGTTGGGCTTCAACGGCAGACATAATGTGAGCCGGGTGAGTGGGCAGCATGGCCTTTGGCAGAAGTAGCAGAGAGGCGGAAAGCAGACATTAGCCGCTCAAGTCAGAAGGGCAGGAAAAGAGTGTATTTATTTATATGCATCTCGATTTCCCGACTAAGCTAATTTTGAAATCCTTGATTTTTAAAATGCCAAATTAATCAAACAAATTTGATATATTGCCAAGCCCTTGTTCACATTATACTCCTATTATATTATTCGTGATAATACCCCATGCACCACCAATGAACCACAACAACAGTACTCGCCAGAGTATTTAATAAACAATGTGCTTAATGACCGCTATAAGGCCATATTGCAGGTCGTTTCCAACTTTTTTGCATACATACGCCATATACAGTGCTGTGAAATAGTATCTGTCCCCTTTCTGATTTCTGTGTTTTTTGCATATTTATCACATACCAAGGTTACGGTTCATCAAACCAATTTTAATATCACACAGTGACCCATATCCAAAATGCAGCTTTAGATGTCACATTTGTTTTTGTGATGTGAATAGCTTACTAAAAAAATCCAAATTGGGCATCATATCCTGCAGTGTGAACGTACCCTAAAACTACATTGCGAGAAAGTGTGGCGAAACATGCCCATGCCCATCTGAGTCCTCCTCGCCCACACAGTCATCTTCTTGCAAACCACCTCTGACAATGTGTTTATATGGGTGTCCTCCAGGCACCGCACAGCATCTTGTCAACACCGCGCAAAAAACATGGCATCCGCATACTGCTCTGATGTCTTGATGTCAATCAATACATTGAAATTGCAGAATGTACAGACTGGTGAGGTAAAGTTGAAGGGGGCAGGGTTTGAAATACTATGGTCCAACAAATACGGTAAGACAATTAAGAACATTAAGACGCAGGGAAATCTAAGAAGGTTTCATGGAGGGATCAAAATATAAAAAGAGGTAGGCAGTTAGATAGAGGAAGCTGGTTGGAAATGGAGAAAAAGTAACAAAGAAAGGGATTACAAAAATGGTCCTGGGAAAGTAGGAAGCAGATCCAGTAATATCAGTCACCATGACGATGATAACCTGAGGCTTGTAAAAAAAAAAAAAAAAAAAAAAATCCTATGTACGAAAGTGGTGAGCTCTTTTCATCAGCATAATCATCATCATCATCATCATCATCATCATCATCATCATATGCCCTCCCACTCCAAGTCGTAGCACACAAGAGGTATTTGAAACTTGAAACAAAGTGCCACTCATATCTAATCTTTGCCTCAGGTGGTAAACACCACTACGGCGAGAGAAGATAGAAAACCTAACATTGCAGCTGGACAAGGTGACCAACACACACACACACACACACACACACACACACACACACACACACACACACACACACACACACACACACACACACGCGCGCGCACACACACAGTATCTAACGTATCCTTGTGTCGCAAACGTTGAGTGTCTCTTGTCAACAATGGAGCTATTTCCGTGTTAGTTCCAACAACACGCCTGCCCGCTGGTTGCATCTGTGAGTGGCTGAATGTGTGTGGGAAGTTCACGTAATTTAAAAGGAGTGATGGAAGCTATTTTTGAATTAAATAGATGTTAAAATGAAATAAATAACGCACATTATGTAGCTAGATATTTTGGGGAATAAAAAGAAATGAATGGTGTTTGGACGTTTTATCAGTCAAAAAAACTCTACAAGAACGTTATTACAGTACTTGGTAATTGGATGGTCGAGGGTGCAGAGTCAGAACACCCGCTTCCTAACACAAAGCCAACAAGATGTGAGACAAGGCTAAATATACATTAGCTTCCAGTCTCACTTATATAATACGGCAGCACAGAACCACCCTGAAGTGAATGAAGTGGTGTAATGTCTTGTTTCGCGGATCCAATCAATGATGTAACTGATAGAGTGTGCAAATTATGACATTACGGTCGATCAGCAATTCTGCATTAAATGCAAAGTATGGACCGATTTCGATCCACTCGATGAGATCAACAGAAAGTTTAATTTCAGTCTATGTTCATGCTTATCACACTGGAAAACCAGACATTAATTCCAAAAGGGCTGAAAAGGGAGCCAAACAAGACTGAGAGATGCGTGGGGATTTCTTATATGCTGAACATGTCATTGCAAACGCTGCAAAGTGCCACTGAGAGCAAAATGCAAATGTTCAAAGCAAACGTGAAACAAGGCAGCTGCAAGCCACCCCATATGCAAAGGGGAAGAAAAGAGGTCCGATGCCAAAAGGAGATCAATTAATGTGTCGTTTCATTTTCACTCACCCCAACCTCCACGTGATCCGAGCCCTTGTCATCCTGCTTGTGAAGAATCTCAAAGTAGTAGCGTCTAGATGACATCAGGCTGAGAGGAGAGAGCGAGAGAGAGACAGTGTTTCTTACTTATGAGACACAGAAAATGAATTGTCACCTGTGAAATTATCAGCTTCGACTAAAAGTGCAAGCGCAGCAGTGACGCAGCAGAATGTACATGTTCAGCGCTGTGAAGAGTTATTTGCTCCCTTCCTGATTTCTGTATTCTTTGCATATAAGTGACACACAAAGGTTGAGTTCATCAAAACCAATTTTAATATCACACAGAGACAACCCATGGAAATACAAAATGCAGTTTCTAAATGCCAATCTAATTTATTTAGACAGGAAAAAAAATCCAAACTTACCTTGTACCTATGTGAAAAAGTAATTGCCCCTGAACCCAATAATGCGTTGTGCCACCCTTGGCAGCAATAACTGTGTGATATTAAAATTGGGTTGATGAATTGAAACCTTTGTGGGTGATAAATATTCAAAGAACACATAAACGAGGATGGGTCCAAATACTTTTTTCACAGCACTGTATGTATGTATGTATGTATGTATACACACACACACACACACACACACACACACACACACACACACACACACACACACACACACACACACACACACACATACACACACGCATGTGCACGCATGTACACACATGCAGTAGATGTAGAATTAACTAATCACTTAAAAAAAAAAATCCAAATCCTAAAACAATAAAAGAAGCCCCCTAAGAATAATACCTACATTATGATGATTCATTTTTGAAAAATACAAAATGATGTAGAAGGACATTAGTTACAGTATTTGCTTCAAGCCTTGGGTTTTTTTTTGTGGGTTCAAAAATAAAAATAATATGAGTGTGCATCAAGATGATCCTTTGACATCATCTATTAGTATCCGTCTTCGTACCAGCAAACGGTGTCGCACTTCTAAAGGCTGGTGTACAAGGATGTGGTCATCAACCTTCATTTTGGAGATGTAAATGTATGTCTAGGCTACTCTAATTTTTATATCACAAGTCAATAGGTTTGAAGCAACAGAAGGTAGAATGGATTTTACAATGTACAGGTAGTTTCTTGTCTAAAGTCAAAAAAGGAACTAAACTCAAGGAAAAAAAAATGTTCTGTGGGGGACCATTTTGAAGAAAAACAACAGCTCTTCCAAGGACAAAGTGCGAGTGAAAGTGAAAAATAAACTTGAAGGGTCTGTGTTATTTTGTCCATGAGTTTTTAAATTATCAGGCTCCTGCACATGGAAGATTACACTGAACATTACAAAAACGTACATTTTTTTGATGAGGAGTGAAATTAACTATTGACACAATAATTGCTGAGGTTTCTTTGGGCAGTAGGCTGGAGGACACCCTGACCTGGTTGCCAGCCAATGAGCCAATGGCAGTGTACACGCAGACAGACAGCCATTTACACTTACAATCACACTTACGGACAATTTCGAGTGTTTCATTAACCTACCATGCACGTTTTTGGAACGTGATATTTCAAGGAAAATAATTGATACTTCATTGTTGTTTGTGTCTCTGTTTCTAAGTGATTCACTGTGTGGTGAATTTTTCAGTTCTTTTGATTTCTTTGTTTCGATTTTCTTTGATGCTGTTCTCCTCGTCTGTCTCCCAGCTGAAACAAAAACCAGCTCATCCTCTTTGATGAATTCTGTTTTGGATTTGGAGGCAAGAACAGAATATGCTCAAAAAAAGACACACAATCACATACTAGGCAGAAATGAAAGTTTTTATGAACATTTTTTTTTTGTTAGAGCTTGACTAATGTTTGTTGTAGTTGCATTTTTTTTTTTTTTTTTTAATGACAGTGTACTAATATATTCTATTCCAAAGACAAAAGCCTTTAGCCGAGGCAGACACTGATCAGCAAGAGACCAGGAAACGCCCAAACACAATCAAATGTGCATTACAATCAATGTCATGTCGTGAAGCCAGTCAGGAGTAAAACAAAATATCCTTTTCATCAAGAAAAGCAAGTCTCACTGATTGTTACAAGATTGCAATGTCTTCTCACTCCCATTACTTCACATTTAATATGCAATTAGTTGTCCCTCGAATCTCTTCAGTGGAGACTTGTCGGTGTTCACAACCACCCGCAGGAAGTATGGTAACATGGATTTGGGAGATGACACACAGGCTCAACATTTGTTACCCTCGTGTTAAAGCAAGAAAAATCCGTATTGGTGACTGAAAAAAGAAAAAAAAAATGGGTGCTAGGGGAGTCCTTACAAAAAAAAGTAATTCAAGACAAAAGAAAATTGGGCATTGCTTACTATTATTATTATTAAGAACAACAACAAATACAATAACTAATACTGAAATGGACTCAAATGATTAAATGATATAAAATTATAAATTAAGCACTGCAATCAAAAGATTTCTGTCACTCCATTTAGACAAAACATTTTTGTCATTCATTTCGTCAGGAGTATTTTTTTTTTCCCGGATGAAAACGAAACGAAAGGAAAAATAGAAGTCATTCATTGATACGATAATGATTAATTGAAATTGTTTGACAATGTTACCAACAAATTAGGGACCACAGTGACGAAATCCAATCAGAAGAAGGAATCATACGTGGGATCGGTGAAAAGAACCATTTAGAAAATGGAACAGACGTGACAAAGCGAGAAGAGAACACAGCTTTACGGACGAGTTGCGCCGCAATTTGTGAATGCATTGCGCATGCTTGGGCTAACGTGTCTGCTTGCACTGTTGTTCGAGCTTTCACAAAAGCCGGCATCCTTTCTGAGGAGCCATACGGCAACGAGACTGGCTCTTACAATGGCGTGAGGGAACCTGGTGTGTTTGATTATGAACTTTGCCCAGCTGTTCATATTAGATACAGAAGATTAGGACTTTCTTGGATTTGATGATGAGGATTGATCCAAAAAATAACGTGAGTACATTGTTCAAACTTCAATAAAGTACAACAGAACTCAGTTTTGCTGCCGCTGCCTTTTTAAAAACATAGACTGACATACAGTAGCCTGCATGCATGCTACTGTATTTTTTAAGCTAGCGTACGTTTTACCATGCCTGCATCCAATAATACAATGCGTCCCCCCCAGTGTAGGAGACAGAGTAAAATGAAAAGGGCAAAGGCTGCAGGACGAGGGTCACCAGTTATGCCATGTGCACACATTTTCGTCATTGTGTGTGTGATAAATCACAGAAGGTGCATAAGAGGTTAAGCCTCTCATGAGTACTGCTCATCTCTCACATTGGCTGCTGAGATGCCAGCACGAGTGCCATTTTCGGCTCTCGCCAACCTGACTGACCTTTTCCAAGTGATGCCACCTAAACACCGTCTGAGCTCCTAGCTTACAAAGGGGAGAATACTTTGACAAAAACTAATTAAAAATGATCACATAGCAAAAACATCTATATATGTGTATTCAAAATGTAATGAATACAATCGAATGATTACAATGTTCCAATTGAGTAATGCTTGGTCGGGTGGGAATTGAATTGAATTGAGGAGAGTGTGGATGGTAGTGTTGGCAATTTGTGTGTGTGTGTGTGTAGGTATAGGTGTGGGTGCGTGAGCATGTTTAAGGATGGTTTCGCCAGTCTTCCAGTGACGGATCACGCAGAGCTTGGGTTAAATCGAATGAAGACACAAACGAGTGGTAGGAAAGATAAAGGAGGAGCGGTGATGATGAATGGGAGAAACAAAGAAAGAACTTTAAATTAATACATCTCACTGAGACATGATTTGATTCACAGCTCTGTGTCGGAAAAGGAAGACAGAAAAAAACCAGTGAAGGGCAAGTGAAAAGACGGGAGATAAAAAGAAAAGCTATTTTCATGCGACCATAGATCAGAGGAGCACACAGAACAAAAGTCTCATTTCCGGAGTAATTAGCCCAATTTGGAGTGTTTCTTCTTGGAGCCACGCTGTATTCGAGAAATTCCTGAAAGATGTGGTCTACGTGCTACAAGGTGCAAAAGTGCAATGAACAATGAACAACTTGGAGTCACAGTTCCTACTCAGAGCAGGTTGCTTCAGAACAGTAGCAGGGTTTGAATTTAAACAAAACAGTAAAAATCAAATCCTGATCATAGCTTTTGTTCCCATTATGCAAATGAATTGGGCCCTGACTTTAACATGCTATTCTAAATCAAACATGAAGAAACTGTATCTACTTTGTTATTCCTTCGAACAAAAGTATACAGTGGTAGCTCTACTTACGAACATCTCTTCATACGAAATGTTCAAGTTACGAAACGTCTCAGCAGGAAAATATTGCCTCTTGTTGCAAAAGAACTTTTGAGATACGAATACTAAAAATACAGTATGGGCCGTTACTCACAGCTCCGAGTTTCCTGAATGCAACATACTTATAGCTGCTCTGCCATTGGCTATTAACGAGCATCATCCTGGCATCCCATTGACTAAGAGGGACCTCTACCGTATGTGTCTATGTGTGTAGATGGATAGATATGTGTCTCTGCAGCGTCCTTGCCATTCGCCCCTCGAGCCATGAGGTGTTACGATAGTTTGACTTAAATGTGTATCCCGAGAAAAAGTGTTCACCAGTCGGGCGATCGCTCACTATGCTGATGTTTGCCTTGGACATTTTTGAAGGATTGTTACAAGCCAACAAACGCAAACGTCCTTGGATCGTTTTGTGACAAAACGCCAGGCAAAAACCACTTCTGAAAGAGAACAGGCACTAAAGAAGGCAAAAGAAACGATGAGGATGGAGTTCAAAGTTAAATGACCATCATTTTTATTCTTTACTCTATTTTTTTTTTTTTTTTACATTATGCACAACTCTCATTTATTGTGCAATAATCTAATTGTAACATGTATTTGTTCCATATTTTGATGCCTTTTCATGCTTTAGGAAACATTTATGTCTGAATTTTGGGGGGCTTGGAACGAATTAGGGCATTTACATGGAAAACGCGTCTCTACTTCCAAAATTTTCTCGTGAAAAAATTTCTTCCAGAACCAATTAATTTCGTAAGTAGAGGTATCACTGTACGCTACTCCCAAAATAGCACTATCTGCATTTTTCTGAACTAAAACGCTTATGTATTAACTGACAATGCTTGAACCTATTGCTTTCTCCTTTATTTGTACATCCATTGTTTGTTGAAAACTGCTTCAAATTCGTGTTGCGTGGGGATCAATTTCGGGCACCTGAGAAAAGGTATTCAAGCCCAGCACCATTGCACCACCTTCGACAATTCGTTTGGATTCCTGGAAGATGGCGATGTGAAGCCAAGCTGTTGGCAAGAACTCCCACAAAGTCCTACAGTTGGAAAAAAACAATTAAATGTGCTGCAAAGTCATCACACGTTTTCTGGTTTGTGCTTTGAGGGTTGAACTCCGAAGCATTCCTATTCTCCTGAAATCTCGAATGCAGTATTAAATGGAGGATAAAAATACGGAGACAGAGCTCACCCACAGGTGAAGTCAAAGGTATTTTTCTGAAAAGTGTGGAGGTTTTGTTTCTTAGCTGAAAAAAAACCCCTTAAAACCAGCTATTAGGCTGTTACTGCCAAAGATATAAAACCCAGAGCACAGGTCATTGGGAAACTTTGATCCACAGTGACAAACGCACACATTCACACACTCGCACGCACACAGGCATACACAACACATGCACACATACTATGCTTGGCCCCCCCAACCGGAGCAATAGAGAAGACAGCACAGAGTGCCAGCGTGAGACAAGATACTTTTTGCCCTTGTTAAAAAAAAAAAAAAAAAAACACCAGCTGTCTTTTCATTGCTCTCCCTGTCAGCACACATCTGCAATGTGTCCTCCGGCCTCAGCAATTTCCTCATTTTCTAATTAATGCTATCTGACTTGCCACCCCAGCCCTTGATTTAGCCTCCTCCTCCTCTCGACAGTCGTGATCGCAGTGTTTGTAGCTGCCCCAAGGAGATGCACAAACTTCACTTTTCTCCTACTCACCCTCTCACTGTGTCTTCAATCCATTTCTCATGCATTGCTTTAATCCAGCATACTGCTCATGCTGCTCCCCCCCTGCAGCCTCCGTATATCTTTGCTGCTCATTCCCCTCCCTCCACTTCATCCGTATCTCGCCTGTGCCTTCTCTCAATGTGACACTTGTACATTCCTGTATCCACAAGTATCCGCAACTATCGACCCAATTTGCCAAGGGGTTCAGCATTACAACAAGGTGTTTCAACGCACCTCTGATTCAGCTTTTCTCACTTTGGTTTTTGTATTCCTGGCCAAAGTGAGCGACCACCAGGGGGTCTTGCATATGTGAGAAGCAATATTATCAAGTGCTACTGCAACCGTAGCAGTGTATCAAGATCGCTGGAAAGGAAATTCATCAGTAAGACTGAGTATTATCCTACCTCTGATGACACTTTCCTTGACCTTGAAACAAATGAACCATTCGTAAGTGTGCTCACAATTGTTCAATGCTGCATGCCGATTGCCACTGTAAGAGGTATGTGCAGGGTAAAAAACACTCGTATGCATTTGGAATTTGGCTTTGCATACCCTGTAGTACAATGCAACGTCGGTTTTTGTATGCCCTCATTTTAATCTGATTTCTTTTTTTGACAATTTCGCTTTCAGTTTTTGTGCGGGTAAAAAACTCCAAATGGAATGTCGTCCCAAACAAAGCATCCCGTGCACGCGTGCAACTTTATTGAGTGTTTTCTTGAGCCAGCGTCATCCCACGAGTTCATCAGAAGCATCTTGAAAGTAGTTTGTGTTCAATAAGCCACCGCGGGGACAAAGAAAGTTGCAAGTGATTGAAAGTTCCCTTTGATGAAGCTGACAAGTAACACCCTAGGATTTAAGGGGGAACTCGTAGCAAAGTATACAAAAATGGTGGATTACCCTGCCAAACAATTTGCTCTCTTTGTTCTTCTCCCAACTTTTCTGTCTTTTATATGTCATCAAGAGTCTCAAAAAAACGAAGTGTAAAAACAAGTTCATTTAGAACTAAACCGTTCATGTATCCATTTCATTCATCATTTAGTATTACTATTTCACTTTTTTTCTCATTTAAAAAGTCATTCTCCAAAATGTGTATATTTTGTGTTTATAACTGGATTTACTTTGAAATGACAAGTGCATGCAGCTACGTAGTTGGTGGGAACTTGCGTGACTTCTCTCATCTACAAACAACACGAGTGATTTATGGTCTCATGGTTAAATGGTAACCGGTGGGGAAACACAAATAATTTCCACTTGTTAATGTCATATTCTGTCTGTTTGGCTTGGGTTTCAGCTCCAGCTGGAGTGAAGGGCGTTTCCCTCCAGCAGGCGCACCTGTTGCTTGCCAAGGATTTAAGGACTGCCAAGTGGCCAAGTCTCTGTCACATTATTGACCTTGAGTGCTGTTGTGCCTCATGTGTTCTTTTCTCGACCGCCTGATACCATTCATAGTTGCTTTCATAGTTCCTTGTTGTTAGGTATATTATTATTTATTTATTATTATTATTATACATATATATATATATTTTTTTTGCTCTTGATCTTTTGGAATGCATTATTGGACACTTGACATTTTGTTTGTGTATTCTCTGTGTTTTTCCTTGTAAATTGCCTTTTGCAAGCGCTTTTAGTTTATGGATTGTTCCTCCTGGCTCATTTTGTCCAGCGATTTCTGTTTGTACTTTATCGGTGCGCTTTTCTGTAAAATAAATAATTTTGGTGATCGCAATTTGTCTGAGCCTGAATTTCTGAGATCCAAGATATTATTTCTGAACCTGACAGTTAAACAACTTCTATTTGAAGTTACGTCGTTTGGACAATTCGTCACAATTGCTCACCTGTCTGTCGCTCTCTCAACTATTGTGCCTTCCAGTGAGACTGCTTTCGGCAAGGCAGACTTAAGCTATTTTAAACATGTTTTTTGGCTTACCCACACATCATTTGTCTCTCCTTGTTGCTTCAAACAATTTACGCTCTACTGCAGTGTGGAGGTAGAATGTGCATCGGCAGGCGTGCCTCTGTGCGTGTGCGAGGCTCTAAAACTGACACTGTGAGCACTACACCACCCCCATAAAAAATAAAAATACTTAAATTATTATATACTTGGATTATTTGGTCACTATACAATTTCAGAAAATTAAGAAAAAATATCATGTGGCCCCGGTCCCCAATCAGATGAAAATCACATTATGCTCACTGCATTTATTTTCCGATCATGTGATCAGATCCGGACACAGCTATTGTCTACTTGCATAAGTACACGTCTATTTGTACAACACGCTCACGCTACCTCGGTACATCAGAGATATTTCCATAACTGCTTACATTGCCACATGTAATTTGCTTTCAGATAAGTGACTTAGCATGGGCACGACTCTCTGATCATGTCTGGCCAGAACAACCCGCATTAATATGCGGTGATGCTCATGCGTTACTGCCAACCAGACGTCACGCAGTCTTTCACAGTCTAAAAAGATGCACATCAACAGCGGCTTAGACATCCTGATTGCACACAAGCAACTGTGCGTATCGGCAAACTGTCACAGACAATGTGATATGTGTCACCAGACTCCCGTCATGTGCCGTAACAGGCAGGCAACCAACGAAGGCCAAAAGAGAAGAGAACAGAACAAAGAAGTCAACCGGAAACAACTTTCAGTCTGTTCAACCCATGACTTTGAGCGGGACAATGTGAGAAATGCACTCGTGAGGGAAGTATCTCATGTTGTATCACAATAATATACACTAGAAAAATTGTAGAAAGGTTCAATTTATTTGAGTAGCTCAAGTGAGAAAGATTCATTAAACACTTAAATTAATGTGAAATACTTTTCTGAAGGCCAATTCTTTCCCAGTTTCTATATTTAGAATTTTTTTTTTGTTACGTAATACTGTTTTCGAATTACTTGAGAATTTGGGCTTTTTGTTGGCTGCCTGCTCAAATCGTTGCACATTATTAACAAAATAAATAACACAAATATTTTTCCCTGTGTGTAATGAAACAATACAGGTTGCACATTTTTAATTGGACCACTGAAATAAATGAACTTTTCTACAAAGTTTTCCTTGAGTACGAATACGCCAACATGTGGTGTTTGTTTGTTTGTTTTTGACAATTGGCTGCTGTCTAGGAGCGCACTATTGTTCCTTTGTGTAATTAAGTGTGGGCTAACTCAGAAAATGAAGGTTATATTTTCCACTCATACTCCATTTCCACTCATACTCCATATTTTTGACTCATACAGGTCAAATTCAGGTGAGTAAATAAGACAGAAAACTCTTAACGCTTACGAATTGAATGCCAAATGAAAATTGGCGTAAATAAAAAAAGTTGCTGACTTGGCTAGCTAGCGCTAAAAACAGAAAAGGAAAAAAAAAAAACAACTAGGACATTCGCCTTGCTGAATGGCCATTCCCGTGTACGCATTCTGATGACAGTAAACATTTTAACACATTAAGTACACAGTCCATACAACACACAGACGATGTCTGTGAACATACATACACGTACATGTAGTTCAGATGCTTACATTACGGTATGTTTAATAACTGCCCTTTGTGTTTTTGTGTTATTTGTTTTCTTATTATTGTTCTTGCTCAAAATTTCCATCAGCAGTCCTATAACAACCCATGAAGGTATTACACTGTCCTCTCGACATGCTCAATTCTTTACACCAGAACTTCAATGATTCTATTATAGATAGTAATATTTCACCAAGAGGCACCCTTCTTTCAGTTTCACTCACTGACACTGACTGGGGAAAAAAGCTCTCCATCCAACTTTCGACATGATCCATGAGAAAAGAAATCCCATGTTTCCAGGATGCAAAATGCTTGGGAGTAAAGGGTAAAGACACAGGAGAAGAAGAGGGGGGAAGAAAGTAGAAAGGCAGAGGGGGATTCAAGAGTGCACGCACATTCACACGCGTGCATACAATGCAGGAAGAGAAGAAGTCACATCATTGCCCACATGTCTGAGGAGGGTCGGGCGTAAATGCCATTTCCCCCAGTTCTTGGACTCCTTCAAAATGCCAGCTGCAGCATCACAGATAACCTTGGAATGCTCTTCTGCTGTTGCTCCTCAGCACGCCACAGTCACAGGTCAGCTCCTGCTTTTCAGTTTCACTTCTTGAACAAGAACAGGCGAAATCCACCATGCTTGCAAATGGCTGTCAAATGATCACAGATTATTTTTCCCCCTGCAACTCTGGCTCAGGATTCAGTCAGCGCTAATTGCTTTCCAGTATGTTTTACAAAATATTCCTTCTGATCTTCCGCTAATTGTCAATCCCATCCCGCCGTGTTGCGTAAATGAAGACGCAGATGCAAAGTTAGTATTCAACGAGGTACATTCACATATGGACATTTTTAGCGAACAGTCAGTGCCGTCTACATAGCCCAAGGCTCCAACTGCTATGTCAGAGAACAGAGATACTGTTGTCTGACTTATCTGGGTTCCTCATCTGACAGCTAAAGTGTCGCCTGTGACCCAGCGCAGACAGTGCCAAACTATCACTTCACCTCACTGTCACCGTCACGGTCTTTGAATCACAAAAATAACAATGGAATCGATTTAAAATGCAGACTTTCGAATTGATCTTCTCTTCTCAATTCATTGGAAACAGTTTGCCTTTCAGAAGATCGTCATCTTTTTCTGCATTCATTTCCTCTGACCAAGAGCTTATGTTTCATTGTTGTTTCACTGTTTCACTTTCCTCTGATTCTGGTGCAGATCCGAAGTTCAGAAGAGGACATGCAAAATGATGTCGTGTTCACCATTGTCAGATTTGGTTTGATGAAATGAAAACCTGTGCAATTGTATTGACGGTGCAGTTTGGTGAAGCGTAACCCTATCATAAAACATTCCGACCACTTGATAGAGGTCTTGGGTTGCTCGGATGCCATTTGTTCACAACAGTCCTCATGCGCAGACACGGACGTAGAAAGTTTATCCATTCATCCGGGCATTCCTTTATGGACCGTGCTGTGCGCATTAGCACACAGTCATGGCACACAAAGGCCTTCTCCAAACTGTTCCTATAAAGATGAACCACTACAATTATTAAAGGTCTCTTGGAAGAAAAAATATTTTTAGTTTGGCATATTAAAGGCCAATAGCACAATCACTGATTTATTGATGAATTGACGAAAAGTTATCATTTAATAGACTCCAGGTGTCCAACACAGATTAACCTGCGCTCGTGCATGTGTGTGTGTGTGTGTGTGTGTGTGTGTGTGTGTGTGTGTGTGTGTGTGTGTGCGTGCTTGCGTGGTGTTGCGGGGCGCAGCGTGTGGCAAGGATTCAACACCTCTAGACTACATCTATGAGCCCTCTGACAGGCGAGTGAATTGTTTCTTGTGAAGCCCTCAACCGCACAATGCTTCGTTCCCTGACAATATGATTCAGGCTTACAAAAGCCATTAGTCACTGTTCACTTAACTGCCGCTGCTGTGCAGCTCCAGCGATCCGTGACATAAATAACCATGCTACAAAGCATGAGAAAAGAAACGGAAAGCCTAACAGATAAGTGTTGTTGTGTTTTTTGGGGTTTTTTTTTTCATAACAACATCAGCAAATGATGCTCACCAGTCTTGTGTGTGTTCTTGTGTGACCCACACTCAGCTAGTTTTCTTTTATGCTACTTCAGCCTGTCAATGAAATCTGATCTAGAACAACAGGGCATAAACTCAGAGGCTGGATAAAGACTGTGTTGAGTGAAGACTGTAAACAGTCTCTAATGGCCCTGAATGTACAGTACTGTACGGGAGTTTGCATGGGCATTGCTAATGAACTTTTCATTCATAAAAACTGATTTTTTCAATCTAGCGAGTGACAGTCAAATTCATGTCACATATTTTAATCATCCATCCATCCATTTTCCGATCCACTTATCCTCACAAGGGTTGCGAGGGGTGCTGCCTATCCCAGCTGTCTTTGGGCAAAAGGCGGGGGACACCCTGAACTGGTTGCCAGCCAATCGCAGGGCACACAGAGACTAACAACCATCCGCGCTCTCACTCACACCGAGGGACAATCTAGAGTGTTCCATCAACCTGCCATGCATGTTTTTGGAATCTGGGAGGAAACCGGAGTACCCGGAGAAAACATGCAACACCAAGAGAACATGCAAACTCCACACAGAAAGGCCGGAGCCGGAATCGAGCCCTGTACCTCTGCACTGTAAGGCGGATGTGCTAACCAGACGACCACCGTATCGCCCGTATTTTAATCATATTTAATGAATTATTTTTTTGCTTGTCATGTTCTGTCTGTTTCGATTGTGTTTCAGCTCCAGCTGGAGTGAAGGGTGTTTCCCTAGAGCAGGCGCACGTGTTCCGCGTTTCCCCACCAAGCCTTGCCAAGTATTTAAGGACTGCCAAGTTGCCTAGTCTCTGTCGGATTGTTGACCTTGCTCGCTTGTTGTGCTTCAAGTGTTTAATTCTAGACCTCTCGATATTTTTCATAGTCACATGTTCTGTCATAGAACTTTGTAAGTATTGTCATTATTCCTTTTTATCGACCTTGATCTTTGGGTTTGTGTTGTTGGACTACCTGATATTTCATTTATGTATTCTCGGTGTTTTCTTGTACCTTGCATTGTTTTTCCCTGGCTCCTTGTCACCAGTGATTTCAGTTTGTACTTTCTTGGTGCGCTTTTCTCGAATAAATATTTTTGTTATCGCACTTTGTCTGAGTCTGCATTTCTTGAATCCAAAATTATTATTCAGCTCAGTTCAGAACCTGAGAGTGCTAGTTTAAGAATATTGCAAATTGCATGGGATAAAATGTCCTTTGTCATACACACTCTCAGATGCAAAGACATGTTTACGAAGTGAGCACTGCTAATTTGCTCAATTCATTACTATCCCACCAAATTTGAAGAATAATGTTTGCTTTAGTATTAATTAATCCTGCTCTGCACATAACCGCCCAACATACACAAAATCTTGCAAGAATAATGTACTGTGCAAATGTCAAAAGTATGCCAGATCCTCACCAAAAATTAAGAAAAATGCAGCATCAACTATAAAGGAATAGTCTACATAACGACGACGTTATAAAACCTTTAGTTTTTTTTTAATTAAACATTTTCTTTAATGGCATAGTCTATTCTACAAAGTATTCCCATAAATGTAGGCCATTGATTGCAAATGAGATTTATATGCACACAGATCAATCAACTAACTCATTTAATGTATTTTTGAAACTGGCAATTACAAAATTTGAGATGATAAAACCACAGCTGAGTTTAGAAATGCATGTTTGTACTTTTCAACGGGGGTGTACTCATTTATGTTTCCACACAAGAATCTTGTCTAAATGGCTCCCAATAGTCTTTTAACAATAAGAAAAATATATAATATTGCAATAGGGCAATGATGCAACTGTGAGGAAATGGATGTGATTCTGAAAGCCTATTACTGGATCAAAAAATTGGAACTATGCACTAGTGACCAATTTTCAGCATCAAAGTCATGGATGCTGAACAAAGTTCTTGAAATGGGTAAAGAGATGCAAATGAAATACATGCACAGAACACAATGAGCATGGCAGATGCTGGTATGGTCATTGCCCTTTGTGTCACGGAGACACAAAATCACTCCTGACCTTATCAAATACAGTTGTTGACCTTTCTTCTGTTCCTCTAAATGCGAACCGTGGAAAGGAGGCAGCAAACTCAAAAGTCAGACAAATCCATTATCAACAATGCTGCCTTTGTGATATAATGACCTCAAAAGAATGTAGTTAACATGTGCACATTTGCTTGTGCAGGAAAGCATGAATATATGCCCTAGGACACAGGCCCACATGAAGAACATCAAACAAGATGTTGCCTAATTATGTTCAGATCGAACATTCACGGTATCTTCTGAAGTTGTTCCCCTCAAGCATGTGAGCATTCACACGGAGACAAATTCGACTTAAGTCACCTTGCACACCAAGCCACAGCCCTGAGACCCATCCATCCATCCATTTTCCGATCCGCTTATCCTCACAAGGGTCGCCGGGGGTGCTGGAGCCTATCCCAGCCGTCTTCGGGCAGTAGGCGGTGGACACCCTGAACCGGTTGCCAGCCAATCGCAGGGCACACAGAGACAAACAACCATTCGTGCTCGCACTCACACCTAGGGGCAATTTTGAGTGTCCAATCAGCCTGCCATGCATGGTTTTGGAATGTGGGAGGAAACCGGAGTACCCGGAGAAAACCCACGCAGGCCCGGGGAGAACATGCAAACTCCACACAGGGAGGCCAGAGCTGGAATTAAAGCCGGTACCTCTGCACTGTGAGGTCGACGCGCTAACCACTGGACAACCGTGCCGCCGCCCTGAGACCCATTTCCATTTTTTCTTTTATTTAACTCTTAGCAAGCAGTCAGAACGTTCTGCTGCATTTAGTGAGGAGGTTACATTTACACAATGCACACAAAGCGTAAGAGAGAATAAGGTGAGTGTGTGTGTGTGTGTGTGTGTTTGTGTGTGTGTGTGTGTGTGTGTGTGTCTCTCTCTCTCTCTCTCTTTCTGTTTCTCTCTCTCTCTCTCTCTCTCTCTCTCTCTCTCACCAAGAGAGGCATGTCAATTTATTTTCAGAGATTTGTGACGACTATTTACTACTTTTGACAATGGAGGGCGCTCTTGATACTAAGCAAAAGTTAGCCTTTGGTTGCTTTATAGTTGTTCAGAGGAAATTGGCTGCTTGGAAAAAAAAGTGAGCATGTCACAGGTACTTACTGCACAGACTTTGAGGACTGAGACCTGAATTTGTTGAACTCGCCTGGAGCGGTCCACTCTGTACCCAACTGCAAGAGACAAGTCATGACATCAGAATCAGAAGTGTGAGTGGATCACAAAAGAGGGGATATGAAAAATACAGCAAATATGGAAGAGCAGAGTACAACTCAGTGGATACCAGGGAATATATTAACGCTGTGCTAACCATCAATAACACAGTATCAGCACTCTCTCAGCTCAGTATCTCTCAGTGTTGATGGAAGAAGCTTTCAGAGATGGATACAAAATGTTAGTGTGTTCTCCTTGACTATCAATTTCCATGTGCAAAAAACACACAGAATTGGTTTCCAGATGCCAGATTCAATTATATGTGAGCACAAATCACACACGAATCTGATATTTGCAGTGATAGTGGTCAGTGAAGGCGGATGATCCATTCATTATTAAGGACCAAAAATCTGAACTCCACTATGGCGCAAAAATAATTGAAAGGGGTTTCTGAAGACGTGTCAGTATGACTTCTGAAAAATACATCGGCAAGGGTCTGATTTGAGGGCAGTGTGCAGGCCCCTTCATTTGACATTTTGCATTAATGCATGTTGATTGTTGGTATAATGTAGAGGTCTGGTCTGAAAATATACCATAAAGAAATGCATAAAAACTGCACAAAAGCTGGTTTCAACCGGTCTCAATGCTTGGCAAATGTTATGTCCTCCTGGCACATTTGATTGTAATTTCTAGAAAAACTGAAACTTTTTCTTTCAAGAAACCTATGATGAAAAATTTACTTTTCTCAAATCTAAAGCCACGTTAAAAAAATAGTTGGAGTCCACCCGCCACACAACCCACAAGTACTATTCTGTCAAAGCAAAAACATAAACAGAGCTGCATTTGGGGGTTTGTTTGTTTTTTTTCACCGGGGGCTGTGGGGCCGGACTATTTGTGCTTGGTGATGTGTCCAAGAGCCACATACACACAGTTTGGTGTATAGTGTTGCTTTCATGAGTAAATAAATACATATATAAATAAATAAATAATAATGAAGTGACTTGGTGGCTACTTTTTTTCCACGCTCTAGGCTTCCACAAGTCAAACCGGCTTTAGTCGCAATGCCAGCATTTCTTCCTCGGTTGCCATAGTAACGAAAGCCGGACTAGACATTGGCCCGTCGTATGTAGGGCCGAGCAAACAGTCACTTTGTGTGATACACGGTTGTCCCCTAAATACAGGATAATTCCCGGGAGAGAAGTGTGAACAGTATAATTGAATTCTCAATCGGGAAGAACATGAAATGAAAGGATATCACATGCATGTTATTTAAATACATATCACTAAAGCTGACTTGAGTGCACTGAAAAAACTCCAACCTTCTCAGGGTACTTTTAAGTTTTCATGATGTTTTGATCAGCTCACTAGTGGCAGCGACAACCGCAGAAAGTAGAGCAACAGAATTTCTTCTCAGGTTTTTTGGCTTTGGAGGAATAATGCTTAAAAAGACTAGACCATATTGAGGGTTTCAGAAGAGAAACCTGGCAAACCTTAAGTGCATGTTGAATAACTCACAGATCAAAACTAAAGAAAACCAGAACCTCAGCACAAGTTAGCTGGGGAGGAAATTCATCACCTTTCAATCATCAAACAGTACATGGAAACAAAAAATTAGTCCGTACAGCAATGAAATATAGCAAGTCACGAGGGAGAAGCTGAATGGGATTCAATTCTATAAATCAGGGTGGAGAAGGAAAGATAAAACTGATGAATGTATTTCTGATTAAGTGACATTTGATTCCTGTAATGGTACCCAAAATGATGTTGTCACATTTTAACATTAAGCATTAACATTCAACATAAACCTAGTAGGAACAACACCTTTAATTACAGGTACCCCCCCCCCCCAAAAAAAAAGTAGGTTTCTTGTGTTTATGACCATTTTTTTCTCTTTTATCTGACGGTTACTCAATTGATTTCATGAGTGATGCATTTTATCTTCCTTAGCTGAAGGTTAATGGCGGTACTTTAGTGTAAGATTAAAATGTTTGAACACGTGCAATATTTACATGCAAGCAAGCATGATATTTCCCTAACAACTCACTACTTACTGAGAGCAGCATCCTTACGCTAGAGCAGGCAGAAGGTAAATTAAAAAGTGGCCAGGAATCGTGAGTGCAACAGACAGACCATCACACACACACGCACGCACGCACGCACGCACGCACGCACGCACGCACTGTGCATAGATGAACAACCATGCAGGTATTTTTTATTTAATTTGGCCTCATGAAAAAATATGCTTACTTTGCCTCATTTGCATAGAGGTAAGTACAGTTTTTTTTTTAGCTGTTAATACATGTATGACAGCTAAGGATACAGTGCTATTTAACACTCTTGGTAGAAAAATGAAGTCTTTATGGTACATAGCTGCTGTATGTATATAAGATGGGATTTGCTTGATTAAAGTAAACCACATTTAGGGGACAACAGTTCTGTTTTTTTTTTTTTAAAGATGGCAAATGCTTAAAAAGCATGACGCATGAGTCTCTCATTGCAAGGCTATTTGAGTTTCATGACAAACTGTTAATACATGTTTGACAGCTAGGGATACAGTGCTATTTAACACATTAAAGTAAACCACATTTAGGGGACAACAGTTCTGGGGTAAAATTGAGTTATTTTGACACAAACAGGTTGGGCTCGCCTAATTGCTTCTTCCTCCAGTAGTTTTTGGAGAGTTTCTAAACTGTTTTGTTGAGTTTAGCATCGGTTATTTTGTTGAATTTCAAAATGAATATGCGAGCATGGCATTCGTTTGACATCTATATGGTTTGTTGATCGTTTGCAATAGGCCATAAAAGGTGAAAGGCTTGCAAAATGAGCAGGTCAGATGTTATCATCACTGTAACTTAGATTTGCAAGTCCTTACTCAAGTACCTACCCTCAGTCTTTGTTGAACATGCCCAGTGAACCATCACAGTGCATACAGCTCTCCTTAAATAGATGCATGCACACATATTTCACAAAATGAAAGAGCAGTAATGTGCATTTTCTTTTCACTTCATATTAATTAGATGACCATGTTTTTGCATTTAGCATAGAAAAAAATTGAGTGGAACCAGTTGATGAGAACATTTTAATTAATGCAGTCATTTTTGCAGTGTGTTGGAACAAAAGACACAATGGCTGCTGAAAGTCTGAGGACGTTTCCCTCTGCTGCAATCCAAAATGCAATTACGCTTTTATTTGGACAAAGAAACTAATCTGCAGAAGGACAAACTCTACTCTACTGTCTGGCACAAATGTAGCACATGCTTAGGCTGACTGTCCCCAATGAGAAGTTGTGTCGGAGCAGTATGGAGTGTGAACAAAAAGAATGTTTATATCACTGTTGGACACCGGATATATGGTGGTCCCATTAAATCTTCTCTATATTGTTTGAGTAAAACTGAAGGCTGGAACAAATGTATAGTTCGATGCATGACTTTGAGTTGTTTACTTGTCTGTGGAAAGTACAGTACATGCACTTACCCATCTCAACATCAGGTAGACCCCCGCATTCCAATTTTAACCATTGAATGTAATGTGAGAGAAACGGTACTGTCAATTGTTGATATAATTTATAAAATTTCAGCAAGACAAGTCTTTGTACTGTACACACTCACTAGCGTCACGGGTGTGTTGGAGGCTATCCAAACATTCTTTTGGCAAGAGGCGGGGCACACCGTGAACTGGTTGCCAGCCAATCGCAAGGCACACAAAGGCAAACAACCATTCACGCTCACAATCACACCAAAGGCCCGTTTAGAGTGACCACTTAAACTACCATGCATGCTTTGTGTGGAATGAAAGCGGAGTACCCAGAGAAAACCCACGCAGGCACGGGAAGAACATGCCAACTCCACAACAGGAAAATCGGAGCCCGGATTTGGACCCAGAACTTCTAAACTGCAATGTCGCTGATTGTGTAGTATTGTGCACTCGCCTGACTTGTGTGCGGGCAGCGTGGGATCGGTTCCCACTCAGCGACGGTGTGTATGTGGGTGTGGATGGTTGTTTGTCTCCATATGTGCCCTGCGACTGACTGGTGACCAGTTCAGGGTGTCGTCTGCCTTCCTCCCAAAGTCAGCTAGGAGAAACTCCAGCAACTCCCCGCGACCCTGTTCAGGATAAGCGGTGTTGGAAATGGATGGATGGACAGATGGATGAACTTCGAAACTGTGAAGCAACGGTGCTAACCAGTCCATCACCATGCCGCCCAGAGAGATATTATTTTCGCAATCCCTTTGTTATTTTGCACGTTCATTGTGATCATGTTGAACTGCCCCGCATTATACGCAATAACTAATATAATTGTTAATTTGATATTACTCTGACAGTTTCATCTAAAATGACATTCTTTTCTCCGTAAAGGCAAAAGCTTCTTGCGTTTGAAGCTTGCAAATTGTACAGGCATACCTAATGTTGTGGTAGGAGATCTTCATGACAACAACAACACGGTGACTTTTAATTCTCATTCATATCTTTAAGCGAGAAGTGGAAGCTGGTGTCTAGCTTTTCAGTATGTACAATACGAATGGATTATTCATTAGGAATTAAGTTCTATGCTTTGTTTGATTCAAACACTCCTTCTCAGGTCTGCATGGAAACAATTCATTGAGGGTAAACAATAATTCCAGTCATGATTCAATTCAGAAGCTCATTCGATAGATTCCCCACAGCAGCCATTCTTATTCAAGGCAATAATTATTTAGCATCCAAGGCACAGTAACGGGGATGAACTTTACTCTGTATAAACGACAGAATAGAATTGAAGATTGCACACTTGCCTCTATTCGATAACGACTTTGAAAAAAAGAAAAAAAAACTTCTACCAAGCCTTCTCTTTCTATACTCAAAGGCAGATGGCTGACAAAATGAGGACAGGAGTATGGATTAAAATACTTAGCTGGAAGGCGACGCCCGGAAAGACAGGATACGAGCGCTGTGACAGCCGATGGCAAAATGAATGATCCCTGGCCACAGCTCCCCCAACATTACCTCCATCATATTTCTCCACTGATAAATGTCACATCAATATTCACTACCTTCTAATTAATCTCCGCTCCCAGGGAACCTAGTGACATGTCACATCTTGTTGGAATGCAGATTATTCCATAGTTGGACCTTTGCTCTCTCGCTCATCGCTCTCATTGTGACTGCATTGACAACATGGGCGGAGGACATTATATTTGTGAAGGTCGGCAAGCGCTTGGCGCTTGCTGTATGCAAAATAGGGGACGAAAAAAACGATTCTTCACAAGGAAATGTGCGTAGGAAGGTTAGTCTTTTGACGTGAGGTGAGTTAGTTAGGACGAACAAGGTTAAGATGCCCTGTTTCCCTTCTGTTTATTGTGTATGCCTGACAAAAGAACAGATGATCTTCCATATGCATGGCCCATGTTCAGGCAAACTGCAGCTGATGGAGCTCCACAAATTCATCAAAAACCTCTAGGAGTGCTCTCTTTTCCATACAATCGATTGCACTAGATGTCATTCAGAGGCATGTGTCACAGCTGTCCTGAAAAGTACAAGTGAGTGTTTTTGCACCTTTCTCATTGAAGAGTTTGTTTCAGTTCCTTGCTTTGTGAAAAACAATGTTGCTTAGCAGTAACAATTTAAACAAAGGACAATTTAGACTCAGAGGATGTGCTTAAAAGTAGGCGTGTTCAATAAGAAGGCTGGGGAAAAAAAATTGACCCATTTGGTTGTGTGGACCACAAAAATTGGTTCACACAAAAACGCATGCCTCCAAGAAGCAGAGCTGTCGGAGCTTGGAGACGGCTGCTCAGTGGACAACTTCTGCTTGAGGTAACAACAACGCATCTTTTAAATCGGTATTTTTATGTGGATAAACACTGGACAAACTACATTTCCATCATAGACTATATAGTACACCCATCACTTCTTTACAGGGGCCAAGCATCTTCCACTGAATTGCCGTGACTGCTCCATGCGTGTTTAAGCCTCTTCAACTAACTTAGCTTAGCCTAGCTTGCTGCCTGTTTCTCATCACTAACTTAAAATAAGGGCGGTGTCGGCCCGATACCAATACCTGTTGTCACTAATCACTCAACCCTAGTACAAAGAAAAGAACATATGCAGATGCAGATGGCCTCAACACGGTCACCTCATTCACCTACTGATGTCACATCATCAAGAGGAAGTGAAGTACTGACATGGTCACAGGGCGAGTGGGGATCAAATACGCAGTTTTTCAGGTGGACTCGACCAGCTGAGCCAGGCTACCATTAAACAACTTATGTCTTTCTGTGACCGGGATATTGATATGAAGAAGGCGTGACAGTTGATTGCTTACCTGTCCAACGAAGACCAGCAGCCTGGAGTTGAGAGGACTTTCATCAGGACTCAGCCAGAACTCTGAATTATCATCAGATGAGACTGAAAACTGGAAATCCCCTGAAAAAGTATGTGATACACACACACGCACATAAACAATGTGTTTAAGCATGGTGGGGGAGCCATTATATTGTAGTACACTCATGCCTCCTCACATAGTGGAGGCTTTCAATTGATCGAAGGAATTGTATTTTTATGGGATTGTTTCCCAAGGGATTGTGAGTGTGGTTTTAGAGAAAATGCGCTAACCGCTGTAAAACAGGTAAGTTTTAGGTGGAAGATCGCCGGTTCTTTAGAACTCGATCAGAGTCATGCATGTCGAGAACATGGCACGGTGTGATGGAATACATTTACAAGAAGAGTCTTGATCTCAATGTCAAAGAATACTCGCAACAATATACTGTGTAATGTATTGTGGCAAGGTGCCTTTGTTACTGCGGAGAGCATCGTCTCCATCCATTGAAAAATCTTATGAATAACAATATCATCAGATCAGCTTGACACATTTTAGTATATGTGGTAATAATCAGAATAGAGGTGTCCAAAGCTGTATGTGGGGTTTGGGTGATGGGAAGAATTCTGATGATCAAATAGTCTTAGATTTGAATATCCCGTGGTCATTAAAAAAAAAAAAAAAAAAAACATTGACAATACATCTATTTGGGTTTTCATGTGGACTCCCATGAAAAAGGAATATCAAAAACGTGGCTATCAAACATTAAAACGATGGGTGCAGTAAAAGAAAAAAATAAAACAAATTGCGATTAAAACACATGAGAATATACAGTATATCAATTTGACCATTGACCTCAGCTACGCAGGCCACCTTGTGTACGGTATCCTTCGGCATCAATGTGTTTCCTTTTTTACACAAAACACCATGAAGTTTGAAGAAACGTACTTTAAAATATGATGGCAGAGGTGTCAAAAAATGTACTGAACACAAAAGTACTGTAAAAAAATGGATGCACGCTTGAACTATGACCATAACTAACGTGGCCTTTATGAGTGTGAGAGCTTTCAAAATTAATAATATTCCAGGCAAAATGTCAGATAAGAATGCCATTTTTACGATTTGTCACTCGTGGAGCACTGCAGAGGATTTTATGATGTACGCAGCAAATAAACCAATAGCAAACTCTATTTTTCACACCTGGATTTTTACTTTTATTAAATATAATGCATACTGAAAGGTGGCTGATATTTTGGGTGCTTCATTTTGAGATGGAAAGAAAACACTTTTGAATGCAAACATACTCTTATTCCCCATTCTCCACTTTGCCCCACTAAGGCACTTGTTCTTGACTCCTAAGGCAAAGAGAACTTGGAGCACCCAAGACCAAAAAGGATATAACAAAGAGCATAATATTCAGCAATTCATCTACTAGGATTTTCGAGTTTATCTGTTGCCGTAGTAACAGTAGTAGAGTGTGCTTCTAGGAAACTGCGGAGAGATTACGCTCAGAGGGCTCAACCAGTGATGAGGATTGACTATACACTCGTAGTGATCCTGAATCTTACGGTCTTTTAGGGCTGTTGCGATGGTCTGCATTAATTTTGAAAGACAATTGCTCAAAGGCCCACAGCAAGGGACCCGGGACTCGCTACTAAAAAGAGCTGGTTTACCATCACGATAAGGGTGAAGAAATCCAAAGATTCTCAGTCCGTAATTCTTCCACTTGGGAGCCACGGCCAGCTTCTTCAAAGTCGTTCTTGTCTGCAACAGGAAGCAGAAATCGAAGCGAAAGCATTCACAGTCCTGTGAGTGAACCCAAGGTGACCGTGTGCTAAACTCCTCCCATCAGCAGGGTGTGTCCAGTCGCAGATTAGCAACCGTAACAAGCGATGGAGTTCATCATGAGTTGAAGTGGAGCGCTCAGGTTCCAAGTTACACAAGTCATTCTCTATCGAATGGAATGTATTCATAGACTGCCTTTGCACCAGGCTCCCATTTAATTTGTTATAAGTAAGTGCAGGGAAAAGGTTTGTTCAAAGACATTTATCAGGATTTTTTTCGGAAGGCAGGCATCCAGTTTTTGTTGTTGTATGCACTGAAAGAATCAACATCATCTCACAGTGTAGTGTTACATGATAGACATTTGATGAAAATGGCAGCTCATATAAGGTGGATAGAAGAAAAGGTTTTATTTCACTTTACTAGGACGGAGTAGTAGGAAGGATGACTTTGACAAGCTTTGGCTATGCTGCACATTATACACTGACGAGTGATGGAATCTGCTGCTGGCAGCCTGCAGCAGATGTCACGAGTTTTAATCTCCTCATATGGGAATCCCGAGGCCATCAAATAAAATCTTATCATCCACAGCGTGAAGTATTTTCGGCAAAAACAGCAAACTGCTTAGAATTACCCAACAACTTACTTGGACTAATTTGTCCCTCAGGGTAAACAAGTGACACTTTGCAACTCCCAAGGCAAATGTCAACTTGGTAATTCAGAAAGGGATTTACAAGACACTTGCTTTCTTTCCTGAAACTGATCAGTACATAAACATACACTTTATCTCTTGCTTCCAAATAAATGTTAATTGTAAGTCTGTGTCAGGCTTCACTGTATTAATCCTTACCAGATCCAAGCCCCCCCCCCCCAACCCCCAAACAAAACCCTGTATTATTAGAACAGGCAGTATGCTCCTTGCTACTTACATGAGGGTAGAGAGGGAAGTGCAGGTTCTTTCTGAGTTGGGCTACAGAGGAACCACACCAGTCCTCAAACACATGGAGGTTGGCTTGGCCCTTATACTGCAAATAAAACAGAAAGAATTGTGACTGTAGACATGAACAAGACAACAAACGCCTGAAGCAAGTTCAATACAAAGGTAAAATTAAAGGTACATGGGAAATTATCCTATTGACTCGAACTGGAAAAAATACAGTAGAGTAATCACACCGACAGCATGTGATGAAAATATGGCCTTGCTCCTAATTTGCATCCTCTAAAAAAGGGGTTGACCGTGTTGCGGTCAGATCTTTTTTGCACACCAAAGTCATCCAAGCATGCCTCTATGGGCATATACAAGAAAAAAACACACACATATTCAAGAAAAAAAAAAACACTGTCTACCTCATACGATCCCAATGAGGGAATGTTGACCAAGCATATCCGCAATGTCATGAGAGAACATGATCTGCAAATATCCAGCAATTAGTCAAAGCCCATCCCCTGACCATACGCTGACATTTGTCTGCATTAAACATGGAACACACAGGTCAAAGCGAGGACAAATGACAATTGTTCTGTTCTGCCTTGAAAGGGAATCGATTCCAAACACACACGCACGCACGCACGCACGCACGCACGCACGCACGCACGCACGCACGCACGCACGCACACACACACACACACACACACACATTTCCTGTATGTACAGCAAGCAAACGACTGAAAGAGTGTGCTGTACTGGTTGAACAATTTCAAATTTTGAGTCAACATAAACATGATAAGTCGTGCCGACATCAACTTTTAACTTCACTGATGGTTTTTCAGTGGTGCAAAAAAATTGTTGAGGAAAAAAAAAAACACACCAGAGGAGGGACTGCATTGCAATAACCAATATTCACAGACAATGGACAACTCATACACAAGATGTATGGTTTACGCAGAACATACATGCTACATACAACACAAGAGCATCAACATGGTTCAACGCTGTGAAGTGATAATGTTCCATTCAGAAAAAAAGCTGAAATAAATCAATCCTATCACTCGGTGTGCTTACGACTGGGAAAGGCAGGTAACATTTTGCGCACCGTGGCCAAAAAGGGAAACCTTGTTTTGTCCTTGTTGTGGGCCCATCACAGCAGCGGGTTCTGCATGGGGGTTATTTGCAATGTTTGCAAGTAATCTTGGACTTCATCATGACCGTGGAAGAATGCACCTTTCTCCTTTGATACTGTGTCATATTGTTTACATGGGTTTGAAACACACAGCAAGGCGCAGGGTGGTGGTGGCCATCAGGAATGTCGGGGAAATCCTGAATGAATGAGCCATTAAAGGCCGAATCGACGTTTTTTTTTCTTTAATTTTTTGTCGGCTTTATTTTCTATATATTTTACAATACACACAGCCGTCTTTTCACAAAACGTATGTACGACCTATTATGATACAAATACAGGCCAATTCATGCTCGAAGTTTGCCTGCAGGCGATGATGTCAATCATATCAACAAAGCTACAACAAACGCAATGCAGGCCCATAGCTGGCCGAGTGAATCGCCCGCGTCAGCGTCAAACACAAGAGCACCGTGTTCATGCTTGATCGGAGCGTCTCTATTTATCGACCAATAATTTAAGGTTAGCAGCAGGCTACAAACCCTAAGCACGTTGCATCTGACCCCTGCCTCCAACTTTCGATTCGTCCTCACTTTTACTGAGATCTGATTGACTCAGGCTTGACTTGTCGCAGCTCGCTGTGAGCAAGATAGTGAGGAAAAATGTCAAAAAGAAAGAAAACAAGTGAGAAGAAAATGGGCGGTGTCGAGAAAGTAAGATGGTACAAAATACAAATGACAGGGCTTTTCAACAAAGATCCTGTGGAGGCAGGGTCCAGGTGGGCACAATAAAAGCACTTTTAAATTGCATCACTATTAGGAGTCCATACGTCTGTAATGCAAATGATTTGGTAAAACTTTAAGCTACTGATAAAACACATCTAATGCATGGCTGAATGCAGCACTGATTGTTGTTGCTCACCATCAGAAAATGTGACCTCACTTTGTAAGGAGATTACATCAAATTTAGCATTTGGGGAATGTTTACATATTATTTGAAATGTCAACAAATGAGCCGGATGACTTTGACATGAGAAAACGTACACCCCCAAAGGTGTGTGTACAAGTGATTTATGCCTGGCCTTTTTCCACATAGAAATTCTAAGCAAATAATACAAATATTGTTTTTGATTAAATTTTACGTGCATAGTCTTTGTTAAAAAAAAAAAATCATTAAAAAGGGAATGAAGGTCCAAGGAATGAACCCACACCCTTCCAATTGGGAGACAGGACACTTTATCACCTGAGCCCCACTGCTCTGACTGTGGAGCGGTGGGAAACCAGGTTTTTGGGGTCTCCTTTGGAGAAACGTTACAGTAATATATTATGTTTAACGAGTTACTCATTACATTTTTGTAAAACTATTATAATTACTGAGTCCGGTAACAATTTACAAATGTTGGGGCCACAACCCAAGATTAGATGCAAAAAGAAAAAAAGTAAATAAAAATAGAAGGCAGTCCATTAAACTATTTACAATGTAGATTTGTTAATGGAACTAATCTCACAGGCAGAATTACTTGCATTACTTTAATAGTAATAGATATAGTTGAGTCAATATTCGAAAGAATTTCTCTTTGGAACGCTTTTTTTTTTTTTGCTTTCACGCCATAATCAGGACATGACATCGCTGTGAAGTCATTGTTTGTCAGACCACATTTTTCAGTGAAACAATTATCAATTATACTTTATCCATCACTATGACATGTTAGGCCAATTATCAAATATTCGCTCTCTGTTTCCACAAAATGTGTATTTAAAAAAAAAAATCTTGTTATTGCCACAAGTATTAATCAAAGTCTGTGACCTCCCCCCATAGATTCGAAACATTTAACATGATACCCCACAATATATAAAGATCCAGTCGTGCTTTCAACATTTTAAAAGGAAAATGCGAAATTTGCAGTAATAAGAAGCTCACTCTACACAGAAAGTAAGACTGGAAACATTACGCTCACATGCAAGTCGCAAATAATAAAATACATCTTCATTTATATAGCGCTGTCACAACAGCCGCAGCTGTAACCAAGTGCATTCTGCAAGTAATTAGCCCGACACTGTTAGCGACTAGTCGACGTTACACTTTAAACCATCATTGTGGAGTAGTCGAGTCAACAAGTTGACGACCCTTAGTTTGTTGTCCACTCGGCAGAGGTCTGCACTTTACTAAATGATATGTTGCCTTTTAATCTCCTTTTGATGCGAGCGGCCAACTGTAATCATCCATCCACCCATGAAGACAAAGTGACCTTAACCCTTTCATGCACCCTGTAACCTGATAACATGATAAGCTGTTCACTGTAGTAACCGCTGTCCCTGAAAGGGTTCATGACATTAAGCAAATAAATTTAAAAAAAAAAAAAAAAAAAAAGGCATGCTGCACTTCCATCCTGAGAGGTGAGCTCAGTAAGAGTTCTTGATCAGGTCAGACAAAGGCCTTTCTATTTTGGACTCAGACGCCATTTCTCAATTTAAAGCTGAAACCTGTTGACGGGGGGATGTCATGCTCTGACATAATCACACAGACATTTCAACAGATGGCCTCACCTGGAGGGGAGCCTTGTATTTCTCCAGCTGTACAGTACAGTCAATGAGGATCTGAGCATAGCCACAGCAGTTCAGCAATTATTGCTCATGCATTATCCATGATTTTTTCTTTTTAAATAAATATGTCAGTTCAGTAATAAAAAAAAAAATTAAAAAAAAAAAAAAAAAAAAAGGCATGCTGCACTTCCATCCTGAGAGGTGAGCTCAGTAAGAGTTCTTGATCAGGTCAGACAAAGGCCTTTCTATTTTGGACTCAGACGCCATTTCTCAATTTAAAGCTGAAACCTGTTGACGGGGGGATGTCATGCTCTGACATAATCACACAGACATTTCAACAGATGGCCTCACCTGGAGGGGAGCCTTGTATTTCTCCAGCTGTACAGTACAGTCAATGAGGATCTGAGCATAGCCACAGCAGTTCAGCAATTATTGCTCATGCATTATCCATGATTTTTTCTTTTTAAATAAATATGTCAGTTCAGTTGAGTCAAAATTGTTGTTCATGTTTGCGTCTGAAACATCTAAATGGTAATATTAGGGGGTTGACAGATTGCAATATTCCGGAACTGAGTTGTTCGAAAGTTGGATGTCTGATGTTTGAAAGGGCAGTTCATCGCAGCAAGGAGAAGCCAGATAGGGGTTAGCGAGATTTAGCAGACAGAACGGGGCCCTGTGTAAATGAGCCCTATTAACAGATTCTTGAGAGTTTCAAGGCTTGGCCCCCTGCTAACAACTCTTCTTGTTCAAGAGGCACCATTAAAATTCAACAATTACACGCACAGTGTGGAGAGGCCATGGGTTGCAAACTTTCTTGGGAGGAGGTGAAGACCAATTGCTAACAGGATGCATGGGGCATTGCTCACAACTTGAAAACTCTCCCCTAGTTATTAGGGGGTGTTAAAAAAAAACGATTTGAATTTGAAAATGACTTTTGATTTGAAAGACACGAGCAGTGCTCTCAACCAACTTTTTGCACTGGTCAGCCCAACTTCCTTTCTTGGTGGCACCAGCACGAAAGATAGAAGCACTGTAATTTTCAACCGCATCACATTCAACATCGGAATTTTAAAGGTTTTATATTATTAAAGGGGTGGGGGTGAAATGTACACTATATTGACTAGTAAATGAATAAAAATCTGGTCAACAAAGTTCATTGGTGTCGGCATGGCTCAGTGGTAGACGGGTCGCCCAACCGAAAGGTTGTGGGTTCAATCCTCAAACCTTGTAACCACATTGAAGTGTCCTTGAGCAAGATACTGAGCCCTCTGTTGCTCCTGATGCTATGTCATCAGTAGGTAAATGAAGAAACAGTGTTAGAGTGCTCTTAGTACCAAAGGTAGAAAAGCACTATACAAAGCCCATATATCATTTATTTTAAGCACAATTCCTCAAGACAGGTGACTTCCTGAAAAGTCATCACCCTTCAATGCAATCAAGCATCAGTATTGACACAGCGAGGAAAACTGTCAATGTTGCTCTTGCAGAGCAGTTTTGCAAATGAAAAACTTAATTTGAGGAGCAACTTTCTAATTTAGTGGAGCATATTTTTTTTCTGGGGACCTGAAGCAAGGGTTTTATTCAATAATAAAAATATGAAAAATGAGAAATTAATGTTGTTATTTATACATAATCAACACTTTATATTTCTTAAATTCACACTGTAGATCGCAGCAAACTATTTTGTGAGCAAAGTTAAACTGATTAACTGACTGTTATGGACAAAAGTCAAAATCAAAATTCAGGACTATTGTGAAAACCAATAAATAGCAACAAATAAGAGTTTTTATACTATATTTACATCATTTGAATGTACTAGACATTGTATTGTTACATGTATGAATACACTTTTAAACCTATAGATCACCCCTTCTGGCTGATGTCGGGCATGGTGCATACATAGTAATTGTTCTAAAGGTTTCTGGTTCAGTGGAGCAATTCGATTTTCTCTCTGGAGTTCAAACATTTATTAATTTGCCTGCTGTGCAAAGTTGGATATGCTCTGATTTCACATGGTTCCAGCGAGATGTATGTGAAAAGTTGACTCGTATCACCCAACCACTTATTTAATTGTGGTGTTAAATACATGACCTAGGTGAGCTTAATTAGCATGGCTTGTAGCTTATTCGCTGACATGAAGGCAATGATTACGGTCTTAGGAGCAGTCGATTTGGTCAATATACTTGTCAGATACACACGGATACTTCCTTGCTTCCTTGGTGTTCCTTTTCGGCCACATTTGGCGGGTGACTGTGTGGTACAACTCTTGGTCCCACAAATCCCAATGATATTGTCTCACATTGTTTTTTTTGTGTGTTTTTTTTGTTTGTTTTTTTAACCACACTGTGTGTGTCTGTCTGTTTGTATTGCTTGCTACATGACATAAAAGAGCAACTCATATTTTTGTCTGAATTTTTTGGGTGGCTTGGAACAAATTAGGGCATTTACATGGAAAACGCGTCTCTATTTACCAAATCTTCTAGTAAAAAAATTTTCTTCCAGAACCAATTCATTTCGTAAGTAGAGGTACTACTGTATTGTAAAGAGAATTTTTGACTTGACTTCCCTTTTGCTAAATAGAAATTTCAACTCCAAGTGCGTTGTAAGATATGAGAAAAAATGGCCATGTTATAGTTTAGTTTTCTTACTCATTACTGCATAAAGGGCATCTGGTGTATGGAAAAAAAAGGCCCTGAAACTAAAATGTTCAATATCAATAGTTCCTATCAGTGGCTGTCTTATGTAACAACATGCATATAGTTGTTATGATTGACATCAACTAAGGTAGGAGGAGCTGGGAGTTAATCCCATCTGTCAAATAAATGGCATGATGCCACAAAGAATGGTACAACAGGACACATGAATGATTGCTCCATGAAGGTGTTAGTCATAAAATAAACATAAGATCAAGTTTTATCAGTTCCGCTTCCATTTGCCTTGGCGTATCTCCCTGTGAGCTGCTGCCCAAAATCCTTACTCTCCCCAACCCATCTGGTTGCACTATCAAGAGGAGCACAAATCAGACATTTGGTCTCATCGAAGGCTGGTGCCGCTTGCTGCATTCCCGCTGGCAGCAAACACTGACAAATGGCCGATCAGCGCACCCACTGACGAGGAATCGCACCAGCTGACACTCTGAATCCCATTTGGATAAGGAAAGGGAGACGTGATGTTCCTGGCAAACACCGGGATAAAGAGAATAGCACTCAGCGCAAAGCCCTCAGGATGATAAAGTGCATCACATCATGTGCTGGCATTTTAGAGAGTTTTGAAATTTGAAGGGGTTGCGATCAAAGTGTGTGAGTGGGATTTCCACTGTGACCGTAATGGGGCTGTTTTGTAAACTCTCAGATTCTATCCTTCCCGATGAGGCCGGTCTTTCTATTTCAGTCAATGAAATATGAAGAAAGTGACATTCAGGCAGGCAGGCAGGCAGGCAGGAGGGTTGGTAAAAGGTGTGGTTTTGAAAGAAGCACACACTATGTAGGATAAGGATGATTAGACGTCGTCTAAGAAAACGAAGAGAATCAGAAATAGACAATGTTCATCTGATTTACATTGCAGCCTCAATAACTTCTGTCACGGGGGTTTGGATAAGCCGCCATCTGCTCAGTGATTACATCTATTTTGACATGGAGAGCATATCACACCAAGAAGATGAAAATGACTTCCCGCTGTCCATCAGTGGACCTCCTGCAATAAGACATTCCTGTAATCTGCATTTTTTTTTTCCGACCAGTATTTGGGTAGACAGATGGGAGACAGACAGGCAGAAGAATTAAAATATATTGCCGTCACAGCCTCTTGTTCTCTGCTTCAGTCACACTTGCATGTTGAGTAGCGCCTCATGCTTTGCAGCTGTATGCAGTGTTATTACATCCATAAAAACATGAGTGTGCTTGTCAAACAGCAGCAAGGCTTCTTCCACCTAACCTGTGCTCGTAACGAGTGCGTTGGGAACAAGCATCAATACGTGCTTGACATTACTGAATAGTTATACAGCATTTAGCCTGATGGTTAAGTGATTGTTTACTTGATTAAAAAAAAAAAAAGTCTGTTACAACAATGCCCAATGTTTTTCTTTTAATCTTTATGAATTGTCAATGTCCAATATCATGACCCATTTTGCCAGAAGCAACAAAATTTCCAAATGTGTCTTATGTTGTGTGTTCATACACATGTACAGGTTCGCATTACTTCGAAATAGAATTGTCAAATATTAATGAATGACTTTTAGAATCTTGACATTTTGAAGTGCATGGTCCACATCCACGAGAAATAAAGTTTGAAAAAGTATTAGACTGCAGGTGACGACTGTTTAAATTGAGGTGTGTTATGAATATAAAGGCACTTGGTTGCAAATTGCAGCTGATTTATTTTAAATTCACCGCTCAGGTACAGCAGGCTTGAGTGTGGGCATGGCCAACACAAATGATGCAGGAGGCAACCATTTTTCATCAGTGCTACATTTCTTTTTACTCTGAGAGTGGGCATGAGCCAGATGCGGCCCATGGCCCACCAGTTGCAGATCCCTGCTCAAGTGTCTCCTTCCTTTGTCGGAGTCCTTGGCATGCCTGTGGATTTGACATTCATCTCCAGTGGATGAGTTCTACACTTGGCGAGATAAATTAAGGCCAAAACATAGGTCATCAATATGCTTTCTAAAACAAAATCTATACACATGTGCGCGGACGTCACTTGACGTTAGCATCTGTGTCGAAATGGCTCATTTGGTAAAAACTGTGTAAGTGCGTACGTGTGCTTGTGGCTTGGAGGAATGCCTCTGCAGACCTGTGCGACCTCTGTCAAACTGTGACAGCTGGCATATGGTCCCGCTCTACCTCCACGAGACACAGAGTACGCCTCTGACAGCGTCATCTTGGTGGCCCCTCGGACCTCTGCCATTTTGGCTGTGCACCAGGAAAACAAGTTAGTGTCAGGAATTAGGACATATAGTGAGCAGAGAAAATAGAGGAAGCTCTGCTGTGCTCCATACTGTGTGATGGAGTAAACACAAGAAAGAAAGGGAGATTGAGAAAGATGCATTGATGATTCCTTTGCAAAGTCCTCAGAGTTAATGCTGAGGAATGCTGTCACCAAGCTCCAATGGCAATAAACTACTGTACAATTTGTTCTCTTGAGCCATCTGGTATCAAATATAAGCAACACCCACAAATTGTATAAAAACACTATCTTAATAGCAATGCTAATTTCCATTTGCACTGTATGTTAGAATGCTGATCGAAAGCTCATGAAAATTGTAGTAAAGCTATGTTGAAAGTACTTTGATTGAACATGCATGACTACTGTAATCGTTTGACACAAGCACACTTTGTTCCTCATTTGGAGACTTGTTAGCCATCTTCCAAACTAAACACTTCATGTTTGAGGACAGCAGTATTGAGAGAAAACACAAACTGGCAACCTTAGGGAATAAACAAGAGGGAACAGCAAAAAGTAAAACAGAAGCAAAAACATTGCTTGAGCTGCACCTCCCCCGCCTAAAAATAAAAAAAATAAATTAATCAAATTAAAATTAAAAAAAAAAACATGCACAGCCAAAATAAGGTCCAGAATCACTTTCAGTTTAGTGGTTTGATTGTGTTTTTTCCATGGCCAGGTTGGAGCGCTTTCAACATGACGGATGGATGCACTGTCGCATTTTTGTCAATTATTTATATATATATATATATATATACATACACACACACACAGAGTGATCCCTCGCTCTAACGCGGTTCACTTTCCGCGGCTTCGCTGTATATACACACACACACACACACACATATATTTATATATTTGCTCCCCATTTTGCCTTGTTCCATATGTGAATGTGATTATTCAGTTTCTCCTGCCTTGTTGACAAGAAAGCTCAAAATGGAAACATCCCCTTTAGACACACTTACAGGCCATTTATTTTCTCATGAAGATTTCTTTTTTTAACCCCCCCAACTAAAATTTCTCTAAAAACACTGTGGTGATTCAGAGGGGAGAGTGCAGAGGAAGGTTAACATTGCACATAAAAACATACTTGATTAAAGCAGGATGAACCGGGTATAGATTTTTCCTTATCTACAGAAAAAGCCACCGCTCAGTAGCCCTGTCTGCCATCTTTTAATGGGTTTTGATGAAATTTCATTCCAGGCATGTACAGGTACATATTTCCTAAAAAAGAGCTCAGATGTGAATGATGAACTTTCTTTGTAACATGAAGCAAAGAAACATCGCATTTTCAGTTAAATCATATTTCACAAGAGGAAAATGTGTTCCAGAATACCAATGATATGCTTTCTAGTTAAGGTTTGGCTATTCAAGTTTTACTTGTTTGCACTGTGTGAGTCACCAATAATTGGGTGATGAGTCACAAATAGACAAAGCAACAGCACCTGTGTGTAAAAGATAGCAGGCCCTCACAACAAATACTCAAGGCTGATTGAGGATGCCCCCCCCCCCAAAAAAAAAGTAATTACCTCTGGTTTCCATGGCAATTTCTTATGCTGCTCAGAAAGAAACTTGCGGATGTGGGAGTGGCCTCTGCCGTTGGAAACTCCTGTAATCGGCTCGTCATCCTTGAAGAGAAGGAAATTCAACACACTTATTTCCCTCAAATTACAAGATAATTCATCCTAAAGAGACATTTATGCAAGGAAAACTTGAGTCTAAATCAGCGGTTTAATCCTGCCATCGACTCACATATCCATCTATGCACAGAGGCACAAAATCCATCCATCATCATGCATACTCTCAACAACAGAGATGAAGTACCATCATTAGCTTAAACCGCAGGCCTGTCTCATTGATGGGAGTGCTAGAAGCTTAAACTGTCCATTATACTCAGCTGAGGACATCACACATTCTCATGCTAAGGGTTATTTCCCTTCTTGAAACCTCTCGAACCGTCTTCAACATTCGTTCTTAATCCACCATTTGAGGGATTACGCTGCACCATTTTTAACTGAAAACGGACAAAAACTACGGTAGCCCAATTTAATCTCAAATCCACCACTTTTGGGTGATAAATTGATTTAGCACCTATAATTATCCATTCTGCGTAAAACATCCCTAAATAGGACTGTTGATAAACAAACAAAAATAGATCAAAGCCATACACTATGAATACGTCATTGACATCGCTCAAATTGGTCCCACTCGTCCAAAACACGTGACAATGAGTTGTCAAGTTTAAAAAGAATGTCAAAATATGTTTTTCAAAATTATATATTTATTTACATTTGAAAACAACCCAGAGAAAACATATTTCGCAGAAGGGTTAAAACATATTTCGAACAAAATTTGACACAATCACAAATATGAATACGGTTTAGCAACTCTCATTCGTTCTATCACACGTAAAATAAAACCGGTTGAGGACAAAGAAAGGACACAACAACAGGAACTAATTCATCTGTAAAATCCAAAAGTCAATTCTACAATTTGCAGCAATCGATATAACGATGCTAAATGAACAAACGATGGGGTGATGTGATGTCCTCTGTTTGGACTCAGTGAGAAGCCTTGCTGCAGTATTCTGAAGAAGCTAGAGGCAAGGGAGTAATGTTTTAATGAATTCCCGAGAGGAGAAGCTCGAAGTAATTTAATCCAGACAATATAAAGTAAGCATTTTCCAATGTCGGGTTTGATAATTGATGATTTTATTCCATTTACTACATTACTACCATCAGTTGCCAAGCAAAACAGTTTCACCTTATAATACATCTTTATTTATATAACGCTTTCATAAAAGCTGCGGCTGAACCAAAAGCGCTTTACAGATTATTTAACAATAAATAACAAATATAGTTGAAATTAAAGAGGGTGTTCCTCAAAATTGTTACTGATTTGCTTCTAGCAAAGGCATCCGGTGTTTTATGTTACAGAAAGTCCAAGCAGTATCTCAACAAAATTGAACTTCGACATAATTTGAGTCAAAATGTCTTTGCGCATCCTCCTGATTGCTGTGCTCAATGCTGATTAGAAAGAAAAAAATCAAAAAACAAACAGGGCAAAATGTATGAAACAATTACTTCTTTGGCATTTTGCGCCTAGCCACTAATAGCAATACTGTGCTTATGAATTTCTGCAATTTGCCCTGTCGTCTTTGTAACTTTACCCGTCGTTTGTTTTTGAAAGTGTGCTAAAAACATGATCCTGTAAACACTTTGTATGTATTGTATGTCCAAAAGCAAACCCAAACACATGTTTGAATTTATTTTTAAGGAGACCTCTAATGAAACCGAGAGGGTTGGCATCATTCCCATTCAGTCTTAAAACCGCCGCTTTTCTTCAAGGCCATAAACATGACAGATCCCCTCATCGCCACAATTTGGTACTAAAGTTGTTGCATTCCTCGCCTCGGCACCACTGTCGAGGCTTTTTAGTAGAGGGAGCATTATAATGAGAGCTTATCATGCACACTTACCACTCTCAGAATGCTCAGTGCTTCATATTTCTGAAGTGCAGCCAAACACTACTTGATTTCCCGTTGACACTAATTTGCTGATGGCAACTAGCCAGTCACGTTTCTGATGTACAATATTTGCATTTGTAGTTAATTGCATGCCATTACAAATAGGACATATGTACAGTAAATTATGATTCTTAACAGTTACTACAAACCTTACCAACCATACTTGGTCTTGGTTGAGAGTTGATCTTGCCGTGGTTATTGTATGTACATACAATAACCACGGCAAGATCATTTACTGTCATTTACAGGCATTCGAGTGGATGTTTGTGAGAATGACTCAGTTCTCCTTTTTGTGTAGGTTTAAGTATGCACGGACACTTGAAAAGTTAAAATAATGGCAGACTACAGTGCTGTCGCTGCATTAGCGCTTATAAGACTCCTCCGCTTTGTCAAATTCGTAACTTAGTATAAAGACAACATATTTCGAGGAGGACGAGTCGCTTGTGTACGTGTGCAAATGGTTTTGTTTCGCTAAGATTAGTAACTACTTCAGTCTCTACAGTTTTGTCAGACTTGTTTTGACAATGAAAAAAAACCGAACTTTTTCCAGAGTACTGTTGAGTCTTTTGAGAAGGACATCCTTCCCAAAGACTGCAATGTCTACACAAATGTGCTGTGCAACGCCACCACCCAAAGTCTCCATATGCTCTGAGGCATATTAAAGTTAACGCGGTCATGTGAAGGACAGGACGGACCAGTAGGGAGCAAAAAGTCCTCCGCAAAGAGGAGATAAAAGCCTGCTGTTCCTACGGTAGGACCAGGGGAGCAAATAAGTGGTGAAGCATCTTCCATTTAGCAGAGATTTTAAAAATGTGTGCCTCCCCTGTGACAAGTTTGAGGGGTTTTCAGCACCCTGCAACTGAGGGTATCTGTGGAGAAGGTGCCAGTTTTTGCAAAATATTTTTGGGAGCAGAAGAAGTGAGTCGACAGCTGTCAGATGCTGACTCTTTGATTACTTTTTTAACTTTCAAGGGAGCGAGATGAGGGAAGGCAGGGAAGCTAATGATGAAGAAGTGTGACAACAGACTTCCCTTCTGTCAGCTACCAGAGTAACTAAAAGAGTCCGACGCATGCCGTGAACAGTCACGTTCTGACCTCTATCGGCAAGGCACATGCAGAAAGCAGTGTGAAGGTAATTGCCTCACTGGGTAGGGAAATTAAAATGGAGGAGGAACTTTGAATTAACAATAATAATAGAAATATTGATGATGATCTAAAGCACATGTGTCAAACTCAAGGCCAGGGAGCCAAATCTGGCCCGCCACATCATTTTATGTGAGCCGCGAAAGCAAATCACGTCAACTTCCATGATGCTTCCTAATATCTGTTCCAAAATGTCATATGTAATAAATAACAGATATTGTCAGCATTTTCTTGTTTCCACATTACAGTAACATAAGTAGTTGAAGAAACAATTATTCTTGACTTCTTTTTACAGTTTCACAGTCATAACGGTCCTTCAAGGGAAACTGTAACTACAATGTGGCCGAGACAAAAATGAATTTGACAGCCTGATTGTAAAGCTTTCAAATGTGTTGATCGTGTCATATAGTCATCCTCAATCAGATGGCATCTGAATTTCATGAAAGAAACATTTAGAATGAAGCAATGTTATAGGTAACCAATTTTCTTTCTTCTCGTTTTCTACAATGTAGGACAGTATATGGGCAATCCAAACTGCAACCAGCCAAGTGCTGATAAGAGAATAGTATAATCATGAAATGTGGCCTTGACTGTTTATGGTATCTGGAAGCAACTGAGGCAAAACAGCGTGCACCCCTTGACTGCAACCAGCTGAGGCCCTGTGGACACTCTCAATGGATTTGTGGCTTGAGGAAAAACAGCATGACATCAGCCGAAGCTTACATTTGAATTCAGACCATGACACAGCCGTTCCATGGCAGTGTAATTCTGCTCAGTGCAACACTGGCATGGAAACAGAAGTTATGGACATTGTAAGAATAAATGCTCCATCGTTTGATTGTAACTCTAAATTAAGGTGAACAGTCAGTTCAACCTGGCTAGTGAAGTTATTTATTTGAAAATCATTATGCCATAAATGTAAATGTCCACTCGATACAATCACAAAGGCAACTAATAAATAGATGGGCAAACTAACTCCACAATGGCATGCCATTTTTTTCACATTTGCTAACATTTCAGCCTGAGCAAAGATCTGATTGTAGGCTACATGGTCATTATAAAACTGTCATAACGGCAAATCTAATAGCTCCCCAAGACTTATCACAATACTGTACATGGAGATTTGAAAATACTAAATTCACACTGACAAAATCCAGCACCTACTCTTAGAAGGATTAAAGAAAAAAAAAACATTAAATGTGATGACTTTTTGCAAAAGTTCCTGTGACATTGGTGAACCGGGATGCATGTGAGAGGACAATTGAGCTGACAGCTAATCAGCTTTCATTATCAGGCCAACCAGACTATGATGGCTGCAAAGCAGATAATATATGATTATCCTGGAAAAGTCATGATCTTGTCCATTCATTTTCCAAAAATGCTTGCTCAGCTCAATCGACCCGAAGTCTGCTTATCGATGCAACTACAAAGCCTCAGTTTAAGTTGTTGACCGACGTTGCGCCTTATTTTTGCCCTTATAACTGAATATCATCTACAACTATAAGACGGAGATTCTTTCGGTCTTGAAATTAGAAGCAGATCTAATTTGTCCTGGCACTGAGCCCAAGAACGGTATCATCGTGTGTCCGTGGTAATAAAAACTGATGTTAAGGAGCTTGTTAAACTGTCTCATGTTTTAAAAATTGCAAAACAGCAACCCAGGGGAAGACAAATCACGCGAGTGAAAGCAACTGTTTATGAAATCTTTATAACGCTATCAGCCAAATGACTTTCACTTAGAACATTACATGATTTAAAACAAAGTGAACTAGGGAACATTCAAGCTCACGACGTTTAATGCTACCAGTAGTTAAACATGATTGTTGCATGCATTGTCATGCACGATTCCAAATGAGTCCATGATTGATTTGCAGACTGACTTATCAATCCATTTCACCGCTGCACTGGGATTTAGCTGTTCCCTTCATGCATGTTCACACAGTGCAGACACACATCCACACTTGTGTCCTTGCTGATCAGAGCAAAACTAAAGAGCCAGTGTGTCCTAGAATATCAATGAGTCTGATGATTCTCCCTTATTAACACAAACAAACACAAGACTGCAGGGAGGGTTCGAGTCCAAGTGCTAGACCGAGGCAAAGTAGAGCTCAGATCTGCCCTCTACAAACAGTCGGGTTATTTGATTGACTTAATTTTTGGATTGTTTGTGTTGGGTCAAAATTCTGGGTTATTTCTCGGGGAAACTAACCAAATTGTGGGTTCAAATTAAACATGATATGCCTGTAATATTTTGGTTGGGTCAAAAATCAACCAATCCGATATGGCAGGCGGCCATGACAGCTATCGACACCCTGTTCAGCTGTCTACACGCTCAGCACTGTGTTGAAGTCGACACATTTGACATTTGGATTTCTTAATTAGTCACTGTTTTGGCAAGTACTTTTGACAATTTCATCTTTTGAAAACCGTCATGCTGCCTTGTAACTGAGTGTGTGTTGGACAGGTTAAGTGCGTGAATCATAAAAGAAAATCTCAAACACCTCGCAACGGTATTGCATTGTGAGCTTTTTTTCCCCCACCCCGTGTAGATTGGCAAATATATCTACTGCCTATTTCTCTATTTGTATTCATTTTCACACATATTTGAAAATCGTTTTCCTTTGAGACCCAGGTGGAAACTCATAAGCAGCAATTTACTGTGCATCCATTTTATATTTTGTCAGAACCTCGTGTCTCTGAATAGAATACTAAAGCAGGAGACTCTTGTGTTAAGTGCAGGTAAAATTTAGAAAAGTTAGTCTGCATAATTATACATCGCACACTTTACTTTGCACTTATTAATGTCTCTTTGCTGTTTGTAGTCCAATGCCGTTATACTTGGGTGCAGTTTTATTTTAAAAACGTGTGCTTATGAGAAAATCATGACCATATACAGTATAACTCAATGGCTACGGGTGAATTTAGTTGCTAACACGGTGAGTCAAATTAAATACGCAGTGGTTATTTTGCAATTTGCCACAAAGCGTTTTGCCATGCATCGCATGAGAACTACAAGTACAAATTCTGGTTGCTGAAAGTGATCCAGCTGGTGTTTATTCTTTCCCTCTCATCATTTAACACTTCTTGCCTAGGTAGTTGCATTCCTCTTTTGGAAAAAAAAAAAAGCCTAACGAGCAAGCAAAACACACGCAGAGTTAAATTGTAGAGTCAGACTTAGACGACCTCAGAGGTGTTGAAATTTAAAGCGTACACTGCAAAAAGATGTGCTGTCTCTTTGCTTTAAGATTTGATAGGCACACTATTGGACATGTCAGTGGAAGAGCATGATAGAAATGGAGCAGCTTCTAAGACATCAATGTCATGAAAACAGTCACAGAAACTGACAACGGAAAATGAACCAATAGACTGTGGGAGACAAGAAAGAAAGAAAGAATGAGCAAAATGAGACTTGGCAATACAGAGGACAAGTTGGACACAGCGCGCAGAACACTGAACAATCAGAGGCTGTTACAATCTTAACACCCACTTCAATTTTCTGGAAAAGAAAGGCTACTTTTGCCTAAACACTTTGCAGTTCAATATTGAACACAGCAAAAGTGCTTCTCATGTTCAGGAGCATTGATTTGCACCCACAACACCCCTTGACTATTGACACAAAATACTTGGAATGTTTCCAACCTCGGCTTCTCAACTGACAAGTGTGTTCATATTTTATAACACAAATAGGCTCTCTCTAATGCAGTCGAGAGTATCACTGCAAGGACAAGTAGTGCAACATTTCTCAAGTCACGTTTGCAAGTCTGTTGCTAGGCAGATTTCATAGGGCTTTAACATTAAAGCCCCATAGGGCAATGCAAAAGTTGGCATGTGCCAGTCGTGTCCAATGGGCTGGGTGACTGACAAAGGCTAGGAACTAAGGAAAATATTCCCCAAAAGTGCTTGCTTGTGAACATTCTCATTCATCCAGTCTATTTTTTAGGGCATTGAATGGATAGCAGCTGGACTGATCTTTTATGTAACGCCTGGAGAACTTAGGGAACGCTCTCATAGAGGGTTTAACCAGCCCTAAGAGCTGCTATCGGTTTTCATCCAGGCTAAGAAAGTACATGCGAGACAGCCTATAAATGAACTAAATGGACTACAATATTTTCCATCTTTTATTTGATTTTTCCCTGATCTGTTTATATTTCTATTCGATCGATATGGACCTCCTTTGTCTGCAATCAAGACTGAATTGAAAGTGAACTGAAATTTTTGTCTTGGAAGATGTTTCACTTCTCATCTGAGAAGGCTTCATCAGTTCATGCAACAAGGCTTGGGCAGCCTGAGTTGGTGTGCAAAACTATTCGTGCTCCATGTTGGTTGTGTAGATTTAAGGAGAAAAACATTTTAGATTCTGCAATGAATGAATGATTGCTCTGTATTAACTATGGGTAGAAAAAAACATTGAGTGAAGTATTTTGTCTTAGTGGTGCGTTCACTTTACATCTGTGCAGCCAGCATGGCTCAGTTCCCACTGAATGACAGTTTGAAGGCAAGTGTGAACGGTTGTTTGTCTCTATGAGTGACTGGAAATCAATCCAGGATGCTTGGTCTGATTTTTTGACCAAAGATCACAGCGTCAAACTTTGCACATACCGGAACTGGATCATTGATGTAACTATTCCAGAGTGTCGGCCCTGCCCCACTAAAATGACTATGGTTCAACATATCATCTAATAAGTAAAGGCTGCGAGACTCTGATCTTTTCATCACTTGACTTCCTACCACAATGAAGCCAGTGTAGTCACCCCTTGCATATACGAGCAGAGTGTGACTGAATTCGAATACTTCTTTAGACACACTTTAAATGGCAAAATAACACTGTTGCACATGGAAGAGAAACACTGAAATTTAACAGAGCGGGTGCCAACATGACCCCGATCACCTCAGGTAGCCATTAAGATTGTCCTGGCAAGCTTGGCTCAGCACTACAAATTACTGAGGTGAAATCAGAGCATCAGAGCCATGATCTAGCAATCAGCCGTTTTAATCTGCTTGGTATCAATACTGCTTGCAGAGCCACAATACATTCACACCCAAATTCCACTTTTCTTGAAGCAGTGTGTAAAAAAAAAAAAAAAAAAAAAAGATTTAGTTACAACTATTCAGTTGAATTCTGAGCCAAGAATAAAAAAAAATCAGTGCTTCTATTTTTGTTCGCTGCCTGCATTATTCATCCAAGGCATTACATGGCGGTCACTGAGACAACAGCAGAGTGGCTGAGTGAGGAAGAGAGGTAAAATGAAAAATGGAACATAAATAAGAAAAGACTGCCGCAGTCGATAATGGGTCTGATAGAGTCTGTGGCTTCAATTCATTGTTTGGAAGATTAACGGCAACTGCCAAGATGAAAGGAGAAGAAGGAACATAAGAAAAATAAGTTTTGTTTATTTGGGGTTTTTTTTGGTGGTTTTAGAAAAACACTATTTTCAAGGGAAAATAAAAAAAAAAGAAAGTGCGACAAGTGTTACAACCAAACACCACCACGAATTGCAGTAGTCTTGAGCTTTTTTTTCAAAACATTGCATAAAATCCCTGCGTAACCCCAAATTTGCATACAAAATACTGCCTTGTAAAAGTAAGAATCCAGTGACAACCTGGCTATTGCGTTACACTTCCATAACACCACAGCATTCAAGTTAGGGCCATTTAGGGACAAGTTAGTACCATTTGTCACTTTGATCTAAATAGGCAACTTGACTTCCCTAATAAAAAAAAACCTTAAGCACAAGAACAGGCAGACGCGTGTGCAGTGAACATTTCAGCGAAGAGGAATCATTTACAGTTTGAGATGGGACAAGCCACACAGTGGACTTTAAAAACCAATGCCAAGCCGGTTAATTTTCACGAGCAAGCGGAGGGAGATGAGCTTAATTGCCCGAGGGAGAATCTGTCCGTTCTATAAAACCTCCGCATTCGCCCAGCGCAGGTGGCGTCTTTTGCGGCGTTGGTCCATAATGTGAGTGCAGTCATTGAGACAGTGGACCAAACAGCACTCTGTTCATCGCAAGGAAAGGAGGACATACTGTATTAATTCCAACATTGTCCCGTATATATGTGTGTGTATGTGTGTGTGTGTGTGTGTGCACTCTGTTCATCGCAAGGAAAGGAGGACACACTGTATTAATTCCAGCATTGTCCCGTATATGTGTGTGTGTGTGTGTGTGTGTGTGTGTGTGTGTGTGTGTGTGTGTGTGTGTGTGTGTGTGTGTGTGTGTGCGTGCGTGTGTATATGTGCAGCTGATAAGCAACATGTCTGCTCTACTTTGTGGTCTACTTGATTTCCAAAATGTATTTTGTGTCATCAAAAGATCATCCGGAGTTGCATCTTTCGCATCAAAAGTAGAATCTCACTCAGTCGACTTTTTGCCGAGTATGAAACGATAGGGCTTCATTTTTTTCAGGACTAATGCTCATGATGTATTTCATTGGGCAAAACCATGTGTGTCACGAATCAGAGTAGCACACCAAAAGTAGAAAAAAACTAACAGTAACAGAACCATGACAAAAACAAACATGACAGAACAAAAAATGACTCGACAACGAGCAGTCATGCCAGGAGTCCTTTTAAAACAGACAACTAATGACACAACGACCAACGGGTGTGCAGCTGCAGGCGGAGCCCTAGAGCGCCACCTGATGGCCACAAACAGAACCATGACAGTGTGAGTATATCATTGTGCAGTCCAGTGTTTGCACTTTACACACAAGTGACAGTTACCTAGAAATGCATTTCATGAAAATGGCGGCCTATGTGTGTGTGTGTGTGTGTGTGTGTGTGTATATATATCTATCTATATATATCTATCTATATCTATATACATATATATATATATATATATATATATAGGGACCCAGGAAATTCTACACAGCCATGGTTCAAGGGGATGCAAGTACGTGACTCGTCCCCAGCGCTTGACAACACACGCTGCACGACTGTGCCTATGGATTTAGAAAATGGTGTCATAAAAGCCCCTGGAAGTGTAATGTGTAGATGGCCCAATACCGTTTTCCCATATTGACTTTTTAAAGCATGTCCTTGGCTTTCTCACAGCCTCTCCATTCAGGAAACCCTTACAAGCCACGTGCAAACAAACAAAACAGACAAACAAACAAACACACAGAAAACGGTCTGGAAATGTGAAGCCATTTAAAACCCTGGGAAGCAGCATCTTTCTTGCACCATAGGAAAGTAGTATAATAGTGTGGTTTGTCAGCCGATTCTAATTTGTACAAGTACTGGGGGTATTGCTCCATAAAAGTCAGCATATCCTTTCAAGAAATGTGCATTATTCCTGAGTAGATGGTCAGTTTTTCTCCAGGTACCTCTCTTTCTTGCAGCAGACTGAGTGATGATTAGGTGACACTTGAAAACCAAAAAGGTCCAAGATGAGTGACAGCTGTTGTGTTTGCTTGCTGCCCTCTGTCACACCCCATCACTAGTAATCAGCCTGGATTGAAAGCAGAAGCCTCACCCAGATGGCAAGCGGCTGCTGCTTATTTCGCTTTGTTTCGAAACCGCTCGTCCAGCAAACTGAGTCCTGCGCATTGTTATCCTGACTCTCCTGTTATCCTGTACTCCTGTATCCCTTTCAACTATCCCATCTCTCCTACTAATCCACCGTGTAAGCTCTACTTACGTTATGATTAAAGGCAACTTCAGCCTGTCTCTCTTCGAGTATGTTTGTCAGGCTGTGCCAAGACTCCTCTTTGAAAATTTAATTACTTTGTCAAAAGATTAAAATCTTGTATGGAGCTCTCTCTAATAGTTGATCCTAAAACGAGTGTTATGAAGGCAATGTGTTTTGCTTGCAACACTGCAAAAAACATCCTCTTAAATATCCATTTTGTTTTATTTACCTACAGAGAAAGTCCCCCCACCACCCAATTTGCATTTAAGCGCTACTTTCCAGTCAGAGTGAGTCTATCAGAACAAAGCTTAATGAAAATCTTGAGGAAATTACTGTATTTGTATGAAGTATCTTTGAAGTATAAATATTGTGTGTATACAACCAAAAAATTAATACTGGCTCTATTGATCATGATGTCATCAATCATCTCGCTGGTAGAAATTACCGGTAATAACTCCCACCATGTTGCCTAAAGCTTGTTTGTTGCAGAAACAGGATCATCACTGTTATTTAAATTAGATGTGCCAGATTTATTTTTTTTCTACCCTGCATTAGTCTAATCCCATTTCAAAGATCTCAGCGGCCTTGCCCTGAAACATTAAAATGATAAGTACCATAAGTACGCCATTTGCGAAGAACATTTTTAAAATTTTGTCCATAATTAATTTGATAGCCTCAGTATTTTTTATGTGCATCTAGGGAAACATAGCAGCCCTTTCAGTCGATGAAAAAAAATGTCAGTAAAAAAATATCCAAATCTATTGTTCCTACTTCTTGAATCAAGAAAACATTGAAAGTCAATTCTACAAGTGACTGTCTACCAACATATACCAATTGTATACTTATTGATCATAAGAGGAGAGGCAGTTATTAGTTTCTTTTAACATTAGAACGTATTTTTATTATTTATTTATTTATTTATTTATTTTCGGTAAACTCAAACAACCAAAACAATGAGTGAAAAAAATTCAAACAACTGAAGCTTGATTACAAACTACGGCCATGACAGCGAGGCATTCTTGAGACCCTCCCCGCTACAACACTGCATAAACATAAATTTGCCTTTGTTCCAAGGCTTGGTTCTTTTTGTAAATCATCTCCACATTCCAAGAAAACAACTTTTTAAGATGACCATGAACTACAGTATGTAGCAAGGAATTCGTTTTATGGACTTTTCTAACGCAATTGTGACACTCTGTTCGAGTCATTCTTCTCGACAATTATGAGCCTACTGCAGGGTGAAGGTCTTGCCAAGAGTTAAAAAAAAAAAAAAAAAAACACATCTTTCCAATCCTAAGTATTATATGCCCAGCCTATCTCCAATTCTTTCTGTTTAACTTTGATTTATTCTCTTATTTAGAAGGTTTTGTATCTGTGAGTAGAGAGGTTTTGTCACTTTTGACTTATTAAAGCATGTTACTCATTTTCTCAACATTGACATTATGAATGTTGAGCTTTATCCCCAGCAGTAATACATTTCACAATAAACGTCGGGATTACTCTTCTTGTCCATTGGCATAAAAATGTCTTTCTATTTTAATCTGTAGTGGACCGCATGATTTGATTGGCGATTTTCAAACCTCCATGTCTACGGGACCCAATGAAAGACTTGCCGCACTGATCAAAAGATGAGGACTGATATTTCTGTCTAAAAGAATGTTTCAAAACAGCCGGTATTACAAGTGTAGCGACACAATGATTAAGATCAGCTCAGCCACATTTTGGTCACATTGGGTAATGGAGCATGACGGTACAAGATTAAACAGGAAGGATTTGTAGTCTGCTAAAACTGAATAGCCAACTTAATGAGTGTTTAAGTGACATGTCCGTCTCACGCATAAAATATAAAATATAAAACTCCTCCATCACACATTTAACACCTCATGGCTTGACTGATCTGAAAGCAGCCTTTCACAGGCGTGCACTTCCCTATAATGTGCACAGTATCGCAAAAAGTACAGACTATGATTTATTCAAATAATCAGATACATTAAAATGGTAAAGGTTAAGTAAAGCATGAAAGATCCATGTTTTTTAAGAGGTATTGGGCCATTGATAGAGTGCATTGAAACTCAATAGAATCGAATTTTCCGTATTGCTATGAATGTTGCATTCAATTCTACAAAATTCAATGAAGCTCACTACTGCTGAATTTATAAAAATGCTGGAATATTCAACATCCAAAATGGAGCTGCATTTAAACGTGGAAAATATAAACGTTCGGGCCACACCATGTGAGATTTTGTTTGCCGATCATGAATCAATTACGTGTCAATTAATAACATTAATACATGTCCAAATGCAGCGCCCCAAATGCTGTGCACCACACAGAATATTTTTTTTTCCTTTTCAATGGGCTCTTACAAGTCTAATGTTACAAACAGCATGACACAAGACTATTCTGACACAACCATGCTTTGCAAGAGCAGAATCCCACAATGTTCCAGCTTGAGATTTGAAAGTAATGCAATGAAACCAAACTATGTCTCAAAAATAAAATAAATAAATAATCCTCTAGACAGGTATACATAATGATTTGTTATAACAATTAAAAGTGTGTGTCCTTCTGACACTCAATAAATCCAACCAACCCTGGAGACATTTTGCTGGCCAAACATTTGAGAGTTGAAAGTGACTGTGCAGCTTGGCGTGAAAGCAAGCATTACACTGGCCATGAGACAGAAAACACATTGGGTCCAACCAGTTGCTTTTGTTCTATGGTAGGCATGCTATCAGAAATGATAATTATTCAGCAACGAGAGGGTCAGTGTTTCATCCATCAATTGCACCGCAGGGATTGATACCTGTAGTTAACTGAATCAGAACGTGGCTAACTGTGGATTCCAGCGATCTCTGAACTGTTGGAAGGTCTATAAAAATGTAATATATAGCGCTGAGGTTTGATATCTGCGCACCCACATTGTTATGTAGCCTCCGTCAATATTAACGAGTAGGCTGTTGCAATTTCATCTATCTGCAAGTGTCCTGCCATCTCACAGATGACATGTCCTGCAACACAACTCAAGAGTTCTCCCGAAGAAACCCCGCAACTCACTGTCCATGTACAAGCCACAAAGCTTTGGAAATGTTCTGACATTTTACAATCACTCTTACAAACAGATGCCTTGTTCTAGTATTTGTAAATAATGCGTCAGTTGATACGCCAGACGCTTCTCATTATTATGTTTTGAAGCAAAGGTCATGAAATTCATGATGTTCTTGGTAGGTACAACAATGAAATCTTTGTATTGCTTTTTGAGGCCACATTTCAAAAGGGCTGCTGTCTCTCTGTGACCGTCTCCTCCGTTTCCAATCCATTCTCATACAGATTTTTTCGACGCTGTCTCACTGCTGACAAAATGAGAACATCCAACACCAATTCGCTCGAATAATGATACATTCTGATATGGACAAAGACAGAATATTGAATATCTAAAAAGGTTTCATGTCACAATCCACATTGAGTAATGGTGGAAGACAAATATACAAATAAATTGTGCCGCCATAAAAGTTTGATTGCATTTACGCTAGTGGAGGCAGCAGACGCTGAATCACACAGCTCACTTAATGTAGCAGTGTGGCGCATGACATTGCCAAACACAAAAACTCTAGCTGCTAGCAGTTGTAATGACAAGTCACTTCACGGCTCTACAAACTATGTTCAACTAGTTACTAATCCAACGTTTTTGGACTAAAGGAGAAGGCAGGGACGCTGCTCGCAACGGATGAGTGCACAAAATGAAATAAGTGGTTAATTGATTGAAATGATCTTCTTTTACTGAATGTGTGGCTTTGCTAAGTGCTGAACGGAAAAAAAAAGAAGCTTGAGGAGGATTTTGAAAAATCTTTCCGTCCATACGATCTAATCGAAAGGAGAGCTGTTTGTGATGATGTACAAACACTGTAAATTCCCACCATGTAGAACCCTCTACTATGGTGGCCCATAACGAGGGCATGTTTACCCATTTAGCCAGATTGTTACAAAACAGCACCGAAGAACATCAATCAAGTCACCAGCAATGAGATGACCTCAACACGACTTTCATCAGAATGTTGATGTCAAAGTGCTGAATATTTGAATATGTGTTTGTTATCAACAGACAAAGCTGAAAAACATTATTAACAGATGATAATCTATGCCAAAACTGCAGCCAGGCTTACTTGTCGTTTCCGACATGACATGATTCATCTGTGTAGTCCATTTTGAAAATGACTGGATTTAATGGATGTTAGGTGGGGCAGAACAGCAGACATAAAACTCAAGAGTTCTTTGGAATTTATTTTTAACATTTCAGAGACACAGCTATTTGTAAACAGTGCAAATAATCATAAATCCCCCCCCTCCCTTTATGTCCCCATTAAGCCATAACTCCAACCTCCACCGTGAAACAAGAAAAACACAATTCTTTACAGTCCCACAAGGGTAAACTTTGAGTTCCGTAGTCCAGTATACACTCAAGGGACAACCAGATTTAACAAGCTTCACGGGAAAAGTGAAATACACTAGGAGAGAGTCACATCGTTTATTTGGCACCAAAACAACTTGATACCGGATGCTGCAAAACTCTTATTTCCAACCCACTCGAAAATACGAGTCTTGAACACAGCATGGATAAAGACGCCCTCACAAAGACTGCAGCATCGATTCCTTCTTTCAATTAACATACAGTTGTTCCTGTCCGCTCAGCCCCAAATTGCAAACGCCAATAAGAATTGGTTTTCCGGAGCCAGTTGGCATCTCACAAGATGCCTCGAGCTGCCTCTCAGGATCCAACCATGCCTCCCAGACATTAACTTCGACCGGTGTGTCGATATACCCGCAAACTTTCACTGGCTCAAGCGAGAAAAATCAAGGCTCGAGGGTGTTTAATGACAGAATAAATCTACCGAGACACTTATCGGAATTGATATTCTGACACACACAACAGAGGCAACCGGAGGGCTTCAGCAGTTGTAGGCAAGACAGACTCGGTGAGCCTGTTTAAGATGTTCGAACAGTGTGATGGAAATGATTAAATTGAATCCTGTACATTAATAACAACTGGGTAGTTTGTCGCAACACATTTTCGTACGCCAAAGACTACTTTTACCGATGTAATACTCTTTTTATAAGCATAACATGTCTAACAAGGTTTGCCGTGTTGTGGTCAAGTTTGCCTCTCCGACTGCATAAAATGAATGGATCAACTATAATTTTTTGTGTTTAATAGAAAATGTCAGAAGTTTAGGTCAAGAAATGTGATTATACTTAATTTCATGAATATGTTACATTATTTTATTGTTGCGACTAGGGCAGGGCGATATATCGTTATCGTATCGCCATCGATTGATGAACATTCAAGCTATTTATATTGACCCCTCCTTTGTCAAGTCAAGTCAAGCTTTATTGTCAAATATGCTCTATGTGCAACATACAGCACAGATGAAATGACTTTCCTCTCTCAACCACAGTGCAAACATGCAGTGCACTGAAACACACACAGCTAAAAATAAGGGCAACAAACTGAACTGCATAGAAATACATTACAGGCTCCAATTAGGCCTGACGTCATTCAGAAGCTCCAAGATTGCACTGCTGAATAGACGCATTTATTTTCATTTCTACCAAAAAAAAAAATGTTAACATGAGCGGGAAAAAAATCCCTTCTCCTTGTCGCCTCCCATTTTTCCTGGACCACCTGCTTGCCAGAGTATCGCAGTAATTGTTATGCACAGCTATCCCAGAGTGTAACTGCCTTTCGGAAGTGTTATTTTTAAACTGCAAAATCAGCCCACACGTTCCGTGAATGAAATACAATGCGCGTCCTAAGTTAATACGCATATACTACTGTCTGAATGTGCAAAGTGAACTACGCAGCAATTTTGTTCCTTTGGCAGATACAATCCTGGGTGTGCTCGGACAGATCAGCTTCCACTTTGGTTTGAGTGAGAAATCAAGTCTGCACCCTTTTTTTCACAAGCAAAACATTTAGCAAACGAGGCCCTATATATTAATTTTATGCCGAAAGAAATGTTCACTTTTTATGCCTTTAGAGCGCTGAGTTTTTTTCCCCCCTGCTATACCCACAGCAGTGTGATTTGCAGCTCTCACCATTGTCATCACACTATTAAGCCATTATGACTTGCAAAGCAATCTATTAGATTCACCACATAAGGTTAGTAGAAGATTTAAAAAAAAAAAAAAAAGATTTACACATCCTCGTGTCAGAGTATTGCATAAAACTCCAAAAATGAACAAAGTCTAAGAACGCTCACTTCAATATATGTATCACCCGTTTTAATATTTGTATTATCATCATAGATTTAATTGCCTTTTTTTTTTCTTGTGATGTGTCAACTTCGCTGTACAGTTGTTCAGTGATTCACAAAATGTGGCACTAGTATGACTCGTGATACTTGGGCTCACTCTCATCTCTTGAAAGAATCACTGCCTAAGTACAGTTCAGCTAAAATTTGTTGTATATTTATGGACACTTAGACCCACTATGCTACTGTATGACTATTCTAATGTTTAACATAAGGGTTGTATTTGGAGTGCTCGGTATTTGTGTAAGTGGTACTTGGTGGAAACGCTTTGAAAATGAATGCTATAGTACACCTCAAAAATACTTGGATGGATGCATGAGTATTTCTTCTGAATTGTGTTACTCTTAATTCAATGAAATCAGAATTTACCAATTCCGAAAATGAACACAAAATTGTAATAGAGACTTTTCCAACATGTTTTATTTGCTTACTCAAAACAAAATCAGCTAATCAGCTATTTACTGAGATTAATAACAAAAAACAAAAACAAAAAAAGGATTTACATGAGATTTGGGGATCAAGGTTACAAGAACGTTTTGCTGCATGTCACATTCAAATATGAGTATTTTAAGGCAAGTCATGATTATTGGGGAAAAAAAGGCAAAAGGCAACCCATTTCAAGGCAGACAGTGGCTGGAGACAAGTGAAAGACATAGCGATTGTGCACAGCAAAACAGTCGATAGATCATGACGAGATCAATCAACAAGCTCCCGGAGACCGGTCTCCGTCCGGACAGTGTGGGGACAGCAGAAATCAATGACGAGTATGAGTCCAGGGCAAGCTCACCGCAGGCGCCGATACATCATTGCAAGAGATGGACAGAAAAGGACGAAAGATGAGGGGCAACTGAGAAAAGGCACAAATTGTTTTACAAAAGGAGACACACAACGGAGAAAGAACAGAATGCAATTGTAAGATGAAATTGCAAAGATGAAAGGAAAAAGAACACTTGAAAATATGTTTTTTTGGAAGAAGAAAAACAACAAGATCGAGATCTTCACTTTTTGAAATCCACACATACCAATTCTCAGCATTGCATCCAGCCATAAATCCACTCCATGCAACCACAGACTGATGTTTTTAATGATGCTTTTAGACTCTCGCTCCTTATCTGTCTGGGAAGAAAAAAAATAATCCATCTGAGAAAACGCTTTTCTTTTCCTGTTCCAAATTTCTACATGGGTCTTATCCTTCCTTGCTTCTATTGTCAACTTCTTTGTGCAGAAGAAGAACAATGGCGATGTTGACAGTTTTGTTTTCCTGTATCATGCGGCAACAGGAGCAGAATTCGCTTCATCTGGCAGTGGCGCTTACAAGTTTGGAGGAGTGCACACCACACACCAAATCTTTAGGAGTGCACACCACCGCAATCAGTCAAAGGTCCATTTATTGACGTAAGTCAAGCCTCATGTAATAATACAATTTGTCCGAAGACAAAAAAGAATAAATAAAACAAAATTGTTTACTAAACTTATGGTCCACGTTGGAACTGTGATTTTTGACAAATTGCTTTCAAAAAAATCCTTTAAAAGTTTAAATCGCATTTGACACTAGAACATTGTTAATACTCATATGTTTGCATGTCATAGCATGATGAAAAATAAATGTTTTACAGATTTTTTTTTTTTCAATTAAAATTTAAACATGTTCTTTCCCCATAATGTACCTGAAGTGAATTGTGTCAAATAGTGGTAAGTTTGATGAAACACCCATGTATAGTATATTGTTTTGTTTTGTTCAGAGTGCCTTATGCACACTCAGTGCTTCTGATGCTCTCTGTACCAAGTCAAAGGTCACTTGTATGAATAATTAAAGCACATGGTACGGCAATATTACCGTATTTTCCGCACTATAAGGTGCTTCGGAATATAAGGCGCACCTTTGATGAATGGCCTATTTTAAAACTGTTTTCATATATAGGGCACACCGCATTATAAGGCGCATGGAATAGAAGCTACAATAGTGGCTGCGGTTGCGTTATGCATCCACTAGATGGCGCTACATGAAAGGGAATGTAATACAATATAATAAAAGACAGCTTTATTTATATAGAGCTTTCACAACCGCTGCAGCTGGAACAAATCGCTTTACAGAACATTTTAAAAACTGCGTCCAAGAAATCAGAATATTGATCAATACATAAGGCGCATTGGATGATAAGGTGCTATGTCGGCTTTTGAGAAAATAAAATGCTTTTAGGTGCGCCTTATAGTGCAGAAAATACGGTAATCCCTTTTAACATTTTATCTGCTCACACAAATACGAATGCTAGCTACATGATAAATTTAGGAAAATTAGAAAATGTGCCCATCGTTTACCTGAAGATGTAAATACTGTATACAGGTGCAGTTACACTGTATACGGACTGTATAACGGGCTTAAACTTTGTACTTGACATGAAAGCATAACTCACATCACTACTGGAGCATTGCCTGGCCTGCAACTTGAACCTCTGGTTTCTATGGACCCACCACATGCTTAACAAATGCCTGAGAGGTGATTGAGTGACTGAAAGTAAAGAAATACCCAGAGGCAAACCAATTCTAGAGCGAACCCTTCAACAGCCTCATATGACAGAGCTGTAAACACCCCAGAGCTTGAAAAATGATGAGGAAGAACTCCCTGTTTGATGGTTACATCTACGAACAGCCGGGTGTGTTGTTAAAACAAGCCCTTTGAAGTTTAATTATACACACTCAGCGAAAGACATTAATTACCATTGCCTTTCTATTTAAGTGTAAACGTAAGATAAATGCTGAAAGGCAGCTGTACTCATACCGCATGTCTGCGCTTAATCCAGAGGCTACAACTCCCTACTCGCATCACTGGTGCAAAATAAAACAAGTTGTGGATATGTGCAAAACCCAAATAGATCCAACACTTATGTTATACGTTCCATATTTTCCCCATTCAATGCAATTCACGATGATAAACTCTCAGCTTGTTAACCTCTGCCATGAAGTTGAGGAAACCGCCCATCCGACATATATATATATATATATTTTTTTTTTTGGGTCTGGCTACGCACCACAACTCTGCTACACTTGAATACTGCTTGTGCAAATTTATTATTGTTGATACCACCGCACAAGCTGCATCGCTGTAAGCGGGGAAAACAAATCAACGATTGTGAGAACTCATGAGTGACAGGTGGGAAAATGTTTAAAATTCACACCATTGAAGTGACACAGGGGCCCAAACAATGCCTTTGAGTGACACATTGGACCAGTGTACTTCGAATCTGTTGGCAGCTTGTTCAATGCCTTACTGTCAAATCTATTTATTCACAGTTGTATTTCTTTGCGGCTCCTTTCATTTGAGCCCACCGCAGCACTCGGTTAATGTGTCTCCTTGGATTGGATGAAAGCTTTGACAGACGTTCAAAGAAAGATTATGATTGTATGACAAAATGAGACAACTGTTGTTTGTTGGTTGGCTATTGGGCAAAATTGCACTGTGGTGCATCATTGAAGTTAAAAAAAAAAAAAAAAGCAACCCTGTTGCTTTGGTAAAATACGAGCGATACTGCAAACGAGGGGAACCACCATGTAGAACCCTCTACTATGGTGGCCCATAACGAGGGCATGTTTACCCATTTAGCCAGATTGTTACAAAACAGCACCGAAGAACATCAATCAAAACCATATAAAACCCTCTGCTATGGCGACCCATAACGAGGGCATGTTTACCCATTTAGCCGGATTGTTACAAAACAGCACCGAAGAACATCAATCAAGTCACCAGCAATGAGATGACCTCAACACGACTTTCATCAAAATGTCGATGTCAAAGTGCTGAATATTTGAATATGTGTTTGTTATCAACAGACAAAGCTGAAAAACATTATTAACAGATGATAATCTATGCCAAAACTGCAGCCAGGCTTACTTGTCGTTTCCGACATGACATGATTCATCTGTGTAGTCCATTTTGAAAATGACTGGATTTAATGGATGTTAGGTGGGGCAGAACAGCAGACATAAAACTCAAGAGTTCTTTGGAATTTATTTTTAACATTTCAGAGACACAGCTATTTGTAAACAGTGCAAATAATCATAAATCCCCCCCCTCCCTTTATGTCCCCATTAAGCCATAACTCCAACCTCCACCGTGAAACAAGAAAAACACAATTCTTTACAGTCCCACAAGGGTAAACTTTGAGTTCCGTAGTCCAGTATACACTCAAGGGACAACCAGATTTAACAAGCTTCACGGGAAAAGTGAAATACACTAGGAGAGAGTCACATCGTTTATTTGGCACCAAAACAACTTGATACCGGATGCTGCAAAACTCTTATTTCCAACCCACTCGAAAATACGAGTCTTGAACACAGCATGGATAAAGACGCCCTCACAAAGACTGCAGCATCGATTCCTTCTTTCAATTAACATACAGTTGTTCCTGTCCGCTCAGCCCCAAATTGCAAACGCCAATAAGAATTGGTTTTCCGGAGCCAGTTGGCATCTCACAAGATGCCTCGAGCTGCCTCTCAGGATCCAACCATGCCTCCCAGACATTAACTTCGACCGGTGTGTCGATATACCCGCAAACTTTCACTGGCTCAAGCGAGAAAAATCAAGGCTCGAGGGTGTTTAATGACAGAATAAATCTACCGAGACACTTATCGGAATTGATATTCTGACACACACAACAGAGGCAACCGGAGGGCTTCAGCAGTTGTAGGCAAGACAGACTCGGTGAGCCTGTTTAAGATGTTCGAACAGTGTGATGGAAATGATTAAATTGAATCCTGTACATTAATAACAACTGGGTAGTTTGTCGCAACACATTTTCGTACGCCAAAGACTACTTTTACCGATGTAATACTCTTTTTATAAGCATAACATGTCTAACAAGGTTTGCCGTGTTGTGGTCAAGTTTGCCTCTCCGACTGCATAAAATGAATGGATCAACTATAATTTTTTGTGTTTAATAGAAAATGTCAGAAGTTTAGGTCAAGAAATGTGATTATACTTAATTTCATGAATATGTTACATTATTTTATTGTTGCGACTAGGGCAGGGCGATATATCGTTATCGTATCGCCATCGATTGATGAACATTCAAGCTATTTATATTGACCCCTCCTTTGTCAAGTCAAGTCAAGCTTTATTGTCAAATATGCTCTATGTGCAACATACAGCACAGATGAAATGACTTTCCTCTCTCAACCACAGTGCAAACATGCAGTGCACTGAAACACACACAGCTAAAAATAAGGGCAACAAACTGAACTGCATAGAAATACATTACAGGCTCCAATTAGGCCTGACGTCATTCAGAAGCTCCAAGATTGCACTGCTGAATAGACGCATTTATTTTCATTTCTACCAAAAAAAAAAATGTTAACATGAGCGGGAAAAAAATCCCTTCTCCTTGTCGCCTCCCATTTTTCCTGGACCACCTGCTTGCCAGAGTATCGCAGTAATTGTTATGCACAGCTATCCCAGAGTGTAACTGCCTTTCGGAAGTGTTATTTTTAAACTGCAAAATCAGCCCACACGTTCCGTGAATGAAATACAATGCGCGTCCTAAGTTAATACGCATATACTACTGTCTGAATGTGCAAAGTGAACTACGCAGCAATTTTGTTCCTTTGGCAGATACAATCCTGGGTGTGCTCGGACAGATCAGCTTCCACTTTGGTTTGAGTGAGAAATCAAGTCTGCACCCTTTTTTTCACAAGCAAAACATTTAGCAAACGAGGCCCTATATATTAATTTTATGCCGAAAGAAATGTTCACTTTTTATGCCTTTAGAGCGCTGAGTTTTTTTCCCCCCTGCTATACCCACAGCAGTGTGATTTGCAGCTCTCACCATTGTCATCACACTATTAAGCCATTATGACTTGCAAAGCAATCTATTAGATTCACCACATAAGGTTAGTAGAAGATTTAAAAAAAAAAAAAAAAGATTTACACATCCTCGTGTCAGAGTATTGCATAAAACTCCAAAAATGAACAAAGTCTAAGAACGCTCACTTCAATATATGTATCACCCGTTTTAATATTTGTATTATCATCATAGATTTAATTGCCTTTTTTTTTTCTTGTGATGTGTCAACTTCGCTGTACAGTTGTTCAGTGATTCACAAAATGTGGCACTAGTATGACTCGTGATACTTGGGCTCACTCTCATCTCTTGAAAGAATCACTGCCTAAGTACAGTTCAGCTAAAATTTGTTGTATATTTATGGACACTTAGACCCACTATGCTACTGTATGACTATTCTAATGTTTAACATAAGGGTTGTATTTGGAGTGCTCGGTATTTGTGTAAGTGGTACTTGGTGGAAACGCTTTGAAAATGAATGCTATAGTACACCTCAAAAATACTTGGATGGATGCATGAGTATTTCTTCTGAATTGTGTTACTCTTAATTCAATGAAATCAGAATTTACCAATTCCGAAAATGAACACAAAATTGTAATAGAGACTTTTCCAACATGTTTTATTTGCTTACTCAAAACAAAATCAGCTAATCAGCTATTTACTGAGATTAATAACAAAAAACAAAAACAAAAAAAGGATTTACATGAGATTTGGGGATCAAGGTTACAAGAACGTTTTGCTGCATGTCACATTCAAATATGAGTATTTTAAGGCAAGTCATTGAATGGATCAACTATAATTTTTTGTGTTTAATAGAAAATGTCAGAAGTTTAGGTCAAGAAATGTGATTATACTTAATTTCATGAATATGTTACATTATTTTATTGTTGCGACTAGGGCAGGGCGATATATCGTTATCGTATCGCCATCGATTGATGAACATTCAAGCTATTTATATTGACCCCTCCTTTGTCAAGTCAAGTCAAGCTTTATTGTCAAATATGCTCTATGTGCAACATACAGCACAGATGAAATGACTTTCCTCTCTCAACCACAGTGCAAACATGCAGTGCACTGAAACACACACAGCTAAAAATAAGGGCAACAAACTGAACTGCATAGAAATACATTACAGGCTCCAATTAGGCCTGACGTCATTCAGAAGCTCCAAGATTGCACTGCTGAATAGACGCATTTATTTTCATTTCTACCAAAAAAAAAAATGTTAACATGAGCGGGAAAAAAATCCCTTCTCCTTGTCGCCTCCCATTTTTCCTGGACCACCTGCTTGCCAGAGTATCGCAGTAATTGTTATGCACAGCTATCCCAGAGTGTAACTGCCTTTCGGAAGTGTTATTTTTAAACTGCAAAATCAGCCCACACGTTCCGTGAATGAAATACAATGCGCGTCCTAAGTTAATACGCATATACTACTGTCTGAATGTGCAAAGTGAACTACGCAGCAATTTTGTTCCTTTGGCAGATACAATCCTGGGTGTGCTCGGACAGATCAGCTTCCACTTTGGTTTGAGTGAGAAATCAAGTCTGCACCCTTTTTTTCACAAGCAAAACATTTAGCAAACGAGGCCCTATATATTAATTTTATGCCGAAAGAAATGTTCACTTTTTATGCCTTTAGAGCGCTGAGTTTTTTTCCCCCCTGCTATACCCACAGCAGTGTGATTTGCAGCTCTCACCATTGTCATCACACTATTAAGCCATTATGACTTGCAAAGCAATCTATTAGATTCACCACATAAGGTTAGTAGAAGATTTAAAAAAAAAAAAAAAAAGATTTACACATCCTCGTGTCAGAGTATTGCATAAAACTCCAAAAATGAACAAAGTCTAAGAACGCTCAATTCAATATATGTATCACCCGTTTTAATATTTGTATTATCATCATAGATTTAATTGCCTTTTTTTTTTCTTGTGATGTGTCAACTTCGCTGTACAGTTGTTCAGTGATTCACAAAATGTGGCACTAGTATGACTCGTGATACTTGGGCTCACTCTCATCTCTTGAAAGAATCACTGCCTAAGTACAGTTCAGCTAAAATTTGTTGTATATTTATGGACACTTAGACCCACTATGCTACTGTATGACTATTCTAATGTTTAACATAAGGGTTGTATTTGGAGTGCTCGGTATTTGTGTAAGTGGTACTTGGTGGAAACGCTTTGAAAATGAATGCTATAGTACACCTCAAAAATACTTGGATGGATGCATGAGTATTTCTTCTGAATTGTGTTACTCTTAATTCAATGAAATCAGAATTTACCAATTCCGAAAATGAACACAAAATTGTAATAGAGACTTTTCCAACATGTTTTATTTGCTTACTCAAAACAAAATCAGCTAATCAGCTATTTACTGAGATTAATAACAAAAAACAAAAACAAAAAAAGGATTTACATGAGATTTGGGGATCAAGGTTACAAGAACGTTTTGCTGCATGTCACATTCAAATATGAGTATTTTAAGGCAAGTCATGATTATTGGGGAAAAAAAGGCAAAAGGCAACCCATTTCAAGGCAGACAGTGGCTGGAGACAAGTGAAAGACATAGCGATTGTGCACAGCAAAACAGTCGATAGATCATGACGAGATCAATCAACAAGCTCCCGGAGACCGGTCTCCGTCCGGACAGTGTGGGGACAGCAGAAATCAATGACGAGTATGAGTCCAGGGCAAGCTCACCGCAGGCGCCGATACATCATTGCAAGAGATGGACAGAAAAGGACGAAAGATGAGGGGCAACTGAGAAAAGGCACAAATTGTTTTACAAAAGGAGACACACAACGGAGAAAGAACAGAATGCAATTGTAAGATGAAATTGCAAAGATGAAAGGAAAAAGAACACTTGAAAATATGTTTTTTTGGAAGAAGAAAAACAACAAGATCGAGATCTTCACTTTTTGAAATCCACACATACCAATTCTCAGCATTGCATCCAGCCATAAATCCACTCCATGCAACCACAGACTGATGTTTTTAATGATGCTTTTAGACTCTCGCTCCTTATCTGTCTGGGAAGAAAAAAAATAATCCATCTGAGAAAACGCTTTTCTTTTCCTGTTCCAAATTTCTACATGGGTCTTATCCTTCCTTGCTTCTATTGTCAACTTCTTTGTGCAGAAGAAGAACAATGGCGATGTTGACAGTTTTGTTTTCCTGTATCATGCGGCAACAGGAGCAGAATTCGCTTCATCTGGCAGTGGCGCTTACAAGTTTGGAGGAGTGCACACCACACACCAAATCTTTAGGAGTGCACACCACCGCAATCAGTCAAAGGTCCATTTATTGACGTAAGTCAAGCCTCATGTAATAATACAATTTGTCCGAAGACAAAAAAGAATAAATAAAACAAAATTGTTTACTAAACTTATGGTCCACGTTGGAACTGTGATTTTTGACAAATTGCTTTCAAAAAAATCCTTTAAAAGTTTAAATCGCATTTGACACTAGAACATTGTTAATACTCATATGTTTGCATGTCATAGCATGATGAAAAATAAATGTTTTACAGATTTTTTTTTTTTCAATTAAAATTTAAACATGTTCTTTCCCCATAATGTACCTGAAGTGAATTGTGTCAAATAGTGGTAAGTTTGATGAAACACCCATGTATAGTATATTGTTTTGTTTTGTTCAGAGTGCCTTATGCACACTCAGTGCTTCTGATGCTCTCTGTACCAAGTCAAAGGTCACTTGTATGAATAATTAAAGCACATGGTACGGCAATATTACCGTATTTTCCGCACTATAAGGTGCTTCGGAATATAAGGCGCACCTTTGATGAATGGCCTATTTTAAAACTGTTTTCATATATAGGGCACACCGCATTATAAGGCGCATGGAATAGAAGCTACAATAGTGGCTGCGGTTGCGTTATGCATCCACTAGATGGCGCTACATGAAAGGGAATGTAATACAATATAATAAAAGACAGCTTTATTTATATAGAGCTTTCACAACCGCTGCAGCTGGAACAAATCGCTTTACAGAACATTTTAAAAACTGCGTCCAAGAAATCAGAATATTGATCAATACATAAGGCGCATTGGATGATAAGGTGCTATGTCGGCTTTTGAGAAAATAAAATGCTTTTAGGTGCGCCTTATAGTGCAGAAAATACGGTAATCCCTTTTAACATTTTATCTGCTCACACAAATACGAATGCTAGCTACATGATAAATTTAGGAAAATTAGAAAATGTGCCCATCGTTTACCTGAAGATGTAAATACTGTATACAGGTGCAGTTACACTGTATACGGACTGTATAACGGGCTTAAACTTTGTACTTGACATGAAAGCATAACTCACATCACTACTGGAGCATTGCCTGGCCTGCAACTTGAACCTCTGGTTTCTATGGACCCACCACATGCTTAACAAATGCCTGAGAGGTGATTGAGTGACTGAAAGTAAAGAAATACCCAGAGGCAAACCAATTCTAGAGCGAACCCTTCAACAGCCTCATATGACAGAGCTGTAAACACCCCAGAGCTTGAAAAATGATGAGGAAGAACTCCCTGTTTGATGGTTACATCTACGAACAGCCGGGTGTGTTGTTAAAACAAGCCCTTTGAAGTTTAATTATACACACTCAGCGAAAGACATTAATTACCATTGCCTTTCTATTTAAGTGTAAACGTAAGATAAATGCTGAAAGGCAGCTGTACTCATACCGCATGTCTGCGCTTAATCCAGAGGCTACAACTCCCTACTCGCATCACTGGTGCAAAATAAAACAAGTTGTGGATATGTGCAAAACCCAAATAGATCCAACACTTATGTTATACGTTCCATATTTTCCCCATTCAATGCAATTCACGATGATAAACTCTCAGCTTGTTAACCTCTGCCATGAAGTTGAGGAAACCGCCCATCCGACATATATATATATATATATATTTTTTTTTTGGGTCTGGCTACGCACCACAACTCTGCTACACTTGAATACTGCTTGTGCAAATTTATTATTGTTGATACCACCGCACAAGCTGCATCGCTGTAAGCGGGGAAAACAAATCAACGATTGTGAGAACTCATGAGTGACAGGTGGGAAAATGTTTAAAATTCACACCATTGAAGTGACACAGGGGCCCAAACAATGCCTTTGAGTGACACATTGGACCAGTGTACTTCGAATCTGTTGGCAGCTTGTTCAATGCCTTACTGTCAAATCTATTTATTCACAGTTGTATTTCTTTGCGGCTCCTTTCATTTGAGCCCACCGCAGCACTCGGTTAATGTGTCTCCTTGGATTGGATGAAAGCTTTGACAGACGTTCAAAGAAAGATTATGATTGTATGACAAAATGAGACAACTGTTGTTTGTTGGTTGGCTATTGGGCAAAATTGCACTGTGGTGCATCATTGAAGTTTAAAAAAAAAAAAAAAAGCAACCCTGTTGCTTTGGTAAAATACGAGCGATACTGCAAACGAGGGGAAATTGGCAGGCAAACCGTGTGCAAGATGCAGACATCCACAGCAGGGGCAGTTGGGCTGACGGACCAAACGCCTCATGGGACATCCATTTCCACTTGGCTGGCTGCAGATCCAATCATCAACCAACCAGCAAGGGAGAGAGAGCGCTGCCACTGAACTGATTTTTCAGAGCATGACAATATTTAAAATGCAAAATGGACACGGTACCGGCAGAAATGTGTCCTGTTGCTCATCCCTAAGGTCATTTGGAAGCCAAGCAATTACATTGTCATGCCAATTCTGTAACCTAGCAGTGTATCAAGGGTACATTGTGTGTTTATTTACTAATCAGTTCAGGCTGGCTGCCCCTCGTCGGGCTCAGGGTGTGTCACAGACGACCACTACCTCCCATCTCCCATAAACTATCAACAAGGCCAGGGAGATATGTTCTGGTCAGATTTACAGCTCTGAAAGCAACTGGAGGTTAACAAAATGGCATGGCTCCTGCAGTACATGTGCCACTGTAAAATTACCACAATGATGAAAATATCTCCCTGTTGAGAGACAAGAGTGAAGTCATTTCTTTTCTCTTCTCTAGGCTCGAGCTCATCTAAGATGGACTGATGAAAAATGGAAAAGGGTTCTGTGGTCTGACGAGTCCACATTTCAAATTGTTTTGGAAATTGTGGATGACGTGTCCTCTGCGCCAAACAGGAAAAGAACTCTGCGGACTGTTATGGGCGCAAAGTTCCAAAGCTAGCATCTGTGATGTTATGGGCCTTTGTTAGTGCTAATGGATTGGGTAATTTACGCAATCTGTGAAGGCACCATTAATGCTGAAAGGTACATACGGGTTTTGAAACATATGCTGCCATCCAAGCACCTTTTTATCCACGGACACTCCTGCTTACCTCAGCAAGACAACGACAACTCACATTCTGCAGGTGTTAAAAATGTGTGGCTTGGTTGCAAAAGAGTGCGGATACTAGACTGTCCTGCCTGCAGTCCAGACCTGTTTCCAATTGAAAATCTGTGGCGCATTACGAAACGTAAAATACGACAACAGAGACCACGGACTGTTGAACAGCTGAAGCTTTACATCCAGTAAGATTGGGAAAGAATTCCACTGACAATGCTTCAATAATTAGTGTCCACAGCTCCCAAATGTTTATTGAATATTGTTAAAAGAAAAAGTGATGTAACACAGTGTAAACATGACCCAGTCCCAGCTTTTTTGGAATGTATTAAGTTCGTATTAAGTTAATGATTATCTGCTAAAAACAAGAACATTTTTCAGTTTCAACATGAAGTAGCCTATCTTTGTCACGTATTGAATTAAATGAAGGTTGAATATGATTTGCAAATCATTGTATTCTGTTTTTATTTATGTTTAACACAAAGTCCCAATTTCTTTGGAATTGGGTCCTAAGAAATGACGACAATGTATGAGTAAGCTACAACGTATTTTAACTTCGAACTGGCCGGCTGTCTCCTCATGCAGTCCCTGGAGGCTACCTGGTTCCCAAGAGCACCACGTTGGTGAGCACGAATCAAAATGTAAAAAATAACCATATTGAAACAATCTGCAACTGATGTCAACCACAAGGCACGTACAGACACAGAAAAGCATTCCTACCTACAGGAGATGTAGCCAGTGTTTTAAGAGAATGGAAGAACAACAAAATATCTAAAATAGACTATGTTTTTACACTTTCATGTGGAATTTCTAACTGAGAGGCATCTGTACATTTTTTTTTATCACTTATCTTTCACCACATAGAAATTCTAACTCAAAATGTGGCAGGGTCATATTCAATATTGGCCTTAGCCGTCCATAAAGCAATGATGACTATGTCAATAATAAATCAATATCCATCATTTGCAGTGAGTCTGAAACTATTTTGTCTTGCCCTTAAAAAATGTGACAGAGTGTGCAAAAGTGTCCTTGGAACTTTTTAGTTTCAAAGCACAAAAGCTCAGTCATGAAGACAAATCGTTATAAAGCTACTGAAGTACTTGAGATATGTGAAGGGGAAAAGAAGTTTCAAAAACACTTCCACAGAGGGATTTTTTTTTTTTAGTATATCATAATATTGCCAAATTATTTCAAAGGAATGATGGTAACACAAATGCAGTCTATTTAGGGAGTCACTGACAGAACTGTGGGTATAAAAACATGGCTGACTAAAGCCAACACGGAGCTTGTTCAGGGTAAAATGAGGACCTTCTTTGTGACACTAAAATTAGCATCACTAAAGTTAACATCAGGCCGTGTTCGCACAGCTGCTGTGTAAACTATTCAGACACTCACCTCAGTGGGAGCAAATGTGATGATTCCTTCACTTATTTCAATTACAACTCCAACCAAGCGTTTGCACGGACCTTATGAGGTGCATTACCACAATGTTACGCTGTGCCACAACTTTATTTTCAGGGGAAAACAAGTAAATATCCCATGGTTCATTAAGTCACAGTTTCTTTTTTCTCCTTGTATTTATTCACTTCTGAACACGTTAAAAAAAATAAATAAATACGAATTGGAAAGAAAAAAAAAAAACACCACACGGATAAATTTAAGGGATATGATTGTGTGGGGTGAGACTTTGTAACAGTTTTGGCAAGGGCTTAAAACGATGTCCAAACTTGAATCAATTTAAAATGTAATCTAAAAATCATACTTTGATGGGATCATGGGATCAAACAGCAGTGTGTGGTTAAGGTGGTATCTCACAGAGCGGCGAATGCTTGTGAGTCTTTCCGCAAGTAGCGAATGTTGGTTTTTCATCAGAGTGTGGTGTCTTTTATGTAGTTATTTTTGCACAGTCGTCACGTTTCTGCGGTGGCACTATAATGTTTGTTAGAACCAAGTAATACAGCTGGAGTCAATAATGCCGGCACTTCACTTCCGGGTTTGGCCGTTGGGATTTGGAGTCCTTTTGCTCGATTCCAGTTATGTTTTTGGTGAATGCTTTCTCATGTTTGGAATAATGAATATTGATAATACATAGTTTAAAATCATGGTTGATTTATTATTTTTTATTATTATTGTTAAGTTGAAGGTATTAAATTAATTAATGTCGTATTAGTGGGAGTGGTAAAAATAGTAGTACTCAGAGAATGTTTAGAGATCAGCCATCTCGTTACCTCTGCGTCCCGCGTCCGAGACGCAAAATTAACCCACAGGACGCACAGTTCCAAACAATGTGCGTTTTTGGGACGCAAGGAAATTTCTCAGTCAAAAAAAATACAGCAGGCCTGAGGATTTCACAAAAACAATCGTTACCGGTAGCGTGTCGTTTCCGTGGCGTCATTTTCACGGTACCGAAAAATAGTTTAACTATAAAAGTCACCGCACACGAGTTGACTGTGTGATCAACGCGATTTCACTGCGCCTGTATGTGTTTGTGATGTGGTGTGGTATGTGAGTGTGTTTCTT